>NW_022145594.1:3339347-3939347 GCF_000002235.5 Strongylocentrotus purpuratus | reverse complement strand
AAGAGTCGTGACAATCTCTCACATTTTAAAGGACATCATCTTCTTAACGTGTATCTTTGATTGAAACATAAGGCGATGCTGCATCATTTTGACTAGGAGAGATCTAAACTATACAGAGGATATAAAGATCAGACGCATCTCCTAATCTGTTGTTTGGAGATTTTTTGATTTTATGTCTTTCGGGAGCTTGATTTGAAAACGTGTGCACAGACGACTACTTGAGAATATATAGTAGAAGCACATATTACGAAATCAGCAAGAAAAAGGCTTCTTGGCAAATTTAGCATCCTCTGTCGACCAAAACATCTTCATCACTGTCGTCGTTATCGTTCTCCTTCTTCTCATCCACCTCATCTCCATCATCATCGTCGTCGTCGTCATCCTCGTCGTCCTTGTTTCGATTACCGAGAAGTGGAAGAGCAGGAATATCAACTTTAAAGTCAACATTCAACTCCTCAGCGGTAAGTAAAACGAAATATTACTGGATTTTTATACAGTATATTGATAATAATAAAAATAATAATGATATTGATAATGATAATGATAACAATAATGATAATAATAATAATAATGATACTAATGAAAATAACATTACGACCGTATGGACATTATCGTTAGTAGTATTATCATCATTATTATTATTGATATTATTATTGCATCTAGTATTATTGTTATATTCCGAAACCATGCCAACCACACTATCTTTTGAACCTCAATAACATATTGCGTTAAAATCCGCCTTCATATTCAGTTAGTTTTAATAAAAGCATTAAAACAAGTATCAGAAACAGATCGGTGACAGTTTGAAGAAAATCCGATTAAAAAAGTATTTTATGATTTTTTAATTGATTTGTAAATGCAGAAAAAAATGAGAAACAAACAGTGTGCTAACTTGAAACCATACATTTGTAATATATTCTCTTGTAAGAAAGTGTATAAATCACATATGCATCATATATACGTCATAGATATACCAATGATACCCATGCAACCCTTGCGCGAAGCATAATTACTATTTACTCAGTATTCATCCGCAGCAACAACAAAAAAGAATAGAAAATTCATGCAATCTTCAATATAAAACATATATAGGAGAGATGCTCGAAAGCTACATAACACAACTGCCAATTTGCATTTAAAAACGTAAAAGCTCATAACTTGTTATTTTTTGATCAGGTTTTCTCAACCTTCACTGCTAATTTTCTCTCAATTTTGTCTACTCCTCTCAAAACCACTCTTATATCAGATTGGATTTTCCTCTGGTCGGGCCAACACGGGTTTCTTAATGTTCACAAACGGATATTAGTAGCGTAGGCTTATAGTAACAGGGTAATGTATATTGGAAAAACGAATTTTGCAAACGCCCATACGATAGGTTGGGTTGGGGGGGGGGGGGGGGAGGGGGGGTGCGGAAGGTCCCCCCAAGCAAACTTTAAAATGTATTATGTTCAAGCCAGCATAATGTTAAGCATTTTGCAGTCTCATCCATCCAATCGTATTTATGTTAGGTATTTCTGAAATAAATTAAGTAAAGAAATAAATTAATTAATAAATGAGTAAATGAATGAATAGATAGATAATGAATGATTGATAATCAAAAGCTACAGTAAATCTGATCAAATAGGAGAAAAACATGAATTGATGATTATTATTTTTTACACGACACACGAGAGAGTTGTCCATGACTACGTCACCCCTGCTGTAAAGGACACACTCATTCACAATGTGAATCACAGTGTGAAATCAAAGTTCACACTGTGAATGAGTGTGAATGAGTGTGTTCTTTCCTTTTCCGGTTATCCACACTGTGAAACACAATGTGAAAACGCACCCAATTTAACATTGTGGAGCACACTGTGATTCACACTGTGAATGAGTGTGAATGAGTGTGTTCTTTCCAGCAGGGACAATCCACTGACCAAATTGCCGATTTGAGATTCGCATAGATTTAGTGATTCCATATTTAAAACAGTCATAACTCATTCAATATTGGTCCTACTTAATTATTTCAACAACAAACATTCGCCATTCTATATAGCTTCTGCTCCCATTCAAATGAACTTATTATAAAGGTTGGATTGCTCTTTAAAAATATCTCCATAGCGATGTAGATAGATTTTAACGCGTTATTCTTTGAATATTTTACTCATTTATCATTTTAATAATCACCCCAGCTTAGAATTGGTGCAAGCATGAGGACCAACGTGATATCCAGACAAATCATGGAGAGAGAGAGAGAGAGAGAGAGAGAGAGAGAGAGATTGTCATGTGTAGAGAGAACTACCTGCTGAGTAAATGAATGAATAGATAAATAATGAATAATTGATAATTAAATACTACAGTAAATCTGATCACATAAGAGAAAAAACAAACATGAATTGATGGGAGATAGAAAGTGAGAGGGAGAGGGGGAGATAAAGGTGAGAGGGAATGATAAGGAGGAGAGAGAGAATTGGAGAGATAGAGAGAGACACAGGGAGAGAAAACAAAAAGACATATATATATATATATATATAAAGAGAGAGAGAGAAAGAGAGAGAGAGAGAGAGAGAGAGAGATAGAGAGAGACAGGGAAAGAGAGAGTCAAATTAAAATTCAGATAATATTGACTGAACCAAACTTTTGAAATAATATTATTATCATCGAAACAGAACAAAATGAAACAGAAGCATTCAAAATAGAACCGAAAGTTCAACAACAAGAAAGAGGCAAATTATGTCAAATCAGAGAAACAAAGAAGAGAGAGAGAGGGAGAGAGAAGGAGAGAGAAGGAGAGAGAGAGAGAGAGGGAGAGAGAGGGAGAGAGGGGTGGGTGTGGGGTGGGGGACGGAGAGATTAATGCAGACAGATCATTGGTTTTGAAATTTTAGAGAAAAGTACATATCAAGAAGACGATTTGCATTCTGAACTGAAACCTTCCCCTTCGTTACCTTCCCTGCATGTCTGCACGCTTTATTAGACGATGTATGCGGGGGAAATCCCTTGTAACTTTCATTTTACAAAACCAACAAGTCAGCATTCGGGCGTCACTGAATAAGTAATGAACGTAGCTCACTATAAACTAAGGACCGAGCATAGAGTAAATCTGCCACCTCGTCTTCTGGTTTTATTTCAATTTCCCGTTTCTTTCTTGTAAACACGATACAATATTCACGATGACCGGGCTTTAAGGATAGGAAATACTACAAGGGAGGGGGAGAATGCGGGGGGGGGGGGGGGGGGTGGAATAACAAAAAAGAAAAAAGTATCATATAAAGTGCACAGATCGAAATCGCCGGCAGTGACTGGTCAACAATATATATATATATATATATATATATATATATATATATATATACTCTCGAAATCAAATATTTTAAAATCTATTCGGCCTACACATAGAACGCTTTGTAAACTATCCTTATCTTGCATTTTCATTATTATCCAAACAAAGAAGAGACTTTGTTTTGCATTTATATTTGTGTAAAGTTATTCAATAAATGTGTAATGATCCAATAATCTGATCTATGTAAATGGATCTATAGTATATAAAATAGAAATAAGACATCAGCGATCGTAAAAATACCCCCCCCCCCAGAAATAAAAGGATTTCAGTCAGAGTTCTATGATCTGCTAAACTGCCAAAACAGGATTATTTTCTAGAATTTCTGAAATTAAGCACCATTTTTCATTGTGCCTATCTACATCTATTTTTGTTGCGTCTTTCAGCAATAAACCTTTCTACGGTCTGAAAATATTTTAACATAATGATGTACAAAAAAATGAACGTCTGGCATGTTTTCTGTAATCCTACACCTGAAGTCTATATTGCTTTCCTAACAAAAGCAGGAAATTAATGGTGAAACGTTTCTTACTTTGACAAGCTTGGTCAGCCCAAACTGGATATTTTTAGGTGACAAAATCGAGGGTAGAGAGAGTTCCGAATAAGCTCTGCTTAAGCCCCTTTCACACCGGATCTGTGTAGAGTTGCGTAGTGTGGCGTACCGACTACGCCGAAATTAGGCTGCGTATTCATGAACAAAAAATGTTGCTGCGGCGTAGTCCCTGCGTAGGTCATGCGTAGGCTGGCATACGATGGCGTATGGTTAGGTACCCTGTGCATAAAGGCACCGCGTATCTACGGCGTATGCAAGTGGCGTACCTACGCGCACGATTGGTTATATCAGGCGTAGGGTTGCGTACGTTTACGTAGGCCTGGCGTACAGGTTTGCTTACGGCTGCGTACGGTTGCTTACTGTGCGCGCAAGCTTTTACTGCTTCGTCGGACTGGCGTAGGGTAGCGTACTATTGCGTATGCTTGACGTACTGTAGCGTAGTGTTGCGTATAATTACGTACAAAATGTGTACTTTCTTCGTCTAGTGTCTACGCCGAAAGTACGCAAAAAATTAAACATGTATAATTGTTTGCGTCCATCTCACGTACCTCTTTGCGTCCCTCAACGTAAAGTTACGAAAGCCAGCGTAGGGTAGCGTACGCTCGGCGTAGTCGGTACGCAACACTACGCAACTAAATTGTTCTGCTGAAAGAGTGATGAAGTGTGACGTCATCAAAAATCTATTTTTGGAATTTTTCAATTTGTTCTTCATTTACCGAAAGACCACCAAAAATAATGTCCAAATGTCGAAAACCAATTGAATATCTTAAGTATTGGCTGCGATATGACCATCTGAATAAAAAGATTGCCTATGGGAACTCAGTGTTATATTGCTCTGGTTCATAACATTACGAGCCAGAGCAATAACACTCATGAGTTCCCTTTATTATGATGTCACAGCTTCGGTACTCTATAGAGCAATGATCAAGCTATACATTCTACATCACGGTGCACAGGCGTTTTGTTTCTTTTGAAGTGCAGTATCACATAAAACATGCTTCGGCCTCCACTTCCTTTACATTGTGATTTTATAACAAGTAGGATATACAACTATATCACACGCAATCATCACCTCCATAGCAACCGCATCTCAACGTCATAGCAATGAGATAACCGTTGGCAAAGGTGCGCTGGAGGCATGTGGGTACGTCAATTCTTTTGAAGAAAAAAAAGAGGTTGTACGTGTATTAATTGGTCCAAACCACAACGTAGCTAGCAGGTGTACGTTGTCTCCGAAACATGTATCATGCCTTTAAAGCTTATACTGGACAGGTGGTTATCTCATCAACTCAGCTCTCAATTAACATCAGAAAAAGAGGATCATGGGGGACCAATGGTCACCGATTAGGCATTGTTTTTATATAGAGGGAGCAAGTAGCTACAAGGACAGTGTGGCTTTAAGTGCTATATCTATATATCACAAATAATTAAATTAAAAAAATCTTCCATCACGGTGACGCCAATATGAAAAGAAATGATTAAAACACTTGGAATAACAATTCCTGGAGGATTTAAAGGGATTGGAATAACTTTGCCTCTGATTCTAACAAAAAAATCCTGGATTAAGCTCATGCTGCAATCAAAATTATAAACCTTTAGGTCATACATGAATCCCATGACTTTTACAAGCCAATCGCCTGTCTGATTATCAAGATATCTATGATTGGAAAATAAAAAAAAAATCAGAATTCGTTTTCCTAACGGTTTCATAACACTACAGTCTATTAGGAAAAATTAGTATGGTAAAACCAGTCACTCAAAGATTTTTACTTTTTTGAAGCGCAATTTTGTTAGGGCTTCAATAATTACAACATATCACATACACTGATAACACATAGGGCCATGCATCTCAGATTTCACATTGTTTCAATCTAATTCGTCGGATAGTTTATCTGACGAAAAGGACTTATCACTTTCTGGTGAAATAAATTGAAACCATTGGTGGCGAAATTAATTCTCTAGGCGTTGTTTTCGAGTGTTCTAATTGTACATATAAATTAATAGATAGGCCTATATATAGATTTTTTCCCTTACATATTTCGGAAATCAGGTTTATTAATCTCTAACGTAACATTGAACCAGACTGTGCTCTAAATAGGTGCCCCAAGGCGCTACGGGGTCGTAAAGATACCACTGGGAAAGGGCGGGGTTAGGGGGTAGTGACAGTCGTGCCATCGAGTCTTCGACCGATGAGAAGCCTACATATTGGGAGCATGATATTCAGAAAAGAAAGAATTACTGCAGAATTGGCCGCGTTTTTCCAGATTGTTAGGGTGCGGGGTAGGTTTTTTTTCTCATGTGTACTAGAAGTATGTCTTGCCGGGAATGGGGTGGGGGAGGGGGGGGGGGGGGGGTAGACGAGGCAACTCGTCAATGTCTATTTTTGTTGTTACTAAATGCGTATTCATGGTCATTATGTTTATGTCCGTCAATTTCAACCAGGGTAGATAAGAAGAGAGAAAGAGGTAGACAATTTGGATTCCTCACGCCGATTATCCATCCCAACAACATCTTGAACATCATGGTCTACTCAACCTCTCGCGTGGTCGTCAGCCTCGTCATCATCGTCTACTTCATGACCTCGATTAGGACGACGACATCGACACACGTGACCGATGATCGCGGACGTGGAATCATGCATGCGAAGAGAGTGAAGCCTTACCAGAAGAAACACCCGACATATCAAGGTAGACCTTCCCTCTCTCTGTCTAACCCCCCAAAACACCCCTCTCTTTAACAAAATACACACACTGACTCTCATTTACAAAAAGTGAACCCCTGTTCTCTCTCTCTCCCTCTCTTTAACAAAAACAATCATGCAATGCTATTTAGATTACTGTGACGTGATATTCGGTGACTCCAGAAAATAAAGAAAAAAAGGCCTTTGGTAGAAAGGGCTGTTTTCCCATACGAAATCCTTCCAGAAAAAACACACTTTCATACAAATTCTAGTTTTATGCAGAGCCATCTATACCATCTAGTGTGTAGATGGCTCTGGTTTATGACTTTTGATGCAAAATCAAATTACATAAAAATTATTAATGGGAATATTTTTGTTGTATATATATTCATTGATACTTATTGCTAATATTGTGAATTGTCACTAGAAAGTGAGCTAAGTATTGACGAAAACTCATTGTCCTTGTTAATTATATTGTATTTTAACTAGTATTATTTGAAACAATTGTAAAAGAAATATGATATGTTTTTAATTGTAAATTGTCATGAAATTTAGCCCAGGATGCGAAATGATGATATTAATAAACTGAACTGAACTAAAGAGCGCCACCTGTTGGGTACTGACGGAACAGGATTTTGCTATTTTAAAAGAATGATTCACTTTATAGACAGGAACAAGTATACTGTACTAAGCAGTCAGCTTTAACCTTATTTATGATCATTTGATCATTTCGTCAAGCTTTTTTTTAATGTTTTCAAACTCATATGATGTTTCCCTTTGTTTAATCTTTCTCTGTTTCAGCTTGTTTCGATGCTGTACGAGGGAAGCGATGTCTGTGCGATACTCAACTCAACAAGAATAGTCCAGATTACTACAAATGCTGACCCAATCATTTTTAACACGTATATCGCAAAGGTTTAAAGGCACACTTTCCTACTTGTAGCTACTTGCTCCCTTTATATAGAAAACTTCCCAAAATCGGTGCCTGTTGGTTCCCCGTGATCCTCTTTTTCTCAAATGAGAGCTGAGTTATTGAGATAGCCACCTGTCACAGTGACCTCGCTGGCTCGCTGGGTGTTCTCATCCCTTCTAGCTGAAGTAGTAAAGCCTGCCTTTAAGAAAATCAACCTAATACTAACATGCAGTGACCTAGTCCGTGACCTCTTTGCAAAGGCTAGCATAACAATAGCTTAGTCCGTAATCTGAATATGATTTTGGGAATAATGGCATTGAATTTGGCCTTCATTTTTGTCTTTCGTAACACAATGCATGCATGTACTACATTCAACATTAAAACCATAGAAATCAATTCAAGGACAATTTAATTACCCCATTAGTTAAGAAACATTTATGATGTATTTAGCGCTATATAACCTCAGACAATTATCATTATAATTATCATTACTATTATTATTATCATTTTTAATTGTTATTATTATCGCTATTATTTTTATTATTATTATTATAATTATTATAATTATTATTAGTAGTAGTATTATTATTGTTATTGAAGTTGATTTTTGGTCGCTCTGTACTTAATTTGTTGGTAATGACTTGAGCATGAGACAATTTGTGCACATTGTACTCATTAAAACATGTAGTTTAGAAGTTAGATTAACAATAAATTATCATATTTTAAATTATGAATAGGCAGGCGAGTGGGCTCAGTCGGTAATTAAAGCGTCTGCCTGACTATAGGGTTTGAATCCCACCCAGGCGGACGATGACCGAAGCCTGCATTGTGTGTTAACGTGCCTCTCCCCTTGTTTCATGGACGCAGGCTATATGTTAAGTGAAAATCATTTCGTCCCTCGGATAGGACGTTAAATGGAGGCCCCGTGTAGAGAAGAGCTACTACATTTGCACGTTAAGAAGGGGGACACCCCGGTGTAGTGGTCCATCTGTACATCCCAGTATAGTAAGACAATACTCTGTAAAGAGGGATGTACTCAATGGAAGAAGAACTTCACGGCCTATACTTTACAGTTATGCTGCGTTGAAAACTTTTATTTTGAACACCCAATATTTCATTATTATATTACAAGACATGCTGCAAAGTGAGCTGCAAAGTAAACTCCAAAGAAGATATACAAAATGTACACGTATGTAATTTCTTTAAAATATATATGCTTTGTCTTTTTATGGAATGAGGCACTTGATCATCCAAGCAACGCATTGACGCTAAAAATTTAGCCCGTTTCCTGTACGGGTGAGATATGTTTTCATTAGTATTAAATACATTTTCACCGAGTATGAAGTAGGCAAGCTGTGTGTCTTATTGTTTGTGTTTTGTATTGTGTTTTTTTAAAACATATCTGTTTATCCTACCTCAGATACGGATGGCCGACCCTAACATCATATCACCATTGGAAAGACACACACACACACTCACCACCTCTCTCTCACTCTCTCACACACACACACGCACACACACAAACTATTTCTCTCTTCAGTTCGCCCTCTGACCAAGGAGGTATTTCTTTGCTGGTTTCTCTTTGCTCTGACGTATTAATTAATCTCTTCAATACTCATATGCACACACACACACACACACACACGGCGAATATATATCCAAATGGTGGTCTCCTACGAAGAAACAGAAATCATCTGAGAGACTTGAACATGCCAACTAAAAAAGTCCACTTCCCAGATGAACCAGTGACTGACCACACTGCCCATGTACAGAACCTGACAGACACTTACAACACGTACAAACCAAAAACACAAACCTGACATAACCACAACAAGTCAAACGAAATCTCTCACAATTAGAAGTGGTCGTATTGTCAGACCACCAGGACATGTTGAACAGTAATTTATTACTGAGCTAGTTATGGGTGTCTAACGTCTTAATAATCTGATTTCAAAACAAGTTATTTAAGTGTAGTTAACTTCTGAATCAGGTATGTGTTATGTTTTGGTTATGTGATGTTGTATCAATTGCCAACAACTATGCTAAATGTATATAGATAAATAATCAAACGAAAAAAGGGGAGAAAATATTTTTTTTTATAAATCTTGGATGATAAGTATCTTGGTAAGGTATGCCAAATAGGTATATTCGATATTTTAAACGCACAAACATACACACTCGCACGCGCACACCAATATACGAGTTGTTTCGGTTGCTTTCTTCCCCTCTCTCTACATGATCACTATTTAGATGTTACAATCATGACAATAGGCCTACACATATGGAACGATAAATCTATTAAAAGTAAGGAAACTTATTTATTACCGTATCTACGTACATCTAAATGAGTGACTGATCGTGAGCCAACTGGCCTTGACCTACATGTACATCTACCATGACTTTACACAAGTCTTCTTTTATCATTTGAATATTTTCCCATTTGACACAATTATTTTAATACAGTATATACATTTTAGGAACTGAGCAATAGTTCAGTGGAAACATGTATGAGATCGACATATCAATAACGGTTATACAAAAACGACTCAAGATTAAATACATGAAATATGATAGCATAAGAAAGATAATATTACAAACAACCACAAACAACCTTACAAAGGAGAATGTTAGCTTGAACACAACATTTATGTATAGAACACACGTAGCAAATCACATGCAGTATTGCAAAGTCATAATGCAAGGGTACCTGGAATGCTTTCAGCACGGTATGACAAAGTTATATAAATGTTCTTGAAAGAATCTGCTATAATATCGTAACATGTGTTTTAATAAGCAAACAGTGTAGTAATATATGTAAGTTCATGAGATCACCAAAAAAAAAGAAGAGGTTGTCGCAGTCTTGCTGGAAAAAAATATCACGTGCATACCCTACAAGGCTTGAGAGCTGATTGTGTTTTATTGTAAGTAAAAAGTGTGTTATACTCTAAGTCAAGGGATCTCCAAAATAAGAAGAATATGTGGCAGTCTTGCTGAAAGTCGCATACACAGCCCACATGGGTTTATGTTTATGGAACTATACGCACACATCACATACGCACACACACAAGTGTGGAATGACAGTTTGATCCGAACTCTTTCGCTATTTCTTGTCATATTCAAATTTGAAGAATGTAAAGATATTTATTTTTCTTCTGCGACATGCTTCTCAATTGAACCAATAAAGGGTTCACGCTGTTCCATCTGGTATTCGTGTCGCATCACGTTGTCAGGTTAACGAAGTTTCGCAAAAAATTGCGGAAGCTAACAAATGATTTTCACTTTTACCAAAGCTTAACGTTCTCTCTATTAAAGTCGTTAATAGGTACAATGTCTATTAACTTGGTACCTAGCTCGTCTGGTTCCTGGGCGTCTCCGTCTGGCCTTCCATATCCTTATTGTGTAACATTCATTAGCCCACGTCCCGTTCCATGAAAGACTGTTGATATGGCCTAATCGCCAAAATCACACGTAGTTTATCTGCCATCGATTATATAATTCAGAATAACGTTATTTACTGCTTAATGTATTTATGTCATTTAAAAAAAGGAATATTTGTAAAAATCAACGCAATTCGGCTATGCCGCATTGATGTTTTTCATTAATAAACCACTTATCTATCTATCTCTACCACCAGGTTGTTACATTAGCTAAAAAACAATGTTACTTAGCGGACAAGAAATCCGATTTAATGTCCTGAATAAAAAAAGAGAACAAATATATGCAACCTAGATACATACACTAGGAAACTGACAATTTTACAAGGTGAATCAAAGACAGAGATCATATGAGACCAAATCCAAGTACACAAACTAATGAAATAAGAATAGACAAGGTTGGACAAATTGTCATTGCCTCGAATGACAACTAACCATCCTTAATATACACTATATTATAAGTTCAGTACGCCACAATATAAAAGTAAGTGAGCAAATATATGAAAACAGATATAAACACAAATTTTAAGAAATTAATATGATAATCATTTACAGCGAGTCTTATATTATTTAAATCAATGTTTATAATTGTTTATTTATGTTTGTATTATTTTTATATTAATTTATTTACTTCGTTTTTCATTTATGTATTCATTTACCTATATTCCAAAATTACGCTAGATACACAAATAACAACGAGCGTTGCAGCTTTTTAAATGAAATTATTCGATTCTTCTGCTCCGAATGAAAAATTCTTTTGTAAGTACAGTGAAAAACAACATTTGAATATTGTATAATTGATCTAACTTATACTTGTTCGACATATTACAGTATACAAATAAATCAAAATTGCTCCGGTTATAATAAGTGACTCTTGAAATAATTTCTAGAATTGATTGTTTTTCTACATCTTGATATCTTGCCAAAAAAGAAATTCAAATCTACTCTAAAAAAAAAAATCAAGCCATGCATGCCATTCTTGTAATATTTAGATAATGTTTATCGTAGAAATTATAAACGATTTTTTTTGTGGTTTAACCTGGTTCACATTAAAAGAAATACAATATAGTTCGGTTGATGATTATAGAGATTATTTCTATGACTGTTATCAACCATGCATGCAGTAGATAAATAACATAAAATATTATTTAAACAAATTACTGGATTTACTTTGTTTTCGCTTCTGAGGACTAACGCCAACTGCGGGACGCTTCATCAGGACGGGCCTTTGGCAGGTTAACAGAGAAGGGCTTTTATCCAAGATGGTGGATTCCTTGTTAGGCTTCCCACCTGGAGATATGTTTTCAGGTGGGACTTGCATTTCATGGCTGGAAGATTGTTCAGAAGGTTGAATGCTACTTAAATTACTAGTAGTCATATCATCACCAGCATGAACTTCTTCAGAGGCCACATCTTCAGAAGTCACTTCAGATGCATCCAAGTTCTCTCCACTGCGGTCCGGTGATTGTTCAGGATGCTGGCTCTTACTTCCATCCGTCAAGTCCTCCTCGTTCTTGTTATTCATGTTTCCTGTATGAAAGGAGTATACCTAGGCTATTACGTCACTTCGATATTTATATCAATAGTTTGAACGCGGGAAAGGGACTTGCTTTAGAAAATAATTTAGATCTGACTCTAAACGGATCATGCACACGGACCGTATTGTTCATAAAATATAACAGCAAATTGCGTATCGCTAAAGTATTCAATATGTCTCTATTACGGGAATTATATTCTTCTTAATGCAAACATGACATTACCTTCGCTGAGGTACAGGTCTGCAAGGTTGACCAACCGGCAGCAAGCAATGCCTTCCTGAGCTTCATCCGTTCTTCTTCCCTGGACACACCTCTTCTCCAACCTTTCAGCATAAGACAGGTTCCATTACTGGTAACTTGGGTAAACCTCATATTGGTCTGGAGCGCTCTCTGTATGTCACCATGTAGGATCCCCAGCCGACCAGCAAGGCTGTCGATCTTGTCTTCATCGTAAAGGTCGACAGCTATCTTCTTTAAGATGTTTGCAAACTCATCATCTGGGGGCTCCTCTCTAGGATGGCACACGGTATACAAAACAAAATCCATAAGGGGAGGCCAGCGAGCGTAAGTATCGGGTATGGTTTTAATTACTTTATAGCGAGCATATATGCTCGCTATAAAGTAATTAAAACCATTATATTAGCTGAAGAAAGAAAAGGATCAAACAAAGTTACACCGATAACAAGACCATATATATCTCAAGGTCACGTAGCATGGGGGGTAATAGTAATAAGATGAAAATTATGTTAACATATGGTCTCCAAAAGAAAGCACTCGTATTTACATTTATATTATAGTCCATATACTGATCAATTTTTATCATGAACTAAAAACATCAAAAATTATGCATTCATTTTTGAAAAATACTATACCATTAGCATTTCGGACTATTTGTGTGTAACTACTTCAACCAAATGTTAGTTTTATTTATGGGAACCTATAATCTAAAAGCTGAGCTTTTTAATAGGTTCCTCACATTTCACTCTGTATAACCTTCTATTCATTACAATTAATTTCGACGTCTTTTCAAAGAATTTATTATATAATGTGACACTTTTAGTATATTTCATATTATGTTCTAATTTTGTCAATTATTTAAATTCTTTTTATTTGTGAAATGTGAAATAAACTTGAAACTTGAAACTTGAAAATAATAATATACACTCTTTTCCTACACGACACTCACCCGACTTCCATTTAACTAACACGAACATTATTATGGCCTATTTATCGGTAAGATACCATGGTTCGGAGGTTCTAGGACAATTACCCCCTGGGCAATCACCCCCCGGAAAGTTACCCCCCGGAAAACTACCCCCCAAGGACAATTACCCCCGGAGAATTACCCCCCGGAGAATTACCCCCCGAGGACAATAACCCCCTAAGGACAATTACCCCCCGGAAAATTACCCCCCGGAGAATTACCCCCCGAGGACAATTACCCCCCAAGGACAATTACCCCCCGGAAAATTACCCCCGGAGAATTACCCCCCGAGGACAATTACCCCCCAAGGATAATTACCCCCCGGAAAACTACCCCCCGGAAAATGACCCCCCGAGGACAACTACCCCCGAGGACAATTACCCCCCCCCCCCCGGGGACAATCAGGATTCAATAGCAAAAGACGATCTGTCACGTTGAGAGATGCTGTGAAGGCTACGAGCCCATAAAATCCCGTGCATGAACCCACATTCGTTCAAATACTTGCGCGTGATCTTCCTCATTACTACACATTTTTCTTTAACTATAATCTATGCAACAACACTGTGGTTGCTGTTTTCTACGAAGGATTTCTCTTGTGCAGCGTTATTTCAACTTTTTGTTCGACACGATGCCCTCTTAAGAAATGAAAAGTTTCGCCCAATCTTAAATTCTTCACAAACTATTTATTTTGCATCACTCTGGCACTCGTCAAGTGCTATGTACACACGTATGGGCACATTTGTTTCTTGATTTAGTGAACGAGCAAGAAAAACAAGGACAAGACATTTTCAAAATGGTAAAACATAATGTTGTAATCAACACACTAGCACAGATTTAAGGTATGCGGGCGCCTCACCGCCGAATGTACACGAATATAAAGTGAAATATTCGGTCATGACCTTGATACACGAATATGAGGATATTCGGGCCTCTCGTTGCCTTGATTCATCATGTTTATAATTGTGATGAGTGTGGTAACAATGTGATGTCGAAATAAAAGATATATATTCGCAAAATTTTGTCAGTGAGCAAGGAAGAAAGACATTTTATTATTTGTTTACATTTTATTTTTTAATGACAATAAATACTCTACCCGTTTCTGATATTTGTTTTTCACAAAATCAACGTTTGCAAAAAAAAATTGTCATGTAACTAACATTCTCTTGCGGCACCCCAGTTGAAAAAACGCTGCTCTGGAATTACAAAATCATTGAGATGAATGTACCCAAGTGCGGATACTTATTTTCTTTTAATATGGCACCGTACATACCATATATTTAACTTGAAGGCAATTTTTATTTCAAAATAAATTACAGTACAAGAAAACACATTTTAGTTCACCATGACAACAGAAATATATATATATATATATATTACATTACATTTATAAACATGAAGAGAACCTTAATTTTGGAATAGATCATGGATGAGGGCCCATTATACATACAAAGACAAATATACGATCAGCTGATTAGAAAAGTTACAGAGGATGCATAAGTAATGATATCTTACATCCTAATTTCTTTGTTGGGCCATTTTGGGGGAGACTAGCTGTATTAACGCGTACTCATCTGCGCGCAATGTATTGTTAAATTTCTAAGAAATGTAAATTCCGTACTTTGATTTGATACATGCGTCTTCTGGCAATTGAATTCGATTTTATACATGCGTCTTCTGGCAATTGAATTTGATTCAATACACGTGGCATATTAAGTCAAACTTCACAAAGGTGGAATGGATACAGAGCGAGAGGGGTGGGTGAAATCTCCTCCTAGGAGGATACATGTACGTCAAGCAAAAAGATTTGGCAGATGGGTACGAGGGCTTTGAATGTGAGCTACGAATATAAATATAATTTATACACAACCCCTGTACGAAACAAATCTATTCCGTCATAAATAACTAAGAAAATGAAAGTTCATGACATTTTCTCTAAATAGCAATTTGAAGAGGAGCTCGCATTATACGTCACAGTGTTACAAATTCCCTGGGTGTGATTGTCCTCGGGCCGCGGTAATGGTGTTTCGAGGGAGGGGGGGGGGGTAATTGTCCTCGGGGGGTAGTTGTCCTCGGGTGGTAATTGTCCTCGGGGGTAGTTGTCCTCGGGGGTAATTGTCCTCGGGGGGTAATTGTCCTCGGGGGTAGTTGTCCTCGGGGGGTAATTCTCCGGGGGGTAATTTTCCGGGGGGTAATTGTCCTTGGGGGGTAATTGTCCTCGGGGGGTAATTCTCCGGGGGGTAATTTTCCGGGGGGTAATTGTCCTTGGGGGGTAATTGTCCTCGGGGGGTAATTCTCCGGGGGGTAAATTTCCAGGGGGTAATTGTCCTTGGGGGGTAGTTTTCCGGGGGGTAATTTTCCGGGGGGTGATTGCCCAGGGGGTAATTGTCCTGATACGTGGTTCGGATATTTGGAATTCTTTATCTGACCATATTAAATACTCTGCATCTCTTTATTGATTCAAAGGAACGATGAGAAAATATTTGCTATCCAAATATTCATGAACATTATAAGGGTCTTAAAGGTACTATGTTTCATTTGCAGGCCCCAAAGATGAAAAGGTTAAATTCTAACGGCATTTGAAAGATAATACTAATTTAGAACTTCCCTAAAAAAAGAGGGCTTGAAAATGTCTTTAAGTGGGAAAATAACGACTATTAGTTGTCGAATCGACTTAAGTGCTAACAAGTCAATAAGTAATAGTCTGATTTTCGGGCCATTGTACCGGATGGTCGTACGTTTTGTGCTGCGCGAAGATTCAATCAGTTTTATTTTGGCCATTACAAGAAGTGGGTTATTGATGTAGACAAATGCTCATGTACCCTTTACAGCTCATTTTATGTACGTTATTACCAACGAAAAAAAAGGCCAGTCAGTCACTCAATAGTGTGTGACAGTATAGTCTAGCAAGTAAACGGGTTTCCTTGTATAATTTGAATATTAGGACACTGTTTGTTTCATACACTTCTACTTCTACATAAATTTCACGTGGCCATTTTAGAAATAATTCCGTAACAAGATAAAAAAAGTGAATATGAATTTTTGTTTCTTCTAAATTTGACTCTGGATTATTATGGAACAAAAGTGCATGTAAAACCGTAATTGAACATATAGCACCACTGATGTCACATACAAAATTCTAATACAAAGCAATACATCCCCCAGCAGTTTTTGTCACTAAAAGAAAGAAAAGAAAATTACTCCCATGTAAAGATCACTGTCATGTATAAAAGAGTAAAGTTACTTCATCTCACCCTGCTTGTAATGTATCACTGCTTCCTAGTCCTCCGGTTAAATTATCCTCAGATGATGATGAGCCTGACATGAAGGAATGAAGTCCGATTGAATAAAGAACGAAACAAATAAGAGAAAAATATTTTGAATGATCTTGATCGTTCTCTGTATCTCTACGTTTAATCGTAAATTCTAAATAATGCACAAGCCTTACATTGCTCGAGTTTCACAGGATAATGTAATCAAATGACGTTTTTTTAAAACTACAAGAACAACAAAAAACATATCAATTCAATTTTGAGAGAGTTTTGGCCGTGCTAAGCTGATATTTTAAGTACATGTATTTCCATAGTAGCAAAAACGGGGTAGGGAGCTATAGAGACCATGTTGGACTAGAAAAGCTAAATATTATAAGTATTTTTTTTTAAATAGCCAATAATGGGATGAGAGTTATATTGTTTAACGTAAAATCCCAAAGTAGTTCAAAAGAAACATTATATTGAAAAAAAAGTCTTACCACCTTGAGCATGTTTTACAGAAGTCAGCAGCTTCTGCTCTGCTGATCGTTTCTCACTTTCTAGTTGAATCTTGGATCTCAGCTTCCAGTTCTCATGCTCAAGTTGCTCCATAAAGTTTTCCTTAGACTCAAGCTCCTTCTTCCAGCTTAATTCTATTGACTGTTTTTCCTTCTCATATCGCGCTCTGTCTCCCTCTCTTCCTTTCTCTAACTCTTCAACTTGCTGCCTTAGAGCCGTTTCATTTACCTTTTTCTCCACCAAGATATCTGTCAAAGTGTCTTCACCTCGTTGCTTAGACTCGAGTTTCTTCGTCATTTCTGCTGTCAGTGAGCGCTTCTCTTTCTCAGATCTTGCTCTGTCTTCCTCTCTTCCTTTCGTTATTTCTTCAACTTGCTGTCTTAGAGTCGTCTCATTTCGCTCTTTCTCCCCTACAGTTTTAGTCAAAGTTTCTACATGCTGTTGCTTAGACTCGAGTTTCTTCATCATTTCTGCTGCCAGTGTGCGCTTCTCTTTCTCAGCTCTTGCTTTTTCGTCCTCCTTTTGAGTCTGTAGTCGTTCAACCTCACGTCTTGCCTCTTTCTTGGTTTTCTCATAGAGCGACTTACATCTTGGATTTTTGCATATCTTCTTCAGCTCATTAATTGCTAACGCTCTGTCGCCTTCTTGGAGGCATCTATGTAGAAGGATAAGCCACTGCAAATGTTTCTCATCTGAATACCTGTCAGCAGGCCGACTAACTTCGTAGATATGAGTGATGCCGAGTTGCTTTAATTTATTTCTCGCTTTGGGGATGTCTCGGTCAGAAAGTAAAGCACATATAGAGGCACGGCCTAAACAATAAAAACATTTCCAATGAGTTTACTCGAAATTACGTCCAAATTCATTATAATTTATGACTTTTATACCATACATAGGTCACATATATATATATATATATTTTTTTTTAGGGGGGGGGGGAGGGGTTGACACAGTCAAATGAATGGAGAAAATCTGAAATGCTTCTTCATCTGTATGTGTATTTATCAGCATTCTCAGTGGCATAGAATATGCTGCCATATTTAAGTTGTAAATAGAATGGGCAAAATTGAGAGAGAAAAGTAGGGAGGGAGAGAGAGAGAGAGAGAGAGAAGCGTGATAAAGGAAGAAGAATGAAAGAAGAGTCGGAATAAGGAGTAAATGTAGTGAGTAATGAGATAGTAATACATTTCAATTATGAAAATGCAAATGAAATGTAATATTCATGGTAGAAACGATAATCGGGACACACATGATATAATAGACTGATGATAGTGTTTATGATATTTATACTACAACCATGTTTGGTTCGATTGATATAATACCGGTATAGTGTACGCACTGCCATACTTATATTTAACTTTAATCGCCCCAATGCCTCGGCTCAAAATTATAAATCTGTATCCCTTACAAGGAAAATAGATATTAAGCACCAAATTACATTTTATGGTATACAAGTAGATAAATGAAAGATATTATATTTTATGCTTAATTTATGTTTCATCCAAATATAGTGTCATATCATTTATGTTTAAATTGTTGGCTTTGGATTGTCAGATCTTTGCATTATGTCTCACACGTAGATCCATAGTCAGATGATTGAAGGCAACCATGTCAACACGGAGGCCAGGTAGATGTTAATGGGTAATGGTACATAATACAAACCATGCATGTTTCAAATGAATTAACAGGTCGGTCTCAACACACAAAAATCTTGTAAAATCACAATGATTATTCGGTTGATACGATACGTGCATGCATATAACATCTTATAGAAAAATGAATCATTTCAATGGATGCTATATGATTATTATTTTAATGAGGAAATATATCATAGTCAAATAGAATTATTAAGTTATATAGGCCTGCATAACAACAGGTAAGAATCAAAATGCAATTCACGAAGGAAGGGAAGGATATACATTTTAGGAATTTTACCGGACACAAAACACCAGATATGCGTGACATTAACCTGGCTTGTAATATTATCAATTTATTCATGTCTTCATGTATTTATTCATTTAATCAATACGGTGGTGTATATCACCGCATTGTTGTGTATATGGTGTGTTTCAACGGTGTAATTGTGTATTAATTCAAAATTGTTAAAATATACATCTTCATATGCCTTTAGTTTATTGTCCTACCTACCGTTAATGATTAGGAGCAAACTCACCTGTTACCTCCTTTATCACCGTGATACAAGGTTTGAAATATTGACTATCCAGCGGGCTGAAGATAAAAATGAGAAAATAACCCGATTCAAAATCATTTTTTTCACGTTGTGATGATTAAAGGGGAAGTGATAATAAAATGCATACAATTTGATTCTGCTAACCTACCGAAGGCCACCCTCACAATAAAAGAAATTCGATGTATTTCTTATACACTACAACAAAGTATTCTTAGTGCTGCAGATACACTGTCTTCCAAAGGCGTTAACCGCTAAATAGGGCCATTATCTTGCCTTCCATTAACATGGAGGCTAAATCGTTTCTGCCCTCTTTGCAGTATGACGAATACCTCTTACCGATATGAAAATACAATACTCCCACATACAAATATCTGACTTGTTGTAAGTTTGTTATTTTCAAGTAATAATAATCAATGTTGACCCCTTCAATGAGCACCCTCCCTAGACGAGAAGGAGATAAAGAAAATGACGTGATATGATCTTCATGTATAATTATAACAATAATTTGCTATCTTTGACTCGAACATGTAAAGTTTTAAAATTCGAAATTCCATGTTTTCACTCTCCGTCACTTTGCTCTCTCACAAGACCTCTTGTACATATATTAAAAGGCCGCCAAAGTCGAGGTTTGGGGCAAATGCTAATCTTGAAAAAAGGAGCTAGGATTTTGTTTTCCTCGTACTCCTCGCTAGATCATATAACATTGTATAAGGGGGGGGGGGAAGGTAAACTCACTTTTGTCGCCCGGCAGGCGTAATAACAGTATTAACCCTTTTTTCATCTAATAATGTATTAGTATATGGACTAACTTTAACGCTCAAAAATACAGATTCAAGTTTCCAAAATCCCTCTTTGTTTTGTATTGCTCCTGGTTGCTATGCTACCTCGAATGTTAATAGATGGAAAATATCTTATTAGTGGTTCACTCTTATGAAGGGGTTATGTTCAATCTCATTCTCATAATTTGGAAGTAGTCTGTACATTGTATGTACTAGTACTAGTTAGGTTAATCGTGATTACAATCTTAAAGGCTTTAAAGTCATATCATCGATTAGGCATATTCCATCTATGGTCATTCTGAAGAAAAGTTAATTTCAAAACCGATGATATCCAATTAAGCTTGTGGATACTAATCATGACAGTGATCCTTCTATTCCTTCCATTATAATCCTACCCTGCTAGCTTATAATGCATTAAAGGTGATGAACACAACAATGGATAAAGGTGTACATACAAGAAGGCAAAGTATAATTCTTTGATCGAAAATAGTCAAACGCTGCTATTTGAAAATTTTATTTTAAAAAAAGTTCCTACGGGCGCCGGGACAGTTTTTTTAAGCCGTACGGGATCCGTGGTGCTGAGTTGGCTGCTCCCAATTCTCCCGGCGTTTTTATCTGACCGTTAGGCCGTATAAAGCCCGTAAAGGGCCCGTAGGGCATCTTACGGGCCCCGTGCGGGCTCCGGACGGTGCCCGGACGGTCCCTCACGATTTTTGAGGTTCAATTCTCATGAAAAATCTTTACGGGCACCTTGCGGTGCTTAAAGGTGCCGTACGTGTACCCTACGGCTCCCTCACGGGCCCCCTAAAGAGCCCCGGGTGATATGCACAACAACAGGCGTCTGCCATCCGGGGGCCATTTGAAATGAATATTGCCCGTGCGGGTCCCTCACGACGGCATCTCAAAATGTACAACGTAGCTTTAAATACAGGAGGTGTGGATGCCAGAGGACACATAGTTCAGCGCACCGGACGGTACCCGGCCGGTCGCCTCGAGGACCCCGGTCGGGCCCCGCCAGAGCACCTTCCGGGAGCCATGGGTGCACCTGCTCATCAGACGGAGCCCGTAAGCTTACGTAATGGGGCTTTCACATATACACTCCGGGGCCCGTACGGCGAGTAAAAACAGACATTTTGGGAATTTTCGGCCGGTGTCCGGCCGGCTGCCGACAAGTTCCTACGGGCGCCGGGACAGTTTTCTAAGCCGTACGGGCCCCGTGGTGCTGAGTTGGCTGCTCCCAATTCTCCCGGCGTTTTTAACTGACCGTTAGCCCGTGGAAAACCCGTAAAGGGCCCGTGAGGCACCTTACGGGTCCCGTGCGGGCTCCGGACAGTGCCCGGACGGGCCCCTTACGAATTTTTTCTTCAATTTTAATAAAAAATATTTACGGGCGCCTTGCGGTGCTCAAGGGTTCTGTACGTGTACCCTACGGCGCCCTCACGGGCCCCTCAAGAGCCCCGGGTGATATGCACAACAACAGGCGTCTGCCGTCCGGGGGCCATTTAAAATGAATATTGCCCGTGCGGGTCCCTCACGGCGGCATCTCGAAATGTACAACGCAGATTTAAATACAGGAGGTACGGATACCAGAGGACACATACAGAGTGAGTCAGAAAAAATGTCCCACTTTTTAAAAGTTGTATTGTTTGAAGTATGAATATTTAATGATGAGTTTTATGATATATGTCTTGATAGAGTTATCCTCCTAGTACATTTAGGTACCATTTTCATTTGAATTTCTGCATGCATGACTGAACATCAGACAATCTTTACAAGACTGACAGATCTCACTTGTGCCAAGTTGCTAGGTGAGGAACAAAATAATGTTTTGAACAAAGACAGCCATTTTGTTCAATTATCCAATCAGCCAGACAGACAAAAACACACAAATACACGCACCCCCCACACACACACACACATATATATATATATATATATACGAACATGCACAGACACACGTCCACAAATGAGCATTCCATTCTCGACAAGGCCTACCAAAACTGTTACTTTTTGTCGGGAATTCTTCTTATCGTACGAAAAGTTGAGTGGCCGCTGTCCTCTTGGTGCGTATTGGCGGATGTTGTGCTAGATGATGATGATGGTGATGATGATGATGATGATGATGAAGATTAAGATGATGACAATGATGACATGATCGTGGTAGTGAATGTGTTTAAAGGGAAAGATTTTTACTTTAGGGTTATGCCACTTAAACATTCAGCGATCTTGATAAAAATCAATGCTCGATCAGAAAAGGGGCAATTATGAAATAATTGTCACCGTGTGTGTTGTGTGTGTTGTGTGTGTGCGTGTTGGTGTGTGCACGTGTCTGACTGTCTTTGTCCAATGCATTGTTTTATTCCTCACCAAGTAACTTGGCGCAAGTGAGATCTGGCAGTGTCTGATATTCAGTGATGCATGCAGGGATTCAAATGAAAATGGTACCTATATGTACTGGGAGGATAACTCTATCAAGATATATCATGAAACCCATGATTGAATATTCATACTTCAGACAATACAACTTTTAAAAAGTGGGACATTTCTTCTGACTCACTCTGTAGTTCAGTGCACCGCACGGCACCCGGCCTGGCGCCTTGAGGACCCCGGCCGGGCCCCAGCAGGGCACCTTCCGGGAGCCATCGGTACACCTGCTCATCGGACGGAGCCCGTAAGGTTACCGGTCGGCACCCTGCCGGCACCCTTACGGGCGCCTTGCATTTCACTCGACCAATTTTCTCCGGGCACCTCCCGGGCGCCGCATAATATGTGACCACACATGCCGTAGAAATGAAAATCGGACGGTTCCCGTACGGTCTCTAAATCTACGGCAAGCCGCCGGGTAGGGAAAATCGTACGGGGCCCGGTTTATATGGGACCTAGGCATTAGCCATTGCACTCGACCAATTTTCTCCAGGCACCTCCCGGGCGCCGCAGAATATGTGACTACACATGCCGTAGCAATGAAAATCGGAAGGTTCCCGTACAGTCTCTTAATCCACGGCAAGCCGCCGGGTAGGGAAAATCGTACGGGGCCCGGTTTATATGTGACCTAGGCATAAGCGTATCTACTTCTCGGAGTTTAAAAATGCGTCGAAAATCTATTCCAGGCAACAACAAAAAAATCAAAACAAAACACAACACAAATGTGGAATGATCCGGCGCGCCTGAACATAATATAAAAAGAATGTAAAAACTGCAGTCGTTCATAACGAGTAATTTCCTCTCTCTCTCGCTCTCTCTCTCCCTCGCTCTCTCTCTCTCTATCTTCGTTAGGTATACCAATATTTATATTCTCTTTGTCAATACCCAATTGCATTCCTTCTTCGAACCTACTAACCTTTCTCTTTCTCTCTTTCGCTGCCCCTCCCCCTTCACCCCGCTCCCCTCCCCCCTCTTTCTCTCTCACTCTATTTCTCTGTCAATATGTGTTTTCTACATTTCCTTCCCTTCTGTTTCTTATGCTTCCACCTCTTTTTGGGTTTTTTTAAGGCGCATTCAAGTGCCGCCCCGGGGCAATCGCCCAATCTGTCTCCCAAGTATGTAAGCCAGTGGTTCTGAATAATTAAAACAAAATTGAGTTAATTCCCTTACATTCCCCTTTTTAATGTCTGTATTTGTGTGTGTGTGTGTGTGTGTGTGTGTGTGTGTAATATAGTTTTTACCGTCGTGTATCAATCATAATATCAGATATGATTATTTCTGTCTTGGACCGACCTTTAACGCCACTTTCCGAAAGACGTGACTCGGTTTTGAACCTGGTTCCGATCAGAATTAGTTTGTAGAAGAATTTTTCGAAATCTCTGACAATTCTTTTAGATTGGAATTCTAAATATTGGCCAATATTTTGCTAGCCCCAACCCCCCCCCTCTCTCTCCCTCCCCTCACATACAACGGCCCGTTGCTACCCACCCGTTGAAGATAATTATTTTGTCTATAACGAAATATTAATAAAACATATCTTGGAAATTGATTAAGGGGACCTAGTGACATACTTCTAAAGGAAAGGTGAGTTTGTGTGTACGTTATTATGATATTAATCAGTGTGTCAGCCCTAATTGATTAATTATTTAATTAACTTGTACTGTAATAATTGTTTCTTATTAAGCGCGTTTACACATTTTTGTTTAAAGCGCTAAAACCATTTTTTAAAACTTAATATTGTATATTTTGTTTTCTTTAGATTTGTGATTAAAACAATTATTATTCGATTTCGTTAAAAATATAAATGGCTCATGTAAAAAGCGAAAAAAAAAAAAATACTCACCCAAATAACTGCACCATACATCCAACCTTCCCAGCAAAGTCTTGTAAAGCTTCTTCCCATCCACCTGGTAAGATGATAAGAGAGAACGTGTTTGATCATGCAGAAGTAGAGAGAGAACAAAGTAGACAAGCTTGTGTAGTATTATAAATTAAATGCAATATGCTAAAGTAACACAAACGAAAGAATTGTTTGTGCAAAAAGATTTAATGAAACCACACAAAATCTAATTTTGTGATTATAAAAATGTTGAACATATTGTGTTTCATGAAGGTAATCTTACATGGGTTTGAAAGTCTAGGTATCATACTAAGAAGGGGGAGTCAAAATGATGACGAATCTATGACTCTATGGAGGCCTATAAGTATAATGCCATGTGATAATTTAGTAAGAATTGCAGTGGGAAGTAATTGTACAATTCTAAAACCAGAAATAGAAACACCATAACAACATAAAAATGAGGATGTTCGAAAAGCCCAATAAATCACTTCCTCTAATGAAATGATGCATCTATATATCAGAAACTGTTTGAGTTTCATGATATTGAAAACGGATTTTAGAAATGCTTGTTAGGGCCCCTTATTTGTATCCCTAGATATGATTTTGAGAGAGAAAAGGGCTAACTATATAATTATTCCCTTTTTTTCTTTTTACTAATCCCAATGTGGTGATCTGACGTTTGACCATTTCTAAAACCTGTATCTACAATTTACATACTTCTCCCTTTCAGACGATAGAGGTGAAATGATGTCAATAGTGAATGGGTTACTCAGGCGTTTGTCATGGTGTATACCTTAAATATACAAACAATGTAAACGTTCTAGACAACTGAAATTTAGCAAATATAATCTAACATTCAAAGCGACTGAGTAAATTGATTACATATTTAGAAAACGTATGATTGTGATAAGTTAGTGTAATCTACCAAAGTGAATGTAATCTTAAGCACAGTTTGGATAGTCTCGCGGTTTTGCCAAACCGCCATTTTTTACATTTATTTTGCAACTTTACTATCACATGTTTATTGTTCATATTATCAAATGTTTATCATTGTTCATATTATCACATGTTTGTCTTTGTTTATACTATCTTATTATGTTTATCAATTTTCATGTTATCACATGTTTATCATTGTTATATTATTGTTATATTGATACTATGTTGTAAATATGTTTGTACTCTCATACCCCGAGAGGGGGTCGATAGAGTCAATAAAATCTTACAATCTTACAAACACGCAAGTTGCGTCTGATTTCCCTTATATTAGGCAATTGGGCATAAGTGCTTTTTAGAGACATTGAAGAACAAAATAAGAAACAAAATTTAATTAAATTGTTTTATCCGACATATTTAGAGTGTATAGACATCTTACACAATACTGGTGCCAGGTAAAAATGTCAGAGGAAAAAATGTCAGAGGTAAAAATGTCAGAGGTAAAAATGTTAGAGGTAAAAATGTCAGAGGTAAAAATGTCAGAGGTAAAAATGTCAGAGGAAAAAATGTCAGAGGTAAAAATGTCAAAGGTAAAAATGTCAGAGGTAAAAATGTCAGAGGTAAAAATGTCAGAGGTAAAAATGTCAGAGGAAAAAATGTCAGTTGTAGAAAATGTCAGAGGTACAAGCAAAAAAAATGAGTGCCGTCATAATATCTCAACAATTTTATCACACAGAATGTCGAGACGTACTGATACTGCATGGGCTAGTCTATTATATTACTTTTTTCCATAATGTAAATTTTATAAATGGCTGTGTGTTGTATTTCGTACATGTCCTGAGGATAATACAATGTGGAAAATAGATTTTGAAATTTATGTTGTTGTGATCAGGCTTGCATATAATGAATGTCTAACATTTTGTGATATTTTGAATTGGTTGATGTGTTAATGTTTGTGAAACGGACCGGTTTGGCCGGTGGCAGCCTGCAACATAGCCCGTGTAACGTTCCAGAGACGAACAAAGTCCAAACGAAGAAATGAAAATTCTTGACAAAAGTCAAGTGTTAAGTGAGTAGTGCATTTAGTACAAAATAGTTACATAATCACGGGGAATCACGAAAAGTTACATATAAGGGCTGGGCGCCCCGAACTCTGCTAAAGCTTTAGCACCTCATGGCGGCAAAGGAAGTGGAGTAAGAATAAGAAAATCAAGAAGTCACTCCGAAAAGTAAAAACTCGCTCCGAAAACTAAAAACCCGCTCCAAAAAGTAAAAGACCGTCTCGATTCAGAAGCTCATCCCCATTTTAAACTCCGCCCGACAATTATAAATAACGATGTAATTTAAACCGAACCTCTGCAAAGCGCGCGCTTCTCTAAAATGTGATGGTGCGGTTGGCATTTAAAGATAAAGTTGAGTTCTGGTCTTGCGATTGCATTGTGAAAGAAACGGTGTGGAAGCAATCAGAAAAGGTTGATCATCTAGCATAAACATGTAAGTATTGGTGTGTAGTGCAAGGTTTTGGAGTCATTAAAATGATAAAATCTTTGGCCCAGTCTTGGTAAAGTAACAAGCACTGTACACAGACAGATATTGATATGGGACTACACAAACATATGGCATACAAATCGGGTCTCATTTTAAAGCTGTTACTTGTCATATCTGAGATATGAAGTCATTTGAAATGGATTTTCAGGGAATAACTTTTTTCTTTGATGTTCTTCCACACTTGCATAATAAGAATGATAACAAACGCACACACATTATTGTTCACCTTTCCCCAGAACTCAACCTTCTCTTAATTGATGAAACATGGGCGGCTTTCTGCTTTGTTTCGGAGTAACAAAGCTGCTTATTGATTTTTTCCCCAGACTATTTTATACCGCAATATAGTAATCGACAATATTTTATTGCAACGTGCGCACTTCGGGAATGTGATGGTGCGGTTAGCGCTGATAACATGGCTTTCTGCTTTGTTTCAGCATGGACCCTACTTTCAGAGTATCAAAATACAAGCCAAATATCAAGCCAAACAAGAAAGTGGAATTGTCGGAAATATGCATTTATTGGAAACTACATATAATAGTAGTCATTGCCACGCAGTTGAAATCTCCAACAATCTTCAAAAGTGAAGGAGAAGTGGGGGGGGGGGGGGAAGGTTCATAGATATCTGATCCTATTTTGTGGGCTGTTCTGACTTTTCTTTTTATTTAATGATTACACCATGGATCGACAACTCAGCCTATAAAACATGGCCAAACTTCTCGATTTTAGAAATCTTTTCCCCCAGAAGTTTGCTCAGTGTACCAGTACCATTTGCTTATACAAAAGCATAATATACCGGTATATAAATATTGAATTAGGCAGACTAATGGGACATGCATGGTTGCTACTCCGAGTTTCACGCCTTACCAGCGATCATCAGACAACTGATAGCATTCGTCAAAGTACATGATTCCTCTACAACCTTGGTACAAATACGCTCAAAATAAGAGCTATACAATACAATAAAAAGACTACAATACCTGAATACAATACAATAAGAATACTCATGAGTAATTCCAATTGTATTTTATTAGTTAGGTCTTATTTTAGGGGTATTTGTACCAAGGTTGTAGGATAATCATGTACTTTTAAGAATGCTATCAGTTGCCTGATGACTGCTTGCAAGGCGCGAAACTCGGAGTAGAAATCATGTCCCATTAGTCTGCCTTCTCTGCCTAGGCATTGACCACTGTTCGGAAGTATATATAGCAAAGCATATAAGAGGAAGGGGGAGAGCAGCCGGGTCACCGTGCCCCAGAAGAAGAATACCCCCCCCCCCCCGTCTTCCTTCGGCAATAATAGGGGAAAAGTCACAATTTGGGGCCGAAAGGTAAATAAATTTAAACTGGGAAAGTGGAAAGTAAAGCAGCGGTGAAATAACGACTGCAGAATATCCCTCGCTGTTCTTTTTCGATAAGCCTAATATATAACCCGGATGTAACCATAACAAACTTGTCACATGCTTTTGTTTTTTATTTTATACCTCTAACATTTATACCTCTGACATTTTTACCTCTGACATTTTTTCCTCTGACATTTTTACCTCTGACATTTTTACCTCTGACATTTTTACCTCTGACATTTTTACCTCTGACATTTTTACCTCTGACATTTTTACCTCTGACATTTTTCCTCTGACATTTTCACCTCTGAAATTTTTACCTCTGACATTTTTACCTCTGACATTTTTACCTCTGACATTTTTACCACTGACATTTTTACCTCTGACATTTTTTCCTCTGACATTTTTACCTCTGACATTTTTACCTCTGACATTTTTTCCTCTGACATTTTTTCCTCTGACATTTTTACCTCTGACATTTTTTCCTCTGACATTTTTACACCGAGCCACAATACTAGTTTATTTAGGGCTAAGGGTATTCCGTTGATTTAGTAATACAAAAAACACACAATTTGCCCATACAATCATTCTACTTACCAAAATACATACCTCCGGCTTTATGATTACAGGATAATGAAATAGCTAGTTACAGGTTCATTTTGGAGGTGTAGTGTCATTATAATTACACAAAAAAAAACAATTTAAAAATAAATCAAATGAACATCGCATGTTTAGGGCAATATACAAACCGTCATTGTATTTTAGTGCTATGACAGATATAGAATCGGTCAGATATCCCTTGTGATCCTCATTAGATGTTTGACGTTTACCAGCAAGCTTGCTAGGCTCTACGTCTCCATGAAGAGCGCGTCTCAGGACATCTATGTTGTACGTATCCC
The DNA here is from genome assembly GCF_000002235.5 of Strongylocentrotus purpuratus. NCBI lineage: Eukaryota > Metazoa > Echinodermata > Echinoidea > Camarodonta > Strongylocentrotidae > Strongylocentrotus > Strongylocentrotus purpuratus. Next base: position 3,909,983 of record NW_022145594.1, on the reverse strand, counting down.
CTTTCAGATCAATCATACCAATGACAAGCTTATCAGGAAGCACCACTCGTTCATCATCGCAAGGTACCGCCTTGCCTGGTTTGTATGACAAGATTCCCTGTCGTAAAGCAGCCACTCTTGTCTTCAAATCCGTGTTTGGAGAAGCCATTTTGGATGACTACCTGCCTAGTTCGGAGAGGTACAACCAAATGCAATTGATTTAATCAGTATATTCATGCATGGCAAATGTTTACTGTTCAAGATATGTCTTCTATTGACTCTAGCAATAATAGGTTCCAAAGGACATCAACTAGAAATGTATGTGTATGCGTATTTGTATTAATCGGAGCGAGGCTTTTTTTATAGAATGGATAGAGTCATTAGGCCATGGACTTTATATTTCCAGTGTTGTCAAACTTATTGCTACATGTGCATTAAAAACATATCAATCCCTTAATTTAATATTTTGTATGAGTTTACCATTCATTCTGGTGGCCTTTTATACTGATGCATCTTTTTTCCTATTACAGTTACATGTATGTTCATTGATTTGACTCCTGATTACTGAGCTGCCACATCAGCCCCCCCCACACACATCCAGTCAAGCATCGGTGTGACAACCACGCGAAATAATACTTTCAAGGTGATAGGCTAAAACATTAACTGATTATATGAATAAATATTAAATTTAATTGAAATGGTTTATCCACAACATTTCCTCGGAGCCAAAGCCAAATTGCGGTTTTTCATGTTTACATATTGAATTGAATTGATTTTAATTTAGATTCTTCTGCAAAACATACATATCAAAAACGCATTTCAAAAACGCAAGATATACAAAATATAACACATTTTTGGAACGTATATACAATATAATATTAAGAGAAATGTTGATTTTAAAACAGAATGTTACCGATAACAATCTATCAAGAACTATTCATTAATAAATCTGCATATAAGAAGCGTTTGCCTGATATCGCGATAACCGGGGCGGAATGGATGATTAAAATCATTTAAAATATGATGATGGTGGTGAGGATGATTATTGTTGATGATGTTGATGATAATCAGAATGAAGATGAAATTACGTTGATGTAAATGTGTCTGACACAGAAAACCTATAGTACACAGGGAGTTATAAGATAAAGTGATGGATGTTTATAGAAATCTGGAAATAATATTTAATATTTAATCAGAATTGGGGAAAAGATCATACACTGTACCCCGACAGAAAGGCTTACTTCGTATTGAATTTAAACGAATTCAAAAATACAAAAATATATACAAGCATAACAAATAGGTACATAAACAATATTATAACAAGACAACTGAGACTGCCTCTCTCATATGCCTCTGCATTAAATTCAGTTTAAGAAATGGTTGGAATTAGTGATGAAATATCTCAATAACAATGAAAAAACTTTCTCCTATGGTTCTTGAGATATTAAATTAGCTAGGCTAACACCTGTAATGTCAGAAATTGACCTATATGTGACCATCGACAAGGTTATATCTAGAATTTCGGAAATTGACCTCTGTGACCTGATCTTTGACGATTTAACCCATAATCTGATCATATCGTCCCCCTATATGGTATTTCATGGTATCACCAAGTTACAGCCGCATATCTCTAGTGGTTATAGATATTTTTCAATAACGAGGCATATGTACCCCCTTCCTAGCTGCTTATGATAGTTGGCCTCTTCATTTATCTTGATTCTTTGACTTACCTCCATACTTAAACGATTTCATTTTATATATGCATTTTTAGGTGTGTGTATTTCAGTTGTCACATTTTATTTAAATCTATTTATAACATATTGTTATTGTTATCTGAATATATTGTATTTGATCTCAAAATCAAATAAATTTGTCTGCATATGGTGATGCATATTATCAACAAGTTTGAGCCTCATATCTCAAATAGTTCTTGAAATATCGCGATAACGAGACATCGGGATAGAGGTACTGACGTATGACAATCCGAACAAATAATGCCTCCTCGCACCGAAAGTGTGCTAGAGGCATACAAACATAAATATCATGTAATAGGTTGCAGACCACACGGCTATAAACCCTCAAACATTTAGTTACATGTCGTTTTTTACAAAAATTCACAATTCCGGAGATTCGTTTTAATTTCCGAAAGTTCTTTATTTAGAAGTTTAATTCCACCGAAAGTTTATAATAATTATAATAATATGCCACTGAACAGCGCCAGATCGACGTTGCTCTTATTGTTGAACGCCAAACAAGGTAGCAGCAACTCCCGTCTTTCAACGTCTTTTGGTATGACGCGGCCGGGGTTCGAACCCACGACCTCCCGGTTGTGAGGCGAACGCTCTACTGACTGAGCCAACACACTTTCTATATTTCCATAAACAAAAAAAGGGTTCATAATTCGTGAAATAAAAGAAAGGTTTAATGGTTGTAGAGGTTCATACTTCTGGAAAAAATATATGAAAAGCCAGTATCCTTTACAGCATTACAAACCCTTCGAAGAAGAAACCCTATTGCAATTTTCGAAGTGTGATTGATTTCGGTTTGATTCCATAGGTCTCTGGTTAATGAAAGATAAAGAACGTATTCTTGAAATAATTAAAATGAATTAATTACAATTCAATTAGCACGATCACATATTCATAAATTCATGTATTCAAATCTCGAAATACTCAAAATATATAAAAATATATATCTTAGAAATGTATATATATAAATATATATTACATACTGTTTACATGTTTATTATTCAGCATATCCCCCTATAGTCCCGTATTCTACTACGTATTCTACTGGGTCTAATATACGCTGAACAAATAATAAGTTAGACCTCAGACTACCTTCCCTAAGCTTATTAAACCCGATTTCGAACAAACGCTTAAAGCCCCTCTGCACTAATTTGGCCAGGAAGGATTAGACGGATTAGCGTGGTCACTGACAGGTGGTTATCTCATCAACTCAGCTGTCAATTAACATAATAAAAAGAGGATCATGGGGGACCAACGGGCACCGCTTAGCCATTGTTTTCTATATATAGGGAGCAAGTAGCTACAAGTAGTACGTGGGGCTTTAAACCATGGACCTACTACGTTGCTTAAACCCTGCATCGGGTTGAAGTTTTAGTACAGTACGGGGCTATATCTATTATACACACATGCCCTTAGTTTTTATTTTCAGGTTTTAACCATGCAACTCTCTCATCATAATTTAATCAGATTCATGGTAGTTAAACCGCTCAAGGTCTATAAGTACTTATCTTAATGGCATAATAAAAATGGCATGTACGTGTAATATATATGCTATCTCCTCTATCAACCGTTACTGAAGCAAAAGGAGGCAGTATAAATCTTTTACGACATTAATATTTGAGCGCATGTTGGCGAAAACAAATATTTAAATTGGAGATGCTTGAAAATTGGCATACGAATGTCTTTTACAGTAAATACATATAGTTGATGCACATGTATTTCTGCAATGTGTACATTGAATGAGGCAACATACAATGCAAACCAAATTGCAACTGTAATGCCTAAGCCCAAACCTAACCCTAACCCTATACTTGATGATTTATAGTTTATAGCGATCGTTACCAGAGCAAAAGTCAGATTAACGACTTTATCCATATTATTTTTCACCATAGCAACAATGCGACCGAGTTTATGACCCTGCATTCAACAAGGTCTACCATTGGTAGCTTCCGGAGTGCACCAATCTCATTGTCCAATGAGAGGGCTTGTTCTGCCGATGAGTGTCGGTGGCCGTCTCGTACGATGAAGCCCGTTGGCTCGTTTGAATGACTGGAGCCGACCGCCGTACCTCTGAGAACAGGACTACACATGATGGAGCGAACGATGTTGGATGATGATGATGATCTGCCACGCCCATCGGAGCTTATCATGCATTCACTTTCTCTTATTGATAGCAGAGCCACAAACATGCCTCAATAACTCTAATGATAACATTTACGAGAAGAGAGTAGAAATACGAGCAATGAAGATGGAAAAGTCCAATACCTAATTCATGTACAACTTAAAACAGAAAGAATTAAAGCTGATTTTCTCAATCTTTTCTTACCCCATCCAGCAAACCAGGCGTACAAAGAAAAGATGTGTATTGCCCTTTGCTAACGACCCCAAAATCTTAAAATTACGGTCGGTTTTTTTTTTTTTAAAAAAAAATTACACCGTTTTTTAGAAGAAAAAATGTTTAATGAATAAACAAATGTATTTTTTTTAAAATGGGATATAAATGCATAACATCATAAAATTATTTCCAAACTCTCACTCGTCTTCTGCCCTAATTTCGATATCATGCTAGCGTAAACAAGTAGACCCGGCCTCGTGTACGTGTATATACCATGCACTGCAGGCGCGGATCCAGGATTTATTAGGGGTGGGGGCCCAAATTGGAAATCAATTTGAAATTTAGTGTGCTGAAATATGAAAATCGTGCCAACCAATATTTTTCTCAGTAGGGGGGGGGGGGGGGGGGGGGGGGGGGGGTAGTGAGCACTAATTTTTGTTTTGGTCCTCGAAAATTTGAAAATTGCATCCCCCCATTGAGCGCCAGGGGGGGGGGGAGGGGGCCTATCTCCAAAAAAAGGTAAAGTTAACGTTAAAAAATGTTAAAATAAACATTATTTTTTACCCAGGGGGGGGGGGGGGGCTCCCCTGGATCCGCCACTGATGCACTGCACCAGCTAGAAACCAGGGAGATTTGGGCGACGTTCCTGGTTTTAGTTTTTTGGGCGACGGTCAAACAAACAAAATAAATCAGACCAAACGACCGACCCAGGTTCTGGCACCGAAAGGGCAATACAACATTTTTTTTTTTGTATAGGCCCCATATAGCAAACCACATTCAGTCTAAATTCCAGTCGGTCTAATTCCAAGTTTGTGGTAACGCCCATTTCGTCTACTATCCATATAGTCTAATAATCATTTAATCATAGATAATAACAATCATCAAATGAGTACTGTTGACCTTATGGATAGTAAACGAAATGGGCATTCACAAACAGGGAAATTAGACTTATTGGTTAATAGACTAAATGGACAATAGACCAATGTGTAGTAGACTTGTTGATGATAAGACCAAATGTAAATTAGACCAAATGGTTTTTTCGCGTAAATGGTCATTATACCAAATGATAAGTAGACGAAACGATTATTATACCATATGGATAGTATACGGAATGGGTGTAGGTCATGGCGGATTGGTCGGAATATACTAATTGGGTAGTAGACAGGCGCGGATCCACGAGGGGGGGGGGGGGGGGGGGCCCTGGCTTTAAAAAAAAAAAAAAAAAAAGTTTTTGGGGTCAAATACAAAAATAAATTATGCATACTCCCCCCACCCCCCCCCCCCCCCCCCCCCCCCCCCCCCCCCCCCCCCCCCCCCCCCCCCCCCCCCACTGAGCGAAATATTGGTAGGCTCGATTTTAAAATTTTCGAACATGTTGACTATCCGTCGTCTATCCGTCTTCAGGGTGACGGGTAGACTATCCGTCGTCTATCCTCTCCTGACGACGGATAGTCAACCTGTTCGAAACGTCGAGCCACTCCCGCCACTAATCCTCTCCAAGCGCTATAGTTCTCCTTAGAACTATAAGCTAAGAAAGATAACCAACTGTCTTGTTCAAGACTATACCAATAGTCCTTTTCAGGACTACACACCCTCAAGAAAGATTACCGAGAGTCCTTTTCAGGACTCCTCAATCCTCCCTCTCTCTCACATGGTGCACCCGCAAGCCTACTGTATATCTACATCACCATGCAAGCCGATACTTACGAGCAGCAAGGTTTTATTTAGTTCTCTTACTTCAATGTCAAAATAAAGCCATATGAGCTAAACTTATTACGTATGTATTGTGTGTACCAAGCCAAGTAATCCATACATGATATATAACATGGTGGCAGCCGGGAGAACCGTTCTCAATCGAGTGATTTCCGAACATTTCTGTGTCGATGACGCCAGACATTCCCCCTGACAACCTCACTGTTTCGAATATAGGATGCTGAATCATACAAATGTGATGTACGGTACCAGCCGAGAATCCCGGGGCGAATTGAAGCGAGCAGCGCAGTCGGCCCAACACAAGTAACTGTGAGTGTGAGGGCCTAACTTTTTAGCGAACGGATCGACGTGAACCGACACTGGATCAGATGTGAGTTCAGGCACAGCGAGCAGCGCAACGATAGATAAGACCAGGACCAGGTAACAAATGAACCAGATCTTTAATTGTAAGTTTGTAGAGAATGAATCTACGTGAACTGATGACTAATCGTGATGTGATGAGCAAATACATGAATGTCAGTCTGTGCTGCCAGAAGTGGTGAGCAGATGTGAAGCTGAGTTTTCTAGCCAACTAGCTTTAAATTTAACGTTAGAGTAGACCTAGACCAGGGAGATGAGAGTTTAAACTCGCATCTCCCTGCCTAGACTGAGTTAACCCGGGGCCTGCCGGTGTGGTAGGCGATTTGTTCCGGGTTCCGCGGAACAAATCTACTGGATCGACTCGTTCGCAGATACGTTCGAAAGCCGCCGTTCTTATCCGACATTGGCCGAACGTTTCTGCTTATATAATCGCGTATATTTTTATTACTTGTGTCGAATAAACATGGCAAAAATAAATTTTAGCTTTATCTTGATACTTTTGTATTTATTGTTAGAATGAAAACCAATATTATTTTTTTTGAAATATTACTTAATAATAAGGTTTATAACCTCGTACGGAATTACCCGCGCGCGGTGCGAAAAATAAATAAATAAATAACCTACTGACTAGTATATGCGCATAGAGTACATGTATATCATATGCTTGCACGCACGTACATACTCGGCACGATATATTGCGACACAGCATGCTGATCTGGGCGCGAACTCGATAACGTCAACGTGAATTTCGACAGCATCGACCTTCAGCATTCATTGTCATCGTAGTCGTAGGTCAACCTCGTAGTCGTACGTATGAGCGATAATCATAAAAAATGGCAGATGAGCAATTTGTTGATGATTGCAGGAACATCGAAAGGTTTCTTGCGAATAGGAGTTATCCGGAAGGGATGAGTGACAACAAGAAGAGGGGGCTCCGAAAGAAAGCAGCCAACTTCAAGTTGAGTGTGACACATGATGGGCTCACAGAATTAGTCTATACAGGTAAGTTATGCATTGTGTTTCTGAAAAATTCCTAGGTAATAATACCCTACATCTATATCTTGATATCACATACGTACAACTGAGTACGAGTACGACTATGACTGAGTATGAGTATGACTACGAGGTCAACCTATCGATAGATCGACCTCGTAACCGAACTCAGTCAAGTGGGTATAGTCATAGATCTAACGTTAGATCTAGACTAGAGGAATCTAGTAGATCTAACGTTTAACTTGGACCTCTATGATAATATGCTTATGCCTGGCTTATTAATGGGTGTCTATTTTGCACTTGAAAATCATTTTCTTTGAAATCCTTAACTCTTAAGTTAAGTCTAACGTTCATTGTTTAAAACTAGAAGTCTCAAATAGATTTAGGCATTCCGGACAATGTCAGACTATATTTGATCAGTTTCATGCCAATTCTCTTTTTCCTACCAAAACTATAACCCAGCTTTAACATTCCTAATCTTTAATTGTCCTACTGGGGACTGAATATTAATGAGTCAGAACTAAGAGCCCCGGGGTATTTGTTCCTAATTCATCGTGTCTTCTCCGCAGAACCAGAGATGGCAACGTGGTGTAGTCGCTTCCGGATAGAGGTAGATGTTACGGGTTCGAATCCCTCCTGGGTCCAAGATTTTTATTATCCCTCTGGAGGGATACTTCCGTAACAAATGTGGTTTCCATTTGATAACTTTAGTAATGTTTGACGGAACTTCAATAAAATTTTATATGGAGGTACCTGGTATCAAAACACACCTCAATTTCGATTTCGGCCTATGTAGGTCAAAGGTCAAAGTTCATAGCTCATGAAAATATGCGAAAATGTGGTTTCCGTTCGATAACTTTTGTAATGTTTGACGGATTTTAATGAAATTTGGGATGAAGGTACACGGTATCAAAATACAGCCTAAGATTAATTTCGGAGTATTCAAGTTAAAGGTCGAAGGTCATAGGTCATTCAATAAAGTAATAAACATTCTGTTCATTCAGTCCCCAGATGTTAGTAATTTCATTCCATAAAGTAGTAAACATTCTGTTCATTCAGTCCCCAGATGTTAGTAATTTCCTTGCCTAGTAATAAGTCTAATGGAGGTATAAACTTGTTCTGACTATACATAGGCCATTTGTACCCTGCGAGGGGGATGCTACGCTTTGCGTTTCCTTGTTTTCGTTCATATGCAGATCGAGCATCCGATCTAACACAATGAGTGTTACAGTAAAAATTCTTTCTTAAGAAATCCTCTCGTGAAGCTTTAACATTCCAAGCATAAAGTTGTAATAACTATTGACGTAGCTACATGTACCTTATGATATTGATTGAGAATTAGGCCATATTAAGTTTATTATAAGAAATTAGAGAGAAGATTGATAAGGTGGCTGAAGACCAGACCCAGGCGGCCGACGACTGGCTCCATGAAATGAAATTGGTTTAAACAGTAATGAACACATTTAGAAAATAACAAGGTGCTTGCGACCAAGCCAATTACCTTGTAATGAAATAGGCACATAGACCCATGTGCACATGTTTGAAACAGGGACGGTAGTAGAATTGCGTCTTTAAAAGGGAATCTCGTATATGTGCTCGTTATAACGGGAGTAGACTGTGTATATGATTCCCTAAATTCCTTCACATGTCCCTCTTAGGTACCTTCCCCCTTATAAAACCACCTCTCATTTGGGACCCTTTGAAATAAAATTTAAATTTCCCCCTGCCCCCCCCCCCACTAACGCAACCCTTGTTACGCTGTCCCATATCCCCTTTTTTTTCCCTTATTTTTCTTTTTTGCTGCGTTACATGCATGCAGGCTCATGGTTTCTTTTTTAATTTTTTTTTATGGATGATCAGTTAATCACAAGTATTTCCTTACACCACACTGACTGGCTTCACAGTTTCTACATCGAAAGCACATGAGAATAAAGATAACCACTCCATGCAGGCCAGTTACATGGGCAATGAGAAAATTATCTGAAATTTCAGAGAATGAGGCCTTTCTGAGACTGAAGTATTTTAATTTAAAAAAAAAAGGGAAAGAAAAAAAAGTGTAACTTACAGATGGGACACCCATCACAGATTCAAAGGGCATGCTTACAAGGGAAATGCATAAAAGGTACAAGGGCCACTTTGTCAAAGTATAAGGTGCACGTAGCAACTGTGACAATTGATATTAAAATGGCACTTGGAATAAGTAAGGAAAGGGTGCGCACTACAGCGGCGGATCCAGGATTCGAAAATAGGGGCCGGGCGCAGCCCGAAAATTTGAAAAACGGGGGGGGGGGGCAGGCGATAGTTTTCTGATATTAGGCCTACATGTACGTGAAAATGTACGTGAAATTAGTGGTTTCCAAACAAGGGGGCGCAACAGATCTGCCACTGTATGTAGCGGATTGGGGGGGGGGGGGTATAGACACACTATGCTATGGCTCTGTTTAACACTAACTTTTGTCGGCTAGTACCAAGGGTTGAAAATTCAACAACATATGTCGGGTTTTTCTTTTATTTCTTTTTTTTTTATTCTGCCGGACACGTCTTTTACTTGAGGAATTTTCTTTCTCTTCTTTTCTTCTTCTTTTTTTTTTTATTGGTCCTTCTTAATTATCAGCTCGACCACTCATTTCTTTTTGTGTTGACCCCGGCCCCCCCACCCCACCCCGCATCTCTTTCATTTAAAGGCACACTGTCCTACTTGTAGCTACTTGCTCCCTCTATATAGAAAACTTCCCAAATCGGTGCCTGTTGGTCCCCCATGATCCTCTTTTTTATGTTAAATGAGAGCTGAGTTAATGAGATAGCCACCTGTCACAGTGACCTTGTTGGCTCGCTGTGTGGTCTAATCCCTTCTAGCTGCAGTAGTAACGCCTACCTTTAAACTACATGTACATCATGCATGCAGCCCACATGCATAATTAGATTCTGTGATGAAGCCCGGTAATAGGTGGTTGACGTAACACGATATCATATAAAGCAGCATTCAAACCAAATTAGAAGGCCTGATTTGAAAACACCCCGACATCTGCTTTTACAGGCAAACTAAGCCTATGGCAACAACTGCCCTTTTTGCTAGACCACCCAGTCCCCGTCGCTTCGCGACGGCGCTGTCTATAGTTACTGTTTGTGGTCAATCATTGGCCGCAATTATCAACATATTTGAACAACGGGAAACTGCATTTCTATACAAAGTTCTCAAATTGGCAATCGTTGGTGTAGCTAATTTGGAGAAGTTTGATTGGTTGCAAAGGCCGACCAGAATAGTTCATTTTGCTTTAGGGGTGTACCATGGCGTGTATTCAATAATACGTGAGCACGCACGCTCTCCGATGAGATTCGGAACGGATCGGCGGCTAAATATATCCCGCCGATTGGTTCCACGGAATGAATCGCCTGGCCGGAACCGATCGCCTGTGACTAGCGGAACGAATCTACGAATCCGGAACAAATCGTCGGGTACATATCCAGGCGATCGGTTCCGGAGGAACCGATCGCCTGCACGGAACAAATCGCCTATGACACCGGCATGATATTGACCCCCCAGTTTTCGCAACCTAGGTTTGGACGCTACGCGGACATTCTCGATCTGAGTGCGACCCGCTAAGATTAGCGTTACATACCCATAGTCATACATGGATATCGGCTGAATTAGCGTCGGGGGTCAAGCTAGTACGGGGTGGCGTGATCAGCCAATCAGAGCGCTTGTTTACCTGAGATTTTGGGAACACGCATGCGCTCGATTCCTCAGGTCCTGGTCTTATCTATCGTTGCGCTGCTCGCTGTGCCTGAACTCACATCTGATCCAGTGTCGGTTCACGTCGATCCGTTCGCTAAAAAGCCAATCAGAGCGTTTGTTTACCTGAGATTTTGGGAACACGCATGCGCTCGATTCCTCAGATCCCAGAGTGGGGGAGGGGGGGGGGGGGAGGGGGGGGGGATTGACAAGATGGATAGACCAGGACAATGAAAGCTAAGGACTAACTACATGTAGGAGTCTAGATCTGATCAAAAACCAGAGTGTAACTTTGACTTTCAGACTTATCAAGAAATAATCTACTCTGTGTTTGTAGATACTTTGCGTCCTACTAAGTATTATTATAACTCTGTCTCTGATATTGATATTAATGTCATTCATTGTGCATTTCAGTTCAACATAGATATAATGATCATGTATAGGCCTATCCATGTATCACTATGGGTATGTAATGGCAGCTAATACTACTATGCCTATCAGGAGCGTACGCAGGGGGGGGGGGGGGGGGGGGGGGGTTGAACCCCCCTTTACCTTTTGTATGTGTTCGTTTTGGAGACCCCCCCTTTGTTTACACAAAATAATAATAATTACAAAAAAACAAAAAAAATTGGTAATAAGTGACCGAAAAAGTTGACCCCCCCCCCAAACGAAACGAAATATCGATCGGCCAAATTTTCAAATTTTGAGACACAACAAAAAAATATAAAAATGTGCCCTTTCCTGACCGTTTCATTAGACATTTTCCAGGGGCGTTTTATGTAACTTTGAAAGATGACGTTCAACCTGTGGTGCATTCTGCCAGGAAACTACCGATCCACTTGAAGGATGAGCTCAAAGATGAGCTAGACAGGATGCAGGATTTAGGTGTCATCAAAAGAGTCACAGAGCCAACTGACTGGGTATCGTCTCTAGCAGACAGTAGGAAGTCAAATGAGAAGCTGGGAGTGTGCTTAGACCCCAAGGACTTGAACAGAACAAGACCCCAACACTGGAAGAGATTACTCACAAGCTAAGCGGTCCCAAGGGTTTTACAAGATGTATGGTTGTCATTGGTACTGGGGTGTGGATCTTGACAGAGAATCCAATCTGCTAACTACATTTAATGCTCTATATGGCCGTTACAGGTACAGACGGTTGCCTTTTGGACTTAATTTTTCTCAGGACATATTCCGAGAGAAGATGGACTACATCTTGGAACAGTGTGAGGGTACCATCGGCATAGCAGATGACGTTGTCGTGTACGGGAAGAATGCAGATGAACACGATAGGAACATGGTGAAGCTGATGAATGTATCCAAAGAATATGGGCTAGTGTTCAACCTTGAGAAGTGTGATTGCAAGATCCCCTCAGTCAAGTTCTTTGGGTGCTACTATGATGCACACGTCGTGCACGCTGACCCAGACATTGAAGCCAGCATAAGAGCACTTCCTTCTTCGCAGAATGTGAGGGACCTTCAGAGGTTTCTCGGGATGATACAGCTATAAAGTACCTGTCCCCATTCATGCCACGACCGGCTGAGCATACCGATGTTTTACGGAGCCTGAACCATACCGGTAGTGTGTGGCAATGGAATGCCACACATCAAACTAATCTAAAAGAAAACATCACTGAGTATACAATCCTGACATATTACGACCCATCAAAACAAACATCAGTACATGTAGACGCCTCTCTGAGAGGACGTGTGGCAGCTCGAGGACAAAGAGCATGTGGCATTTGCAAGCAAGGTACTAAACCCAACTAAACAACGATACGCTAACATAGAAAGTTTTTGGATGCACACGTATTTCATGTATGGGTCAAACTTTACCATATAGTCGGGCCACAAGCCAATGGAGAACATACAGCACAAGGATATTGATAAAACTCCACCAAGGTTGCAGAGAACGATGCTGTGAATACAGCCCTATAACTTCAAGATTATGTACCGACCACGCAAGGGGATGTTACTTGCTGACGCACTCTCGCGTCTGAACCATACAAAGGCATCTACAATGGGTTTTTACATGACCATACACACCGTCCACTATTCTAACTCTAAGCTGGAAGAGATCAGACTCAACACAAGCACAGACAGCACTCTAAAGAAGCTGCTACACACAGTGATTGAAGGATGGCCACAGTGTTCAGGTCTTCCGAACGAGATCAGACAGTTTTGGTCATGCCGTGACACACTCTCTGAGGAAGACGGTATTCTTCTAAAAGGAGATCGCGTGATGATACCCCCTACGCTCAGGAAGGAGATACCTGAACAGATCCACACAGGACAACACGGAATAGTGAAATCTCAACAGAGGGCCAGCTCTGCAGTGTATTGGCCTGGAATCAACAAGGATGTTGACGAGATGACACAAGCTTGTACCACGTGCCAAACCCTTCAGAGAAAGCAGTCACCTGAACCACTTCTCAGTCACAAGGTTCATGATAGACCATGGGAAGTAGTTGGGACATACTTGTTCAGCTTCGAAGACAGGGAATATTTGATTGTCTCAGATTATTTCTCAAAAAATGCCCATTTGTGTAACAGGTGACTGGGAGATGCACGAGTGATGCAGTCATTCAACTTACTAAAGCCATCTTTAGTGAACATGGTATTCCAGACGAGGTGATCAGTGACAGCGGTCCCCAATTGGCTAGTCAGGAATACGAAGTATTCAGTAAAACATGGGGATTTGAGCACACAACCTCCATTCCACACTACCCAAGAAGCAATGGTTTTGTCGAGAGATCGACATGCACAGACGGTCAATAACCTGATGCGCAAGTGTCTGGAGAACAAGGAAGACATATACCTGGAAATGTTATGTCTTCGAACAACACCTCTAGATAGCAATCTTCCATCTCCAACAGAGATACTCTATAGATGGAAGAACGATAAGGACTAACCTTCCTGCATCCAACAATCGTGAAATACAGAGTCCGAAAGACAGTCGCCAACTGTTCAAGGAAAGGAGAAGGAAGCAGAGACAACATCACGACGAACATGGTGTCAGAGAGTTAAGAGACCTCCAAATTGGACAGAAGGCTACAGCCCTAGATCAGCGATCTGGACGTTGCAGTCCAGTGACTGTGAAAACCGTTTGCAAAAAACCAAGGTTCTACATAGTTCAAACTCCAAATGGTGGTCTTCTACGAAGAAACAGAAATCATCTGAGAGACTTGAACATGCCAACTAAGAAAGTTCAAGATAAACCAGTAACTGACCATGCTGCCCATGTACAGAACCTGGCAGACACTCACAACACCAACCAAAACACAAAACCTGACATGACCACAACAAATCAAACGAAAACTCACACAAGTAGAAGTGGTGGTGTTGTCAGATCACCAAGACGACTTGTTGAACAGTAATTTATTACTGAGTTAGTTATGGCTTTCCAACGTGTTGATAATCTGATTTCAAAACAAGTTATTTAAGTGTAGTTAACTTATGAATAAATTATGTGTTATCATGTTTTAGTTATGTGATGTTGTATCATTTGCCAACAACTATGCTTAATATATATATATAGATAAACAATTAAACGAAAAAAGAGGAGAAATGAAAAATGTTATATATCTTGAATGATAAGTATCTTGGTATATTTTAAATGCACACACATCCTCACTCACACGCGCACACCAATATACGAGTTGTTTCGGTTGCGTTCTTCCCCTCTCTCTGCATGATCACTATTTAGATGTTTACAATCATGACAATAGGCCTACACATATTGAACGATAAAAGTAAGGAAACATATTTATTACCGTATCTACGTACATCTAAATGAGTGACTGATCGTGAGCCAACTGGCCTTGGCCTACATGTACATCTACCATGACTTCACACAAGGCTTCTTTTATCATTTGAGTATGTTCCCATTTGACACAATTATTTTAATATATACATTTTAGGAACTGAGCAATAGTTCAATGGAAACATGTATGAGATGGACATATCAATAACGGTTATATAAAAACGACTCAAGATTAAATACATGAAATATGATAACATAAGATAGATAAGATTAGAAACAACCACAAATAACCTAACAAAGAAGAATATTAGCTTGAACACCAAATTTATGTTTGAAACACATGTAGCAAATCATATGCAGTATTGCAATGTCATAATGGAAGGGTACCTGGAATGTTTTTACCACGGTATGACATAGTTTAATAGATGTTCTTGAAGGAATCTGTTATAATATCATAACATGTTGTGTTTTAATAAGCAGACAGTGTAGTAATATGTAAGTTCATGAGATCACCCCAAAAAGAAGACGTTGTCGCAGTCTTGCTGGGAAAAATATCACGTGCGTACCCTACAAGGCTTGAGAGCTGAATGTGTTTTATTATAAGCAGAAAGTGTTTTATACTCTTAAGTTTAGGGATCTTCAAAATAAGAAGAAAATGTGGCAGTCTTGCTGAAAGTCACATGCACAGCCCACATGGGTTTATGGAACTAGTACATGCAAATACATCACATACGCACACACACAAGTGTGGAATGACAGTTTGATCCGAAATCTTTCG
Organism: Strongylocentrotus purpuratus; assembly: GCF_000002235.5. Lineage (NCBI taxonomy): Eukaryota > Metazoa > Echinodermata > Echinoidea > Camarodonta > Strongylocentrotidae > Strongylocentrotus > Strongylocentrotus purpuratus. The sequence goes on along the minus strand of NW_022145594.1, from coordinate 3,894,585 downwards.
CTATTTCTTGTCATATATCTAATTTGAAGAATTAAAGATATTTATTTTTCTTCTGTGAAGTGCTTCTAAAGAAACCAATAAAGGGTTTGCGCAGTTCCATCTGGTCTTCGCGTCGTATCACGTTGTCAGGTTAACGAAGTTTCCCAAAAGCATTGCGGAAGCTAACAAATGATTTTCACCTTTACCAAAGCTTAACGTTCTCTCTATTAAAGTCGTTAATAGGTACGATGCCTATTAACTTGGTACCTAGCACGTCTGGTTCCTAGGTATCTCCGTCTGGTCTTCCATATCCTTATCATCCATTAGCCCACATCCCGTTCCATGACAGACTGTTGATATGGCCTAATCGCCAGAATTCCACGTAGTTTATATTTCATCGACTACATAATTTAGAATAACGTTATTTACTGCTTACCACCAGGTCGTTACATTAGATTGAAATAACAATGTTATACTTAGCGGACAAGAAATTGGATTTAATGTCATGAATAAAAAGGAGAACAAATCTATGAAACCTACATACTCCATGGACAACTGAAAAGTGTACAGGGTGAATCAAAGGCCAAGATGAGATCATATGAGACCAAATGCAAGTACACAAACTAATGAAATACGAATAGACAAGGTTGGACAAATTTTTATTGGCTCGAATTACAACTAATCATCCTTAATATACATAATTTTCTAAGTTCAGTACATCACAATAAAAAAGTAAGAGTGAAAATATATGAAAACAGATACAAACAAAATGTTATAGAACTTAATATGATAACCATATACAGTGAATTGTATATTATATAAATCAATGTTTATAATTGTTTATTTATGTTTGTATTATTTTCATATTAATTCATTTACTTCGTTATTCTTTTATGCATTCATTTACCTATTTATTTATTCCAAAATTACGCTAGATACACAAATAACAACAAGCGTTGCAGCTTTTTAAATGAAATTATTCGATTCTTCTGCTCCGAATGAATTTCTTTTTTGTAAGTACAGTGAAAAATAAAATTTAAATATTGAATAATTGATCTAACTAATACTTGTTCGACATATTAAAGTATACAAATAAATCAAAATTGCTCCGGTTATAATAAGTGACTCATGAAATAATTACTAGATTTGATTTTTTTTCTATATCCTGATATCTTGCCCCAAAATATATTCAAATCTACGCTAAAAAACATCGCGCCCTGAATGCTGTTCTTGTAATATTTAGATGATGTTTATCGTTGAAAATATTAACGCGTTTTGTTGTGGCTTAACCTGGTTCACATTACAAAAAATACAATATGGTTCGGTTAATGATTGTAGACGTTATGTCTATGACTGTTCTCAACCATGCAGGCAGTAGATAAAGAACATCAAATATTATTTAAACGAATTACTGGATTTACGTTGTTTTTGCTTCTGAGGACTTACGTCAACTACGGGACGCTTCATCAGGACGGGCCTTTGGCAGGTTAACAAAGAAAGGTTTTTTTTAATTTTTTTATCCAAGATGGTGGATTCCTTGTTAGGTTTCCCACCTGGAGATATGTTTTCAGGAAGGAATTGCTCTTCATGGCTGGACGATTGTTTAGAAGGTTGAATGCTACTTAAATTAGTCATATTATCACCAGCATGAAACTTATTTAGAGGCCACGTCTTCAGAAGTCACGTCAAAAGCAACCAAGTTATCTGTACTGCGCTCCGGTGATTGGTCAGGATGTTGACCCTTACTTCCATCTGTCAAGTCCTCCTGGTTCTTGGAAGTCATGTCTCCTGTATGAAACGATTACCAAGGCTATTTTATCTGCATTACGTCACCTCGATATTTCTATCAATAGTTTAAACGTGGAAAATGGACTTGCTTTAGAAAATACCTTATGCACATGGGCCATATTGTCTAAACAATATAACAGAAAATAGCGTGTTGCTGAAGTATTCAATGTGGTTTTTATTATGGGAATTATATTCTTCTTAATGCAAACATTTACATTACCTTTGCTGAGATACAGGTCTGCAATGTTGACCAACTTGGCAGCATGGAGTGCCTTCCTGAGCTCCATCCGTTCGTCTTCCCTGGACACACTTCTTCTCCATTGTCTCAGCATATGACGAGTTCCATCACTGGTAACTTGTGTAAACCTCATATTGGTCTTGAGCGCTCTCTGTATATCACCCTGTATGATTCCCAGATGACCACCAAGGCTTTCAATCTTGGCTTCGTCGGAAAGGTCGTCAGCTATCTTCTGTGAGATGTTTGCAAACTCATCGTCTGGGGGCTCCTCTCTAGAATGGAACACGGTATACAAAACAAACTCATAAGGGAGGCCAGCGAGCGTACTAATAATCGGGTATGCTCGCTAAAATGTAATTAAAACCATTAGTTAGCTAAAGAAAAAAAAGGATAAAACAAAGTTACACAGATAATGAGACCATACTTTCTTTCATATCTTATTGTAACATAGCACGAATAGTAATAAGATACAAATTATGTTAATATATCGTCCCAAAAGAAAGCATTCTGTATTTGTACATATTCACATTATATAGCCCATACTGATCCATTTTTCTATAAACTAAAAACATTAAAAATTGCTGATATTCATATTTTTGAAACTGCAATCTTTATGCATTTCGGAATATTCGTGTGTAAAAAAGTAATACACTTTCTTATCCTACACGGCACTCACCCGACTTCCATTTAACTAACACAAAACATATTATGGCCAATAAATCGATAATTAAGACATCATGGTCCGGATATTTGGAATGCTTTATCTGACAATATTAAACACTTTGCATCTCTTTATTCATTTAAAGTCTCGATGAAAAAATATTCGCTATCCAAGTATTCATAAACATTATAAGGGTCTTAACGGTCTTAATCGTTTGTTCATATATACTAATTTAAGATGACCAGTTCATGAACAAAACGAATCCAAAACTTACTTCACTTGCACACGCCCACATCCACACACTTGGAGTCCCCTCTTTCTTTTCTTCTGCCAACTTTTTATTTAGATATTTTCTGTAAAAGAATCTTTATACTTGACACTCTATTCTCCTACATGTACATACTCCTATAAAAGCGTCATGTTCCCCTCCCCCTTTCCCAGCTGCTATCCGACTCAATCATTCATGTTTATGATAGTTCGTCTGTGCATTTATTCTTAATGTATGATTTACCTCCATACTTTCAAGTTTTCAAGTATATCTTTGTATATTCTTTTGTTGGATTTTTGTTGTCACATTTTATGTGAATCAATTATATACTATTATTTTTATTTGAATATTTTGTGTCAAGAAACATCTGCCTAAAAGAAAAAAATCAACGTCCTTAATTTTTGTATAATAGTTTATCACAGGAATCCACTTTTAACTCCGTTCACCATAACCTGGAATGCAGCTACGCCTACGAAGCACATTATTTTGTGTACTAAGCTGTAATTTGTATATGCTTCTACTTCTACATAAACTCAAAGTGGTCATATAAGAAATAATTTTATAACAAGATAAACAAAACTGAATATGAACAAATATAAATGTTCTAAAATTGACTCTGGATATTTATGGAAAATAACTGCATGTAAAACCGTCATTAAACGTCTAGCACCACTCATGTCACACACAAAATGTATTAAAAAAAATAATACATTCCCAATAAGTTTTGTCACTAAAAAAAGAAAAAGAAAATCACTGTCATGTGAAAATCACTGTCATGTAAAGAGTAAAGTTATTTCATCTCACCCTGCTTGTAAAGTATCTCTGCTTCCCATTCCTGCGGTTGAATTATCCTCAGATGATGATGTGCCTGGCACGAAGGAATGAAGTCCGATTGAAAGAAGACAAAATATATAAGAGAAAATGTTTTGAATGATCTTTATCGTTCACTGTATCTCTAAGTTTAATCGTAAATTGTAAATAATGCACAAGCCTTACACTGCTCGAGTTTCACTGGATAATGTAATGGAATGAGTTTTTTTTTAAACAACAACAACAGCAAAAAGCATATCAATTTCATTTTGAGATAATCTTTTGGCTGTGCTAAGCTGATATTTTAAGGTACATGTATTTCCATAGTAGCAAAAATTGGGGTAGGGAGCTATAGAGACAATATTGGACTTGAAAAGCCTAATATTATAAGTATTTTTAAACAAGTAGACAGTAATGAGATGAGAGTTATATTGTTTAACGTAAGATCCAAAAGTAGTTAAAAATTAACATATATTGGAAAATAAAGTCTTACCACCTTGAGCTTGTTTTCCGGAGGTCACCACCTTCTGCTCTGCTGATCGTATCTCACTTTCTAGTTGAATCTTGGATCTCAGCATCCAGTTCTCACGCTCAAGTTGCTCCATAAACTTTTCCTTAGACTCAAGCTCCTGTTTTTCCTTCTCAAATCGCGCTCTGTCTCCCTCTCTTCCTTTCTTTAACTCTTCGATTTGCTGTTTTAGAATCGTCTCATTTCCCCCCTTTTCCACTACGATATCTGTCAAAGTTTCTACATGCTGTCGCTTAGACTCGAGTTTCTTCGTCATTTCCGCTGCCAGTGAGCGCTTCTCTTTCACAGCCCTTGCTCTGTCTTCCTCTCGTCCTTTCGTTAATTCTTCAACTTGCTGTCTTAGTGTCGTCTCATTCTGCTCTTTCTCCCCTAGGGTTTCTGTTAAAGTGTCTATACGTTGTTGCTTAGACTCAAGTTTCTTCGTCATTTCTGTTGCCATTGAGCGCTTCTCTTTCTCACTTCTTGCTCTGTCTCCCTCTCTTCCTTCCGTTAATTCTTCAACTTGCTGTCTTAGAGTCGTCACGTTTCGCTCTTTCTTCTGTACAATTTCTGTCAAAGTGTCTACACCTTGTTGCTTAAATTCGAGTTTCTTCGTCATTTCTGCTGCCAATGAGCGCTTCTCTTTCTCACCTCTTGTTCTGTCTTCCTCTCGTCCTTTCGTTAATTCTTCAACTTGCTGTCTTAGAGTCGTCTCAATTTGCTCTTTCTCCCCTACAGTTTCTGTCAAAGTTTCTACATGCTGTTGCTTAGACTCGAGTTTCTTCGTCATTTCTGCTGCTAGTGAGCGCTTCTCTTTCTCACCTCTTGCTCTGTCTTCCTCTCGTCCTTTCGTTAATTCTGCAACGTGTCGTTTTAGAGTCGTCTCGTTCCGCTCTTTCTCCTGTACAATATTCGTCATTTCTGCTGTCATTGAGCGCTTCTCTTTCTCACCTCTTGCTCTGTCTTCCTCTCGTCCTTTCGTTAATTCTGCAACGTGTCGTTTTAGAGTCGTCTCGTTCCGCTCTTTCTCCTGTACAATATTCGTCATTTCTGCTGTCATTGAGCGCTTCTCTTTCTCACTTCTTGCTCTGTCTCCCTCTCGTCCTTTCGTTAATTCTTCAACTTGCTGTCTTAGAGTCGTCTCATTTCGCTCTTTCTCCTGTACAATATTCGTCATTTCTGCTGCCAGTGAGCGCTTCTCTTTCTCAGCTCTTGCTCTGTCTCCCTCTCTTGCTTGCTTTAATTCTTCCACTTGCTGTCTTAGAGTCGTCTCATTACGCTCTTTCTCCCCTACGGTTTCTGCCAAAGTTTCTACATGCTGTTGCTTAGACTCGAGTTTCTTCGTCAATTCTGCTGCCAGTGAGCGCTTCTCTTTCCCAGCCCTTGCTCTTTCGTCCTTCTTTTCACTCTGTAGTCGCTCAACCTCACGTCTTGCCTCTTTCTTGGTTTTCTCATAGAGCGACTTACACCTTGGATTCTTGCATATGTTCTTCAGATCATTAGTTGCTAACGCTATGTCACCTTCTTGGAGGCAACCATGTAGAAGGTCAAGCCACTGGAACTGTTCCTCATCCGAGCGAATGTCACCAGGCAAAGTTATTTCGTACATATCAGTGATCCCGAGTTGCTTTAATTCATTTCTAGCTTTGGGGATGTCTCCAGAAGGAAGTATAGCACATAGAGGGGCGCTTCCTATCCAATCGAAACATATCCAAGAAGTTTAATCGAAATTAAGTCCTAAGTCATGATAATTTTATGTCATCTACATACCACAAATACTTCACATAATATATTTTGTTTGTGGGGGGGGGGGGGGGGGGTGACACAAAGGAATGGACAAAATCTGAAATGCTTCTTCATCACTATGTGTGTTTATCAGTATTCTCAGTGGCATAGAATATGCTGCCATATTTAAGTTGTAAATAGATGGGCAAAATCGAGAGAAAAAGGTAGGGATTAAGGAAGAAAGAACGAGAGAGGGAGAGAGAGAAAGAAGGGTGTTAAAGGAAGGAGAATAAAATTGGAGCCGAAATAAGAAGTAAATGTAGTAAATGTTGAAATTAATGAGATATTTATAATATTCATGGTAGAAAAGTTATTCGGGACAATCATGATAGAATAGACTGATGAAAGTGTTCATTTTATTGTTGAGTTCGATTGATATAATACCGGTATAGTGTAAGCATTGTCATATTTATATTTATCTTTAATCACCCCCATGCCTGTGATCGAAATTAGAAAGCTGTATCCCAGACGCGTCTTATTTTTTCGTACCCCAGCGAGCCCAGTTTCCAGTATGAACTCATTTTCATACATGACTACTTAATACTTAATTACAATTTTTCTAATGTTACAGTTAATTGAATTCAAGTATCTGTATACATTTTATTTGTTTATATGTCAACATTTATTCATTTTTGCTAGCAATATTTCATATCTTGTATTTTTAATTTTTTTTTTTTTTTTTTTTTTTTTTTTTTTTGTTACTACTTTAATGTTTTTAACTTAAAAATGTATTCATTGTTATATATTTGTCCTCATTTACTATGTTATCTTTATGTTTTTGAATGTTTTTTTATATTGATGTAAACTTGCATTTTTAGTCTTCGGACTTGTTGACAAGTAATGAATAAAACCTTATTTGAACTTGAACTTGAACTGACTAGCTACGAAAGCTTGCAAAGAGGTCACAAACATTTAGACTTTTATTATTATTGCTTTGCCTCACTATTATAAAGGCAAAAGAGCTGAATAAATACTTAGATTCGAACCCTCAAGTCAAGTTCTATTAGTAATATGCTGGCCTTACCGATCGAGCTAACGATGAGTTGATGACAAGTTGATTTGTATAATTACTATCATCCTATTAACAACCCTACCGGATTCTATGTGCGCATGCGCTGGTTTACTTCGCGAGTGCGCATGTGCAGGTTACCTTCGCGAGCTCAATCTGGGCTCGCTGAGGTACCAAAAAATAAGACGCATCCCGTACAAGGAAAATGATATTAAGCACCTTAAATATTAAAGTATATAAGGAGGTATGTGAAAGATATTATTATATTGTATGCTTAATTTATTCATTCAAATATAGCGTCATAATCGTTCCATCATTTATGTTTAAATTTTTGGCTTTGGATTATCAGACCATTGGATTATGTCTCACACACAGATCCACGGTTAACCATGTCAACATGGGGGCCGGGTAGACGTTTTCGGGGAATGCTACATAATAAACACCATGTATGTTTTAAAGGAATTAACCAGGTCGGTCTAAAAACACAAAATTTTGTAAAATCACAGTGATTTTTTGGTTGATATGATACGTGCATGCATAACAAATCTGATAGAAAATCAAACATTTCAATGGATGCTATATGATTACTATTTAATAAGGAAATAGGCTATATCATAATCCCGTAGACTTATTAAGGAATATAGACCTGAATAACAACAGGTAAGAATCAAAATGCAATTCACGAAGGAAGGAAAGGATATTACATTTGAGGACATTTATCGGACACAAAACACCATATACGTGAACAAAATTTACCAACCTGCACACAAGTTGTATGCGTGAAAGTAACCTGGCTAGAAATATTATTTATTTTTTCATATCTTCATGTATTCATTCATTTAATTAATAGGGTGGTGTGTATCACCGCATTGTTGTGTATATGGTGTGTATCAACGGTGTAATTGTTCATAAGCAAAATTGTTTAAATATACACCTTCATATGTCTTTAGTTTATTGTCTTACCTACCGTTAAGGATAAGGAGCAAACTCACCTGTTACCCCCTTTATCACCGTGATCCATTCTTTGATATCTTCAATATCTTTCGGGCTGAAGATAACAAATTAGAAAATACCCCGATCGAGAATCATTATTAGTTTTCAAGGAAAGGTGAGTTTTGGGTATGTTATTATTATCATAATTTGAGTTTCTGCCCTAATTAATTAATAAATTAATTAACTAATACTTTAATAATTTTGTCTTACTAAGCGCGTTTACAGATTTTCGACCAAAGTGCTAAAACCATTTGTTAAACTTCATTTTTAATTTTTTTTCTTCTTTAGATTTGCGATTAAATAAATTATTATTTGATTTCAGTCAAAATATATATGGCTCATGAAATATGAGGAGCGAAAAAATAATACTCACTCAATTAACAACACCATACATCCAACCTTCCCAGCACGGTCTTGTACATCTTCTTCGTCTAAATCTGGTAAGATGGTAAGAGAGAACTTATTTGACACATTGTACATGGTGCAACACAAATGGCAGGTGAAAGAGTTGCATGGCGTGCTCTCAAGCGCCACCTGAAGTTGATGATGATGATGTACATGGTGAACCTTTCGGATACTCCGAACATGATATTTAGCCTACGTGCAGAAGTAGAGAGAGAACGAAGTACTGAAAGTTTGTGTAGTTATATACATTACATGCAATGTGCCAGAGTAAAGCAAATGGGCGAATTGTTTGTGCAAAACGATTAAAAGGAAACAACACAAAATAATATTAGCTGATGTGGCTGATGTGTCAGATGTGATCATTCACAAAGGAAAGGCCAGCACACAAACACATTAAAGTTCCTCTCTCAGCACTCTTTATGTTCATGTGACCATTGTACAATTGTAATTGTACAATTCCAAAACCAGAAATAGAAACACAATAACATCAAAATGAGGATGTTTGAAAAGCCCAATAAATCACTCCCTTTAAAGAAATGATACATCTATGTATCAACGCTGTTTGAGTTTCACGATATTGAAAACTTTGGCCCGAAATTAGACATTAAATCCCCGTATTAAATCCCTTGCCTCACGCAACATTTCACACCGGATCTGCGTAGAGATGCGTAGAGTGGCGTACCAAGTACGCCGAAATTAGGCTACGTATTTAGGACAAAAATGCTGCGTCGGGCGTAGTCCCGGCGTAGGTTATGCGTAGACTGGCGTACGATGGCGGATCGTTACTTACTCTGTGCATAGGCACTGCGTATCTACGGCGTATGCAATTGGCTTACCTACGCGTAAGATTGCGTATAACAGGCGTTGGGTTGCGTACGTTTACGTAGGCCTGACGTAAAGGGTACGTAGGTTCGCAGGTAGGATCTAGGTCACCTTTAAAAGCTTTCACTGCTTCGTCGGACTGGCGTAGGGTAGCGTACTATTGCGTAGGTATGGCAGACAGTAGCGCTGTGTTACGTAATATTACGTAGACTTGCGTACAAAATGCGTACCATATTGCTCACTTTGTCTCATTTTCGCTCGCTAAAACATTGCCAACACAAACCACTGACCTCTACCTCCTGGACGGATCATCGCCCATTCCCATTCACTATACGTTACGTACGAAAAGGCTGTATTATCTGACCGTTCATGAATATTCATGTTTTTGCTTACCTCGGCAACATGTTTGATTTAACTAAATGGAAAAATGACGGTGGGGGTTGGATGAAATGGACATTATGAACCAAGCAGAAGTGATCTATGATAAATCATGCTTCTTATCCTTCATGTGCTTGACCTACAATCTTAAAATCGCTTGGCAAACTGAGTCGACTTGTTTCACATGTGTATTATAGGCAATGACGAGCTTGCAACCTATTTTGATCAATTTTCAAAAGTCAATGGGACATGAGGGTTCCAATGAAAGAGCTAGTGATAACGTACGTCGGGGTGGATGTGCTTTTTTAACGATTTCTTTTGAACAATTCCATAGACTAACATGTTAGGCTGCTGACTCTGACGATAGGGGGCATTGTGAAATGAAAACGGAGCTATATGTTTCTGCGTCTAGTTTCTACGCCGAAAGTACGCGAATAAAATTAAACATGATTATTTGTTGCGTCCATCTGGCGTACCCTTTTGCGTCCCCCAGCGTATAGTTACGAAGCCGGCGTAGGGCAGCGTACGCTCGGCGTATTCGGTACGCCTCACTACGCAACTCTACGTATAGCCCGGTGTGAAAGGGGCTTAACCAGCAACCCTGTGACCTATGTTTGCACGCCTTTGTTTTCGAGAAACAAACAACGTTTGCAGCCCCTGCTCAGGGTGCTATCTATTATACGAAATAGGGGTGACCGCTGTACTTCACACAGGGACTCTCAACCCGAAATCACAGAGATTCATGATTTTTGTTCATGTACATTTAATACACTTTAATATTTCTTTCATTGCGTTACCCCATTCCTCCTTCCTTTCGCATTAGGCATACACTCTCTTACATTCGTAATCTCGTGACATTTCACCTGTTTCCTTCCTAGTTGTCTGACTCTTATAATTTCCATATCAGACCATTACCGTACATATAATTACACATGTGGGGCTTACTGTAATCTTTTGCAACGATAGTGGTTATCTGCAACTATATGATTGAATCAAGAGTAATTGAATATAATTTGCTATTAACGAATACCTAAATATCAAATATTGACTACCCCTTGATAGTAACGATGAGGTGTCATTAGCATCAAACTACTAGTTCAGTGTTATTTTCGATGAAAATCACAGGTACCAGGAGGAACGAATAAAACAAATCACACCACATACACGTGAAACCGCACACCCCTATTTTGTTGAATGGACTGCACTAATTATTTGTGAATGAATCTATGACGTCACATTCTCAGAGATCTCTGATGTGACATAAATTTTAATGGAGAATCAATTTTCAAATAAAAGACACGACGAAGATATTCAGCCCATGATGTTATGTGTAACATCGTTGGAAAAAAGAAAACCTCAACAATCAGAATCTTTTCCGAAGTGAAACGTTTCCGCGTTTTCGACTTACATGAAATACAAAGAGGGTCACCTTTGTAGGCTTTTCCCCATAGCGATTGCTCTTTTCTGAATGCGTAAGGACAAATTCAAAAGAAAATTAAAAATATTGTTGCAAAATTTAATGTTTGAATTTTGTATTTTCTGTTCGCCCCAGATCGATTCGAACTTCATTAATTGTTACATAAAGCTTTAAAGGCCCACTGCGCTACGTATAGCTACTTGCGCCCTCTACAGAGCCAACAATGCCTAAGCGGTGACCGTTTTTCTGATGTCAATTGATAGCTGATTTGATGAGATAACCACCTGTCAGTAACCTTGCAGGGAGGTCTAATCCCTCCAGGCCAAACTAGTGCAGACGGACTTTAAAGAAAAATTGCCTCAACAAATTGAAGAATTTGACGTGTTATAACGATCTGTCAATCTGTGAGCGTTCTTCAGTTTTCATGATGTTGAGCGATTATTGTTAGGGCCCTTATTTTTGTGTTGTTATCCCTATATGTTTTTGTGAGAGAAAAGGGTTAATTATACAATTATTCGCGTTTAAAAAAAAAAATTCCAATGTGGTGATCTAACCTTTGACATTTCGAAAACCTGTATCTACAATTTATATAATCCCCCCATTCAGACGATAGAGGTGAAATGATGTCAATAGTTAATGGGTTACTTAGGAGTATGTCATGGTTTATACCTTAAATATACAAACCATGTAAATGTTCAAGACAACTGCAATTTAGAAAATATTATCTAACATTCAATGTGATTGAGTAAATGTATTATATTCATTGTTAGATAATGCATGATTGTGATAAGTCAGTGTAATCTACCAAAGTTAATGTAATTTTAAGCACAGTGGTTTGGATAGTCTCGCGGTTTTGCCAAACCTCCATTTTTTTACATTTCTTTTTGCAAATTTACAAACAAGCAACTTGCGTCTGATTTACCTAATTTTAGGCAATTGGGCATAAGTCATTTCTAGAGACATTGAAGAACAAAATAGGAAACACAAATTAATTATTTTTAGTACCCGACATATTTAGATTGTCATATGGCTCCGGTTAGTCTCATTTCACAACGCCCCCTATCTCCAGAGCATGATCAGAGTCAGCAGCCTAACATGTTAGCCTATGGACGTTTTTTTAAAAAATCGTTAAAAATTCATTTTTTGTTTAAACGAAAAGCACATCCACCCTGACGTACGTTATCACTAGCTCTTTCATTGGAGCCCTCATGTCCCATTGAATTTTGAAAATTCACCCACCGTAATTTTTCAAAATAGATTGCAAGCTCGTCATTGCCTATAATACACATGTGAAACAAGTCTAACTTTGGACTCAGTTTACCAAGCGATTTGAAGATTATAGGTCGAGCACACGAAACATAAAAAGCATGAATTATCATAGATCACTTCTGCCTATTTCATTATGTCCATTTCATCCAACCCCCCACCGTAATTTTTCCATTTAGTAAAAGCAAACATTTTGCCGAGTTTAGCAAAAACATGAATATTCATGAACGGTCAGACAATACAGCCTTTATAGTACGTTACGTATAGTGAATGGGAATAGGCGATGATCCGTTCAGGAGGTAGAGGTCAGTGGTTTGTGCTGGCAATGTTCACGCAAGCGAAAATGAGACAATCGGAGCAATATGATAGACATCCTACAAGATATGAGTTTATTTAGGTCAACGGGTATTTTGTTGGTTTAGTAATACTAATAACATAATTTGCCCATACAGTCATTTTATTGATTTACCCGAAACATACCTCCGATGACCACTAGATAAGGAAATAGCTTTCATCCCATAGTTACAGGTTCATCTTGGAGGTGTAGTTTCATTTCAATTACAAATTATAATTTAAACAAAAATCAAATGAACATTGCAATTTGGGGGCAATATACAAACCATCATCAAGGTAATATTGTGCTATGACAGATATAGAATCGGTCAGATATCTCCCCTGATCATCAGTAGATGTTTGGGGTGTATCAGCAAACTGGCTCAACTCTACGTCTTCGTAAAGTAGGCCGTGAAGTACGCGTCTCAGACTCAGGGCATGGTCTATGTCGTACATACATGTATACCCGCACGGATCAATCATACCAATGACAAGCTTATCAGGAAGCACCACTCGTTCATCGTTGCAAGGTACCGCCTTGCCTGGTTTGTACGACAAGATTTCATGTCGTAAAGTAGCGATTCTCGTCCTCAAATCTGCGTTTGAAGAAGCCATTTTGAATGACTACACTCCCTGCCTAGTTCGGAGAGGTACAACCAAATCCAATTGATTTAATCAGTATATTCATGCATGGCAAATGTATTCTGTTCAAAATATGTCTTCCATAGACTCTAGCGATAATTGGTTCCAAAGGACATCAACTAGAAATGTATATTGATAATAATAATAATAATGATAATAACAATGGCTTCTTATATTGCGCACATGTCCCCCACGTCGTGGCGCTCCTGGAGCTGCCCTATTGTGCATGTGTATTAATCGGAGCGAGGCTTTTTTTTCATTTTTATTGTTGACTGGATAGGGACAAAAGGCCATGGACTTTGTATTTCCAGTGCTGTCCATCTTTTTGCTACTTGTGCATTAAAAACATATCAAACCCTTAATTTAATATTTTTGTATGAGTTTACCTTCGTTCTGGTGGCTATTTATACTGATGCATCTTTGTTCCTATTACAGTTACATGTATGTGCATTGATTTGACTCGTTATCACTGAGCTGCCACGTCCAAAGCCCCCCTCTCCCACATCCATTTAAGCATCGGTGTGACAACCACACAAACATAATACTTCCAAGATACTAGGCTAAAACATTAACTGATTATATGAATTAATCTTCAATTAAATGGAAATGGTTTATTCATAACATTTCATCGGGGACGAAGGCCGAATTACGGTTTTCACTTTTACATATTGAATTGAATTGAATTTATTTTCTTCCCTAAAGCATACAAATCAACATACATTTTAACAATGCAACATATACAAAATATAACAAATCTTTGGAACGTATACACAATATAATGATAATAGAAATGTTGATATTAATACAAAAGGTTACTGAAACCTAACTGTCAAGAATTATTCATTAATACATCTGTATAGGATTGAAGAAGGACTATTGCATCGTTTGCTTGATAACGTGATTACCCGGGGCGGTATGGATGATTAAATTAAAACAAAAATAGTTATGTTGGTGCTGAGGATGATGGTGTTGAAGTTTATGATATTGATCGTGAGAAATAAGATGCAAATGTGTTGATGTAAATATGTCTGACACAGACATATTATAGTATACAGGAGTTATGAAATAACATAATGGATGTTTATAGGAAGCTGGAAATAATAAATAATAACAGACAGGCTCTCTTCGTATTAAATTTAAAAGAATTAACAAATATAAAAAATATATACAATCATAACAAATAGGTACAGAAACAATAATACAACAACACGATTGAGACTGCATTCCTCATATGCCTCCCCATTATTTTCAGTTTACGAACGAACGAAAATCTATCTCTTGTGGTTTTTCAGATATTTAAGTTAGCAAAGCTAATACCTGTAATGTCAGAAATTAACCTATGTGACCTTTGACCTTTCAACCCAAAATCTGATAAGATCATCTCCCATTAACACCAAGTTACAGCATCATATCTCTAATGGTTTTAGATATTTTGCAATAACGAGGCGTCATTTACCCTTCCCCTTTCCCGGCTGCTATCGACTCATGCATTCATGTTTATGATAGTTGGCCTCTGCATATTTCTTTATTCTTTGACTTACTTCCATACTTTCAAGTTTTCAATTATACATATTCATTTTTTGGGGTGAATTTTCAGTTGTCACCTTTCATGTAAATCAATTATATTACATACTGTTATTGTTGTTTGAATATTTTGTATTTGATTTCTGTAATATTTACAGAAATATCTGCTAAAAAAATAGCTGGACATTGAGATATTGACGTCTTTGACCTTTGATAATTTAAGTGATTCATAGTATTGTAGCATAATTGGTCCAGTATTTAGTAAGACGTAGAGGGCGTTATTGTTAATTGTTAAATATATGCATGTACATCGTAAGATGTCGGTCAGTCTGCGTTGAGCTGTCGTTGCGACAGGTACGTTACAAGGAAGGAGATAAAGTTACTTGAACTGCAGATACTGTGTAAATATTGTTTCTTGAGTCCCTGTCATACATTCAGTGGTTGCGGGAGTGAGTGAAATGAGAGCTAGTCCACGTTTTTCTTACACGATATACTTATGTGAGAGCCCACTGAGAGATCGTTGATGAATGATTGTTGAGAGCATGGACCGGGATTTGAGAGAATGCACAAGGCAGAACGCTACTTCGACAGAGCCCGGTTACGCCAAATTATCAACAAGTTTGAGCCTCATAATCAAATAGTTCTTGAGATATCGCGATAACATAAAAGCGGGATTGAGGTACTGACGGACGAACATTCCGAAAAAATAATGCCTCCTCGCTCCAAAAGTGGTGCCAGGGGTATAAAAAACATAAATATCATGTAATAGTTGTAGACCAAACGACTATAAACCCCTCAAACCCTTAGTTACATGTCGTTTTTACAAAAATTCATAATTCTGGAGATTTGTTTTATTTTCCGAATGTTCTTGTTCTCGAACGTTTATTACACAGAAGGATCATAATTTCAAAAACAAGAAGGATTCAAAATTTCGAGGATTCATAATTCATGAAATAAAAAAGGGTTCATTTAATTTCATGAAGGTTCATAATTCTGAGAATTGTTTAATATGGAAAGCCTGTATCCTTTTCTTCATTACAAACCCTTCGAAGATATATTTTTTTTCCTATTTTCCGGAGTATGATTGCTTTTGGTTTTTTGGTTTTTGATTTAATAGGTCGCTGGTTTATGAAAGATGAAGAAGGTATCCTTAAAATAATTAAAATGATTTAATTACAATTAAATTAGCACGATCACCAGGCCTGACGATCACGTATCTATAGATTCATATATTCAAATGTAAACCAAATTGTAACTGTAATACCTAGGCCTAAACTTAACCATACCAGGGGCGGCCGAGTGACTTCCAAAGTGAGGGGGGGGGGGGCATCAAGAAAAAAGGGCACCTACAAAGGGAAATCTTGAAGCGAAAATATACAATTATTAAGACATTTGTATATACCCCTGAATTGTGATTATATTTATCAGGGACGATTTCAACATTTGTTTCACTTTATACACCGTACCAGATGTTGCTTAAACATCATGCTTTGCAGTTTGGTCAGATTGTCTCAAAAATTGTTTGCGAGCGAGGACAAATTTTAAGATGTGTGTGGTCGCAGTGCGAAAAATTACATCATATAAAGAGGGGAAAAAACACAATCCTAAAGAGGTTATAAGCACATTCTCATAACGGAAGACTGAAAAGACCTTTGATAAGTAACATAAGGGACAGAGCAACGTCGTTCTGGCGCTGCTCAGTGGCTGCCGGGCTCACGATGAATTAGGAAAAAAAGAAGAATTTTTCGGTTTAACTTAATACAATTTGGGGTGGATTTTAAAAGATTGATTATTATTTATATATATCATCTATAGATGCGTGCAAGCGTAGCGAGCGAGCTTTAGGGGAAATTGCTCTTAGTCGCTTGAAATTAGCTAGGGCGCGTTTAGTGATGATAGGAAAAGGGGACACTAATCAGGAAAGAAAAGTAGCATGTGCCAAAGCACAAATAGTAATTATCAGAGGTGAGAATAGGACACTTCTTACCAGGCCCGTAGCCACGGGGGGGGGGGGGGGGGGGGGGGGGGGGGGAGGGGGAGGGCGGACACGGGCACGTGCCCCCCAACATTTCCAAGATCGGTTGAACTTTTTTAGACCCCTCTCCAGGACGTCGATCAATTACATGTATGTGCCCCCCCCCCAAAAAAAAAAAAATGGAAATGGGCATTTGTAGACGGAAAAGGGCCCCCACCAGATTTTGATAGGGGCATTTATAAGATATTATTATATATCGTTTAACGGGAAATTATCAGAGGTGAAAAGAGGCACTAAGCCTATCGCACCTGGAAAAGGGGGCAATGACCAGACATGAAAAGGGGCACTTATGAGAATGAAAAGGGGGCACTTGTAATAAAGGAAAATGTGCATTAGTTATAATAAAATGGGCACCGATCGGATTTAAAGGGGTAATCATCGGATGTGAAAGGGGGGGGGGGACTTATTTGAAGTGAAAAGAAGTAACTTCTCGTACCTGAAAATGATCATTTACCAGAGAAGGGGCTCTTTTTTAATGGGGCACTTATCATTAGGAACAGGAGCACTTATTAGAAAGGAAAACGGGCACATGTGAAAATATAAGGTGCGCCTATCCGAGTTAAAAAGGGGGAAGTTATGAAAAGGGGGAAGGGGCACTTGTCATAGTGAAAGAGGCACCTCTCAGATTTAAATGGGACAATTATCAGAGGGGAAGGGGGCACTTATCAAAGGTGAAAAGAGGCACTTCTCGTACCTAACTAGGGGCACATACTAGAGAATTAAAAGTGCACTTATGAGAATAGAAAATGGACACTTATTGGAAAGGAAAATGGGAACTTGTCAAAGGAAAAGGGGCACGTGTCCAAATAAAAGGGGCACTTATCAGAGTTGAAAAGGGGAAGGGGCACTTATCAATGTAAAAGGGGCATTACTCATATGTAAGGGGATTTCCTTCCTATTATGCTCGTGTATTCTGTTTCGTGACTGACCACATTTCGACAATTAATACTCTGTGGCTTTCTGCACTCTTCTCTTTAAGTAGGGTGATCACAATGCCTGTGATCACCCCATGCACACACACACACACACAACAGCAGTCAGTTGGTATAAATAGCAATTTTTGTAAATTTATTTAAAAAAAACTTAACAATATTATAAAAAATGTATTTCACATATATTTCAAGCAAACCTTTAACTGAAATATTGTGTAGTTTCATTTTTATAGGCATGTGGGAAATATGTTAAATTATTTAATTTGAATATTGTCTTTTTAGCCATGTGTGACATGGCCCGCTGATCGCCCATTGACTGTTATTCTGCGTGGTAAAACTGCACCTCAATGTATAAAACTTCCCTACAAAAAATGCAATATCCTCATGTGTTTCACTCATTAAATCAAATTGTTGTTTACACTCAAGGTAGCCACAACTGTATTGGGGTCACCAAACTTGTTGTTACTCTTAAATTCAGTCCCTGTGGAATGTTATGGCTTGTTGAATGGTTTCTCGGAAAATCGACATAAATCCTAAAATCTGACATTTTTTAAAAATACAAATATACTGTGATGTAGCTGAAAGTCTGCAAATTTCGATCATATGATCGTTTTTTCTGAATAATTTGTGAAACATATAAGAAAATAGCTGTGACGGTAATCCAAGTAATTTCCATCGCCATATTTTATTGGCATTGCAAACATATTTGGAATGCAAGGTTAGTATCTGGTGTAAATATGATCTATGAATATATGATTTTAAATATCCCCCAAAATGAAGGGTTTGACTTTCCTAATTTGCATAATGAGTGCGCGAATATATAATTAGCTGAAATTACCTAATTTGCATATTTGATGAAGATTCATGAAATTTTCATATTTCAAATGAAATATATTTTCATACCTGTCTGATATACATAGGTTTCACTGATGTATCATGTTCGGTTTTGATTTGATTACATATGCCCATATTTATTAGGCGGACTTATTTTCACAACTTTTTCATATCTGCAGATTCGCAAAAATGAAAAAAGTGACTTATTTTGTTGGCTTCTGTTTTCAAAACGGTAATAGGTATATGAATTTTCTTCTTTGTATTTTTTACCACAAAGATGATATTTTAGTATCTGATAATTTAATTTATTATTTGTATCCGAGAAAGTGATGAATTAAGTTGCCAACTTTAGCGAATTTTGCCATTTTTGCCAATTTGACCATTTCTGGCAGGTTTTCCGGTATTTTGCGATATCAAAAAATGGTATAAAATCACAACGCATTGACCGATTTCAATTCTGTTTTTTGTTTTTTGAAGCTTTCATAAAGCTTGATCATTTGAAATCATCAGATAACATGTGTTTGTTGTACTAATTTTTGGTGTGCTTTACCTTCTTTAAGAGATTTCCATGAGTTATTTATTTATAAATTAATTTATCTCATTATTTATCAATTTTTTGGAACACATGATACACAAGATCAGTATGTTGCTTTTTGCCATCTTCGTCTTGAACTTCTAAAACTAGAACTTCAGGATACAGCTTTCCGCTTCGTTTTGGAACCCAGCCTTATATCTGCGAATATCATCGTGTCGAATCGTGACTCACATTTTCCAACTTTTAGAATGCTTAAAAAATGTTAGCGATTTGACTATAACGTTTTGTTTGCGTTTAAGTTGGGACATTGCGACGATTCAACATTTGCTCCTGCTAGCAATTAGCCGAGCCTTATTTCGTCAAAGAAATATCGGTTGGGGAAAGGTTTATTTCGTGGGTTTCACATTAGGTATAGGGTTAGTGTGAAAGTAAGGTTAGGTTTTGTATCCACGATTAAGGTAAGGAATTCGCTGAGGGCAGAATATTAACACTGATCATATCTCAGGAGATATTGTCGTTTACCTTTGTGTTGTCATGCTTTAAGCTTTTCCTATGTTGAAGAACAATTTAGAATGTCACTTTGTTCATGTTTCAAGTAAATTAATCATGTGAACGTGTAATTTATAATTCTGTGAACTTTACATCAAGGTTTTGAATTTTACCGTAATACGTTTAACCTTCGGAGCGTTTACAATTTAACCATTCATAATTCCTCGATTTGAACAATGCAAGTTGTACATGCTCCCATCCCCTTTTCTCTCCCTCTTTCGTTTTCTATTCAATACTGTCTGTCTGTATGTCTCTATTTGTTTCTCTCTTCAGTTCCCACTCCCTCTTTCTAAATACTTCTATCTTTAATACAGTTAAAAAATATTGTTTTCGTATTTCTCTCTCTCTATATATACTTTATAAATATTTTGTAACTGTGTCTCTCGCAAATGCTCCTCTCTCTTATAAATTTATTATCAGTTGTGTGTAAAGTCCCCCCTCCCCTCCCCTTCAAACCTGCATAATATGCCACTAATTATGGTTCTAGTCATTTGAAACCTTACCTCCCAAAATAACTGTACTTATTCTAAGAGATTTATTATATTCTTGCCTATTAATCTCCAATAATTCCTCCACCAAAGTGTATGAGAGAGGCATAAAACAAGAATAATGAACAGTTTTTCAAGAAGACATGGACATCGCCATTTTCCTGATAACGTGACTATGTGAAGTCGTTTATCGCGTAAATGTATTCAAATGTATGTGTGTTACCTTCCCAGATGTGTGTGGTGATGATGCATTTCTTTCACCTGCTATTATCCTTTGTACTAAAATTGCCAGAAAGCAAATTGCATGAATAAGTTGGTGCTCCTCCGGGGTAAAGGTTTCGCAAACATGAAATAGATTTGTCAACTGCTATATTTTAGTATTTTTAAATGAATTAAAATATTACTGTTCCCCTAATATACATTTCTCGATAATCATAACTTTAACTTCTCAGCTATGATTTTCCCTCATTGAAAGGAAAGGGTTTTATCATTGAGTTAAAAAGTATGTCAAACTAAAGCTTGGTGCATGATACATGTACACCTCCGTCTGGTATGTCACATTATTAAGCCAAATGGCTGCGCCCATATCATGCTAAAAGGTAGTACATCATTTCAAGATTATCCTCATTCTTGAACTCTTGATCTCTTGAACACTTTTGTAAGGAGTAATTTGCATCAAAAGGCAGGAATACATCTCATTTTCAGAATACCTACACTTATTTTTTGGCGTGAGGTTTCCTAGGCGAGGGTTAAATCTATGCCCCGTCTCTGTGGTGTTCAATACATGATGCCTGTACCCGTCGATGACAGTGGGTTGAATTATAATTGTCTAATTATACTTTCCCCGCATCTTGATCAAAAACACTTCACACATTAAAGAAATATCAATGCCAGACGTATATTCAAATGATTTATTAAGCACTTGTGTGTGTGCAAACTCTATGATTCTCTTTCAATTCAAATTGTATTAAGCTGATGAGCGATCTGATAGAGAAATAGATATTTATGATATTTTGAGGAAGACAACGAAATGGTATTTATCTCTTTATACATTCGAAATAAAAACAATTTAGTCACTTTATTTCTTACACAATCGTCAGAGTATCAATTACAGACTTCCCCAGCCTTTGTAAAATACATGATGACAATTTCATATCACTTTAAATATCAAATATAATTTCTTTGATCAACTAAATTTGCAAAGTGCTACACACCAAATCACACATTTGCAAAGCGAGAAAACACATAAATCTAGAGTTTAACGTTTAATGTAACGCGTAAAGTAATAAATGTTCATTTGTATATTGTATAGTATATGTTATTAATCCATTAAGAAATTAAGAAAATCGCTTTCATAGTTAATATTTGCATTCTCATTGTTAACACCACAACTAGCTATACAAAAGCTAAATGTTTTTTCTGCTCCTGAGACAACTGGTTATATGTTTTACCATATTTACCTGTATCTACACTGTCTACATCTAAGTCTTCTTTCATAGTTTTCATGTCTAACAACAGGCTTTAAATATTTTAGGTACTGAACGATTGTTCATTTGAAATACATGTATGTATAAGACCGGAATTCCAATAACAGCACTGCAGAAAGCAAAATCAGATTTAAATACATGAAATATGACGAGATAAGATATTAACATCATAATCATTATCACAAACATTACAAAGAATTATTATAGCTTTAACACCAAATGTATCATTAAACACACAAAATATACAGTAATGCAACGTTATGATAAAAGGGTACCTGAAGTTCCTTTACCACAGATGGAAGGTTCTATAGGAGATGTTCCTAAAAGGTATTCATTATATCATTTTTGTTAACCTTTATATTTTTTCTTTTCGTTTTTATGCATTGGAAATATTTAAGACAGTTTAAGAGGTCTTTTAGGTCTGGTCAGACAGCTGTGATAAAAAAAAAATATCAAAATGTGACTGTGTTTTATATAAACAATCAGTAATGTATGCCGATGTTTTACGGGATCACCAAAATGAGATAAAAACTGACTCAGTTTTGCTATTAGAATTCACATGCTCAGCCCAGATGGATATATGGAACTAACTAAACGCACTCACAGAAAAAACTCACACACACACACGCACACATACACCCACATACACACACACGCACGCATGCACACGTTGCATTGCATTTTGGTCTGAAATTGTTTAGCTCTGTCTTGTCATATTTCCAATTTAATGAATTTGAATATACATGCTTTTCTTTTGTGATATGCTTCCAAATATGTTCGTGCTGTTCCATCTGGTCTGTACGTCGCATCACGTTTTCAGGATAACAATTTTCGGAAAAGAACGACGAAGCTAACACATGGGTTTCATCTTTTCCACTTCTGACCGATCTCTTTTAGTTGTTTTAAAGGTAATATACAAAGTTTTGTTATGGGGTCATGAATTTGTTTCAAATGAGCATATTGGAAGCATATGCGATCATACGATATTCAGTGATCGTTGTCGCGGTTGGAATCGAGTTTAAAGTTATGAAATTGTAAATAATAAACTCTTTATAATTTATAGCTCCCTCTCAAGTTCAAGATATTAATTAAGCTATAAATCAATGTTTCTTTACTAAAATTGACCGATAGCTATTCTGGTTTCGAAATT
This sequence comes from Strongylocentrotus purpuratus, assembly GCF_000002235.5. Taxonomy (NCBI): domain Eukaryota; kingdom Metazoa; phylum Echinodermata; class Echinoidea; order Camarodonta; family Strongylocentrotidae; genus Strongylocentrotus; species Strongylocentrotus purpuratus. The sequence continues at coordinate 3,871,749 of NW_022145594.1, read as the reverse complement.
ATATATCACTACTACATATTCTGAGATTTCCATGGTCGCAGCTACCATTGTACGTCCGTAGGCGCTATTTGAAATTTATCAAAAATTTACCGGGAGCACCGGTAAATTTTTATATTCAATTTTTCTCGAAAGTAGAAGTGCTTTAGGGGCTAAATTTCTAGTGCTTATAATACATCCACAGGGACATCCAAATGTATCAAAATTGTAAAGAATCACTATCCACCCAATTTTCAAAATTTCCCAAAACTTTGTATTACCTTTAGGGTGTAACGCATTTTCATTTAGTAGCTATAGGTCGTCTATTTCCCATGTGTCTCCGTCCAAAATTACATATATGTGTTGTGTAACAATGATTGGCCTATATCCCGTTCTATAAAAGACTGTCAATGTAGCCTAATTGTCAAAGTTCCGCTTAGTCCATTTGTAATTGACAATATTACAATTTAGAATAACGCTATTTACGGCTTACCACCATGTCTTTGTGTTTGACAAAAAGACGTTATTTTTAGCGGACAATACATTGTATAGATGTCCATGAAGAAAATATAGAACAAATCTATTGTACCTCTAGCATACACAAGTAAACTGACGAGTATACCAAGTGGGCCGAATGACAAATGACCAGCCTTACTATACACAAACGTTCAGGACGTCAAAAATTTACAGGTACTTTGGTAATATACAATCAATTTTAATATTTTGAATTGATGTGATTCATTACTTTATTCATTCATGTGTTTCGTTATTGTTTCACGTATTCATTAACTTACTTATCTGTTACTTATCTATTACGATGTCTTACGTCCACTGCGGGACGCTTCATTAGGCCGATTATACCGACGGATCTTTGAAAGGTTATCAGAGAAGGGCAGTTCTTTAACCGGAACACCATATCCTCGGGTCAAGAATCATTGGCGCCAAAGACCAGTCCAAGAGTGGACTTGAAACATCGCAAGCTAAAATTTGCGTGAGTTAACTTGGCTTGATGAAGATTCTCTAGTGATTCCTTATGAACTTAATGCTCTGTGGGACACATCCATTATTATCTTTACGAGGAAAAGGAGCAACATTTTCTCCGGGGATGTATCAATAAGAACGAGTTGAGAAATCAGATCTTCTTCGTTACTTATAATTCCATCTACATGACTTTTATCCAAGGTGGTGGATTCCTCGTTGGGTTTGCCAACAGAAGAAAACAGAGGGGCTATCTGAGACATATCTTCAGGTAGGACTTGAATTTCATGGCTGGACGATTGTTCAGCAGGTTGAATGCAACTTACATTGGTCATAGAATCACCAGCATGAACTTCTCTAGAGGACACGTCTTCAGAAGTCACTTCAGATGCATCCAAGTCCTCTGTACTGCGTATAGGATGTTGATTCCTACTTCCATCTGTCAAGTCCTCCTTGGTTTTGGAATCCATGTCTCGAGGGGTGTGGTCATTGCTTGCTGTAGCTTCCTGCAATACCTGGGTGTCGGTCTGTCCTTTGTTCTGGTCCTCTTTTAGAGAGGTCTCATCTCTAGTAGAGAGCTCCTGATCATTAACGTCTTTGTTAACTGATTCAGCACCGATCTGTTCTTCTGCCACACCTGACCGGCAGCAAGAAAGAAATCAAATAATAGTTTTTTTTCGCAAAACACATCGAATCGGAATTATCGTGATTGTGTAGAACTTATTGCATCGAATTAAAAATTTCTTTTCTTATGTTTACCAGGTAGTAGAAGAGAACCAGTAAGTAGCAGTTTTGCTTTTTCTTGTGCACAGCTATAATGAGGAAAATGCTAACTTAAAGTCGAATTTAACTTGCTTCAGAAAATACTATTAATCTGACTCTAAACACATGGGTCGTATTGTACGTCAAATATAACAGTATGTTGATGAAGTGTTGAATGGGGTCTTTATTACGAAACTACAACTGTTCTCAATACAAATATACATTACCTTCGCTGAGATACAGGTCTGCAAGGTTGACCAACTTAGCAGCTTGCAGTGCCTTCCTTAGCTCAATCCGTTCATCTTTCCTGGACACACCTTCTCTCCATTGTTTCAGCATATGACGAGTTCCATCACTGGTAACACGGTTGAACTTCACATTGGTCATGAGCGCTCTCTGTATATCACCATGTAGGATTCCTAGCTGACCAGCAAGGCTGTCGATCTTGGCTTCATCGTAAAGATCGTCAGCTATCTGCTGTAATATGCCTGCAAACTCATCATCTGGGGGCTCCTCTCTAGAATGGTACACGGTATTAAAAAAGACAAACATGGGGCGGTCAGAGAACGTATAGGTATGACGAATCAACTTAAAAAATAATCAAAATCTTTAATTGAAATAAAAACAACCGGAACAAAGTATGTTCTTCCGGTGATGTGACCATACTCAACATGCTTAAATTATTTATATAAGTTCATTAACGGATTTCACTTTAACTCTAATCACCATATACTAGAATGCACCTAAGATTCTTATTTTTTGGTTAATGAGTTGTGATATTATAATCACTTCTGCTTCTACATAATCACTGGTGATCATGACATTTCTAAACATGATTTTGGATTCATAGAACATAACTGCTGCCGTACTTTTAGGACTGGTATTAGGGACTTTTAGATTGAGTGGACGAGAACACGACGAACGCCGACTGATCATGCGTGTCAACGTACTCAACTGCCCATGTTGACTACAATTAGAAATCTTTTAGATTGCACTCGACGATATACATGCATGCAGGAAGTAACTAACACTATGAACATGTGGGACAAAGAAAGAGGACAAAATATACAGTTTCTTATTCTACCCTCGACAATTAGACCATTTTCGTAATGTAACCAACTTTAATGCACACGTCTTTGTGAAATGCCTCACTACAAATTTCATTCACCTGATAAGAATAATAGTAATTCAATAGTCAGAATGTAAACTGCATATATCAAGTGTTGCTAGGTAGGTCAAGCCAAAAAGTTTGTCCAACCTAGCAACAACTAATGTACGCAGTTTGGATTATGTCTATTGAAATACTTCACAAAGACTTAAGCATTAAATTTTGTTACATTACGAAAATGGCCTATTGCTGTAGTAGAACATCCCTTCACTGCTATTATGTAAACATATGTAGAACAGGTGAATATGCATGTGACACCTGTTCTACACATTTTTACATAATAGCAGGGAAGGGATGTTCCTTTGTCTACCTGAGGAACTGTATATTTTATGCGCAAGCGGGATATACTAGTACCGTACTAGATTTAGGAAAATCAAGGTTGACGCATTCTCGATCGCCGACTGAGACGACGTGACGCATGCGCAGTGCCTTAAAATGACGTCACACGTCACAGTCAAAGCTGTTAACGTGCAAATCTAAAAGTCCCTAATGACAGTCTAGCACCACTCATTGTACACACAAATATACATTCCGTAGTAGTTTTGTCACTATAAGAGAAATAATGCATTCATTGTTACGTTAAGTGTAAAGTTATTTCATCTCACCCTGCTTGTAATGTATCACTCCTTCCCAGTCCTCCGATTGAATTATCCTCAAATGAAGATGTACCTGTCATGAAGGAATGAAGTCGGTTTGAATGAGAAAAAAAAAATAATATAAGAGAAAAAATTGAATGTTCTTTATCATTCACTGTATCTTTATTTTTTATTATTTACTTTTAAAATGTAAATAGTTCACAAGCATTACATAGCTCTAGTTTCGTGGATGATGTAATCGAAAGGCGTTATTTATGGCATAATGACAACAAAAACAAACAAATTTTGGACTGTGACAATCTCGATATTGTCAGTATTTTCAGACTCGCAAACATGGGGTAGGGAGCTATAAACAACATATTGGGCTTGATAAGCTTCACACTATCAATATTTCAATAATTTGCCAAAAATGGGATGGGAGTTATACAGTATAATGTAAATACTAAATACGAGTTGGAAAAGAAAATCAGATTGGAAAAAAAAGTCTTACCAGCCTGATCTTGTTTTCCAGAAGTCACCCAAGGAATGAAACTCCATTGATGTGTCTCTGCTTTCTTCTTCTGCTCTGCTGATCGTATCTCACTTTCTAGTTGAATTTTGGTTCTCAGCTTCCAGGTCTCACGGTTAAGTTGCTGCAAACATTCTTCTTTATAGTCAAGCTCCTTCTTCGAGCTTAATTCTATTGACTGTTTTTCCTTCTCAAATTGCGCTCTGTCTCCCTCTCTTGCTTGCTTTAATTCTTCCACTTGCTGTCTTAGAGTCGTCTCGTTCCGCTTTTTCTCCTGTACAATTTTCGTCAAAGTGTCTAAACGTTGTTGCTTAGAATCGAGTTTCTTCGTCATGTCTGCTGCCAGTGAGCGCTTTTCTTTCCCAGTCCTTGCTCTTTCGTCCTTCTTTTCACTCTGTAGTCGCTCAACCTCACGTCTTGCCTCTTTCTTGGTTCTCTAAAAGAGCGACTTACATCTTGGATTCTTGCATATCTTCAGATTGTTAGTTGCGAACGCTCTGTCGCCTTCTTGAAGGCATCCGTGTAGAAGGTTAAGCCACTCGAACTGTTCCTCATCTGAGTGAATGCGATTAGGCCATACTACTTCGTAGATAGCAGTGACCTCGAGTTCCATTAATTCATTTCTCGATTCGTAGATGCCTCCACAAGGAACTAAAGCACATAGAGGGGCCTTCTCTATCCAATCGAAACATATCCAATGAGTTTACTCGAAATTACGTCCAAAGTCATGATGATGTTTAGACATCTACATACCACACATACGTCATATATATATATATATATATATATTTTTTTTTTTTTGGGGGGGGGGGGGGGAGGGGAGGGGTCGAAATAAAGTCATGGAGAAAATCTGAAATGCTTCTTCGTCTCTGTGTGTGTTTATCAGTGCTCTCAGTGGCATTGAATATGCTGCCATATTTAAGTTGTAAAAGTAGACAAATGAAACATTTCAATGGTTGCTATATGGTAATTTTCTTTAATGAGGAAATATGTCATAATCCCAAAGACGCATTGCGTAATCTACGCCTGCATAACACAAGTAAATTCAGCTTGGTTGCAAGCTTGGCAACCTTGGGCAATTTTTTTAATAGCCATATTAGCATAATCATCTAATTTGCATATGTGCAATATGTAATAATGTTGCTAATCTCAATCCAGGAAGCCTGAAAACATGGATACAACGACTTTTTAAAGGGTTTTCTGTAACGAGGAATTCATTTCTGACATCAGTTTTTGATTCAAGTATTCCAATTGTCTTAAATAGCATAATTAGCATATGTACAATATATGGACTTCATTGTCACATCTATAAAGCCTAACATGGTGCAATGCAACATTGTAAATCACTTTTGAAAGACTAATAATTAATTCATGAGAAAATATTCCATGTATATGTAGTATAATTAGCCTAATTAGCATAATAATATAAATAACATAAATGTGGAATGTGTAATAATGTTAGTTATCTTAATCCAGGAAGCCTGAAAACATGGCTATTACATATTACTTTTCCAGGAATTCTGCCACCACCTTGAGCAACTTCCCGGCTTTCACTCTCAATGGTTCTCGCTGTGGTAAACATAGACAGATCATAGTTTGCACTGTTGTATTCAACATCCCTGGCCTATGTATGTACCTGTCTCACCACATCATCAATTTCATCATTATCATAGGACAAGTCCACTCCAAAAATTACTTACTTTCAATAGAAGCAGAAAAATCAGACAAACCAATCAAAACAAGTTTGAGAAAAATCAGATAACTAATAAGAAAGTTATGAATATTGAAAAAGTATGTAAAACTATGGAACAATGAGAATCACAACACAAATTGCCAATATGGTTATTAGTTTGTGACGTCATGTCCTAACTAGTTATCATTTGCTTTATATAGTTTAATCCCATAAATTTCCCCTTTTAACCCCCAAAACTTGATGTCCTCATGCCTTTGCCCAGGTTATATGATTATATTGCGTGCCTGACATTTCACAAAATCTTGATACTTTTTTCTGAATATTGTATATTCATAATTATTGATGTTTATATTAATAGTTTATCAAAATCCACATTTTTCCTGAATTAACTGGAAAAAAATTACTCTATATTAGTGCATCCACACAAAAACATAATATTACTATCAATCTAACTTGGATGCTGGTGTAAAAAAAGATTCTTAGGGAGAAAATTGTTCTGCTTCTATTGAAAGTAAGTTATTTCTGGAGGAAACTTGGCCTTTAACCATCTTCAGTGTGTTTCTGACAGTCACTCTAAGGGTATGTTTATGCTCAACTTTTTCTGGCCAGAATCAGGCATCTGTTTAATACGCGTTTAGTCCAAAACACGGTTGCGTCATTTCTCACTTTTGTAGAATCACCGAAAAACGGCGATCACGATCGCCGATCGTAAACCCACGAAAAGGTGCGTTTACGATCGGCGATTCTGTGGAAGCATAAACGCACAATCATTTGTAAACGCGTTTAAAGATAAACTTTAGTACTGGTAATGCGATTGCATTGTGAAAGAAAAGGTGTGGAAAGGATCAGAAACAGTTGATCATGTAGCATGTAAGTATTGGGGTGCACTGCAAGGTTCTGGAGTCATCAAAATCATAATAAATTTGACCGAGTCTTGGTAAAGTAACAAGCACTCACAAAAAAAGCTATATATGGGACAACACACATGGTGTCGGGGCTAGTACTACCTTGATTTCCTTGTCTTTCTATGCTCATTACTCAGCCAGTATACATTTTCTTCCAAAATTGTTTGGCACATGTCATTTATTTGTAATCTTGAACATTCAGTGTAAGTTTCGTTTGATTCTGTGAGAATTTTTTTTTTTTTTACCAGTACTGGAGTTTATCTTTAAATGGGGTCAACGCACTGACCTCTAGTGGGTCTACGTAGCATGCGCAGTGCAGGTTTGCGAATCCAGCTGCAAGGCCGAGGAGCCAGAGAAGTGAGCATAAACAGTACACCGTGGAACTGAGCGTTTACGATGAGCGTTTCAAATCGCTCATTCTGCCTTCAAAATTGAGCTTAAACGCACCCTAAATCCTAATTAGGCTAATTATATTACATCTACATGGAATATCTTCTCATGAATTGACGGTACATTGCAAAATGTATTTGAGAATTCTTTTAGTATCACTCATGTAAATATTAGATCATTAAATAAAAACATTAATGAATTGCATTTACTGTATGGTCATTCTATAAAACAAAAATTTGATATTATTGCCCTTTCAGAAGTTTGGAATGTTACTAGTGTAGACACATTCCCATTAACAGATTCTGTTTTGGAGGTTAACTGCCGCCAGGAGAATGAGAGAGGAGGTGGAGTAGGAGCAGGAGCATACATTCACAAACAAGTGAATCATGAAATACTTGAATTTAACGTTGCTCCTGCAGAAAGCTTGTGGTTAAAAGTGTCTAAGAATAATATTGATAACTTTGTGATAAGTACGATTTATAGGAAACCAAATACGAACATTGCTGAGTTTCTAAACGGCTCACTTGGTGTATTAGAAAATATAAATATTGGTAGAGCAAATGTAATTTTAATAGGTGATTACAATATTGATCTTTCACTAACAGGTACGCCAAAGATATCTGATTTTTTGAGCGCAATAGAATCTACAGGAATGCAACAGATAATTTCGTCGCCGATCAGGATGGCAAATTTGACTTCGTCTCTCATTGATCATGTGTATACTAATTTTTATAATTACGCCATTCATTCAGGCGTTATTGAAACTGATGTTTCGGATCATTTTCCCATTTTTGTAATCTTAAAGGTCCAAATGGTTCAGGAAAGAGCTCTTTTGAGAGGAAGGTTACTCGCTCATATAGAAAATACAACGTCTGTCCATTTCAAGAAGATCTGTAAAAAAAACTGAATTGGCAGCATATATATAGATATGAAAATGTGAATGTAGCTTATGAGAATATTTATGATATGTTTGTAAATGTGTGTGATAAACATGCACCTAATGTGACATTTAGCAGTTCAAAGAAAAGATCTACACCAAAAAAGAATATCAACAGGTATTGTAAAATCTATCAGGAAGAAGCATAAACTGTTTAAAAAATCTGGGTCATCACATTTCAATGAAGAGTATGGAAATGAATACAAGAAATATATAAATATGTTAGTGACTATTATAAAGAATGCTAAAATAATGTATTATAGCGAATCCTTTAGCGAAAATAGAAATAATATGAGGAAGGCCTGGGGAATTATCAAAGAGTTAATAAGTAGAAATGATAAAAATAAGAAAACAAAGATTGAACAGTTAGTTATTTGTGATGAGGGAACGAATAAAGTTGTGTCTTCAGATTAGGGCATAGTTAATGAACTTAATAATTATTTTGTTTTTATTGGATCAACATTAGCAAAGAAGATTCCAACTGTTAATCTGGAATTTGAAAACTATTTAGCTAGAAGAAATGAAAAATCTTTTTTTTGGAAGCAAAAGAAACGGAAGTTTTTGATAATCTAAATGCTCTCGTTGCTAAGAAATCCCATGGATATCACAAATAGCCAGTAAGATTAAATAAGGATACCCTTTATTGCTGCGCCACTGACGTACATATTCAGTTTGTCATTAGAAAAGGGAGAGTTCCCAGATGCATTGAAGACGGCAAAAGTGACTCATTTATACAAAGAAGGACCAAAGACCGGCTCTTGAAATTACAGGCCCATTTCTGTTGCACTGGTCATTGCAAAAGTCTTTGAGAAATTACCTAATGGTCGTCTAATGAATTTGTCTAATGAAGTTTTCATTGATAAATCTTGTAGATACACTTATAAAATCAATGAATAAAGGTAAACCAACGCTAGGTATTTTTATAGATTTTAAGAAAGCATTCGATACTACTATTGATCACGAAATCCTTTTATGAAAGTTTAAAAATTACGGTATACGAGGTATAGTATTGCAATGGTTTCAAAGTTACCTTTCAAATAGATCGCAAGTCTTATGCTACAAGGAAATAGTGTCAAGTAGGAAAAGGATAACATATGGTGTCCCTCAAGGTTCAGTCCTCGGGCCCACTTTGTTTCTATTATATAGTAATAATTTACCATCTTCTACTAAATATTTTGAATTTGTATTATTTGCTGATTATTCAAATCTATTTCATACTTTTAATAAAAAACAGAAAGAAATAGATATGAATGAAGTAAATATCACATTTTTGGAAGTCCAAAAATGGTGTTTTGTTAACAAGTTCACAATAAACTTAAAGAAAACAAATTATATGCTCATTAAGGGACAAAGGCAATCATGTGAAAGTAAGGGTATTTTAAAACTCAGTGATACAATGATAGATAGAGTCAGTGTAGCATCTTTCGTAGGAATTCAAATTGATGAAATCTTGATGTGGAAGGAGCAAATTCAGAACATTAATAAGTGTATACGGAGGAAGATTGGACTACTGTGTAAGTTGAGGCACTATGTGCCTAAGCACATTCGCATGCTCTTGTATAAATCCTTTATCCAGCCGCACATACTTTATGGTATTGAAGTTTGGGGAAGTTAATATAAAAGTCATTTAAATCGCATACTATTGGCACAAAAAATGGCCATGCGTGTGATAATATTTTCCCCATTTAGAACAAGTTCAAAGGCACTGTTCGTGCATCTAAAGGTATTAGATGTGCATAATCTGTTCGAGCATTCAGTATCGACCTTTGTATATGATCTGCAGTAAGGACATCTACCACATTCGTTGATGGATTACTTTGTTTTAATGAGAACCAATCCCGACTTATGGTTCTCCCTTGAACAACATTTTAAATTTTTAAGTTTAAAAATATTCTTTATTTGAATCACTTATACGCTATTGGAACTCTGTGAATTTCAATTCCAGCAACAAATCTCTACGTAAAATATTAAGTTATAGCTAATTGACAGGTTTGGTATGACATGATATATGATTAACTTAATTTGTACAGTATGGTTTAACTATGGTTATTTTCTTTTTCTTTGTAACCCATGTACATGGATATGTATACGACATGTTATTTATGTTACCCATTGGAATACATTTTGTAACATTGTGTTATGTTGTTTGTAATCAATTCAAATTCAAATTTAAAAAATGAATTAATGTATAGTCTTACAAAAGGTGATTTACAAAGTAGCATTGCACCATTCTTAGGCTTTATATTCTTAGGCTTAGGCTTTATATATAATTCCTCGTCATGGAAAATCCTTGAAAAGTCACATTATCCATGTTTTCAGGCTTCCTGGATTAAGATTAGCAACATTATTACATACTGCACATATATGCTAATTAGATGATTATGCAAATTATACTACATCTACAAGGAATATCTTCTTATGAATTAATGATAAGTCTTTCAAAAGTGATTTAAAATGTTGCATTGCACCATTTTTAGGCTTTATATAGATAAACAATTACAATGTATGGTTTGAAATCCATACATTGTACATATGGTAATTATGCTATTTCAGACAACTACATTACTTGGAAACAGAAACTGGTGTCATAAATAAATTCCTCGTCATAGAAAACTCTTGAAAAGTCGTATTATCCATGTTTTCAGGCTTCCTGGATTGATACATATTCCTGAGTACCAGCTGCAACGCCTCCAACAACTCCAGAACTCAGCGGCCAAACATTTAACGCTCACTAAAGGCACCACTCACATCTCACCCATCATCCAGGCACTCATTGGCTTCCTGTCCGCCAACGCATCATCTTCAACGTCATTCTTCTCGTCTATTAAGCTCTTCACTGCACTTCACCCTCATACATACAAGACCTAGTACACCTCTACGAACCACCACGACGACTCCGCTCTGCTCACATCCAACTTCTTTGCATCTCACGTTCACGGCACTCCTGGGGAAGGCGATCATTTTCAAGTTCTGGCCCTGAACTGTGGAACTCATTCCCTCCTCACCTCCGAAATGAGAACTCCTACTCACGGTTCAAGTCTTTGTTAAAAACGTTTCTGTTCTCAACATATTAGTTTGTTTTATAGTTATGTCGTATATTGTACTACCCTTTTATAACTTTTATTATTGTAATATGCTTTGTATTGTATTATTCCATTATTGCAAATTATGTCCTGAAGTATGTTAAACTTAAACTTATGTGTATTTTACTTTATTTCTTGAATTACTTTATGGTCGTTTGTCCACAATTATACAATGTTCACACAACTGCGCCAGGAGTGTCATTTTCGATAGACGTGGCGCATTATAAATGATTACTATTATTATTGTTGTATATAGGTTTTCCGCCCAACTTCGTAAACTTAGCATCCGAATACAAACATACAGATTTTGGACAGAAGTAGAGTTCAAGTTTAATAGACAAGGACATGATGGACACAAAATACAATGATGAATAAAGAAAAAGATGTTAAATGAAAATTAATAAAGATCACCTACTCAATCAAGATTGATCAAAACAAACCATTTAAAAAAATAACCCCTCAGGCATTCATAATGAAAAATAAGAAGATATGAATAAAGAGATGTTTCAACAAAAATAAAGAGTGTCGAAAGAAAGAGAAAACATAAAATGCAATATATAAATATATCAGACAAATAAGAAGATTATATAATTTGAAATCATGTCAGAAAAGATAGAGAAAAGAATAAATAAATGAACATGAAATACTGAATATTCCAATGAACATCGAGCCTCATACTACGATTATGAGGTCTAGTTTTAATTTGAATGACCCGATTGCGAAACAGGTTGCCCTAGACGAAAATGAAATCGCAATTCGCCAAAGAATTCACCTCCCACTCAACATTGGCGAAATTGAATGACCCTTACGCATTTCCAAATCGACTGAACCAAGCTTTGATTTGAATGTGCATGTTTAGGAAATTCGGTGACTCGAAACGAAATTGAATGCAACAAGTTTAAAAATGAAACAGGGGAGCAACGAGTGGAGAAAAGTTGCTCGAACATGAATGCGCGTTAATGAAATTGATTGCTGCTTTTATGAAATTGGCCGGGAAAACCTATATTAGCAAGCTTATTACATATTGCACATATGCTAATAGGATGATTATGCTATTATGGCTATTCATAAAAAAGCTGAATTTACTTCAATACCCATCAAGAACACAAATCAACCAGAACCCTTGTACTTATCAACTTTTCCAGGTCATGTGCATGGTATATGGTACCGTCTACTGGACTATTATTACATTTCAGGAAATTGATCGGATACAAAACACCATATACGTGACAACGTTTACCAACCTACATAATTATATACAAACGTTTTATGCGTGAAAGTAATCTGGCTAGTATTATTTTATATTTATTCATAGCTTCATGAATTTATTAATTCAATTAATACGGTGGTTAATATGACCGCATTTCTGTGTATCAACGGTGTAATCGTTCATTAATTCAAAATTGTCTAAAATACCTTCATATACCTTTAGTTTATTGTCCTACCTACCTACCATTAATGATTAGGAGCGAACTAACCTGTATACCGCTTTATTATTTTGATCCATTCTTGGTTAATGGTAATATGTAGTGATCTGAAGATAATAATGAAAAAATGTACCGATTCAATTATTATTCACATGGTGATGATTAAAGAGTAAATGATAATAAAATGCATACAATTTGATTCTGCAAACCGCCCCCTACCGAAGGCTACCCTCACAATAAAAAATAATTTGTATAATTTATACGTATTTCACATACACTACAACGAAGTGTCCTTATAGTGCACTCAGGCGTGTGCTGCGGAAACCCTGTCTTCCAGAGGTGTTAAACGCTAAATAGGGCCATTAACTTGATTTCCATTAACATGGAGGCTAAATCGTTTCTGCCTTCTTTGCAGTATAACGAATTCCTCTTATCAATGTGAAAATACAATCCTTAAACATGCAATCATCCAACTTTTGGTTAGTTTGATAGTTTCAAGTACAAATAATCGATTGTGACCCCCTCAAGGAGCACCCTCCCTAGACAGAAAGAAATAAGGAAAATGACTCGAACATGTAAAGTTTTAACATTCGAACTCGTTTTTTGTCGCCCGACAATTTTTTTTTTTAGATTTGCGATTAAAAAAAAAAAAAAATCATTTGATTTCAGTCAAAATATATATGGCTCGTGTGAATATGAATAGCGAAAAAACAATACTCACTGACTTAAGAGCACCATACATCCAACCTTCCCAGTAAGGTCTTGTACAATGTTTCGTACTTCTTCTTTGTATACACCTGGTAAAATGGTAAGAGAGAACTTATTTGTTACATTGTGCAGGGTAGACCTTTCGGATACTCCAAACATGATAGTTAGCCTACATGCAGAAGTAGAGAGAGAACAAAGTACATGCTTGTGTAGATCTATACATAACATGCAATACATGCCGAAGTAACACAAATGCATGAATTGTTTGTGCAAAAAGATTTAAGGAAACAACACAAAATAATATTTTGTGATTATAAAAACATTGAACATAACGTGTTTAATGAAGAGAATCTGACATGGGTTTGAAAGTCGTGGAATCACACCAAGAAGGGAGAGCCAAAATGATGATTAATCTATGAATCTTTGAAGGCCTATAAGTATTATGCCATTTGAGAATTTTGTAAGAATTGTCGTGGGAAGTAATTGTACAATTCCAAAACCATAAATAGAAACACCATAACAGCATCGAACGAGGAAGTTTGAAATGCCAAATACATTATTCCCTTTAATGAAATGATGCATCTATATTTAAACACTGTTTTAGTGTCAAGATTTGAAAACGTATTTGGGAAATGCTTGTTAATAGAACCTATTTTTTTTGTTATCCCTATATGGTATTGAGAGAGAAGAAGGTTAATTATAAAATTATTCGTCCATACAATCATTCATTTTAATAAAAAACATACCTCCGACTTTATGATTACAGGATAAGGAAAATGCTTTTCTCCCTTAGTTACATATTCATCTTGAAGGTGTAGTTTTATTTCAATTACAAATAATTACAAAAAAAATAAATGAACGTTGCATTTCTAGGGCAATATACAAACCATCATTAAGGTAATGTTTTATTATGACAGAAATAGAGTCGGTCAGATATCCCCCCTGGCATGTATCAGCAAGCTTGCTCGACTGTAGGTCTCCGTGAAGTACGCCTCTCAGGTAATGGCCTATGTCTTTAATATACCCGCACGGATCAATCATACCAATGACAAGCTTATCAGGAAACACCACTCGTTCATCATCGCGAGGTACCGCCTTGCCTGGTTTGTACGACAAGATTTCTTGTCGTAAAGAAGCGATCCTCGTCTTCCAATCCGCGTTTGAAGAAGCCATTTTGAACGACTACCTGCCAACCTTTGAAGAAATACAAATTAATGCAATCAATGAAACCAGTATGTAAATGCAAGGCAAACAAACTGCTCAAGATATATGGCTTTTATAGACTCCAGTGATAATTGGTTCCAAAGGACATCAAATAGTAATTTATTTTTGAAATTGTATAATATTACAAATACAATTTTATTGAGGGAAGGGTTAATAGGCTATGCACTTTGTTTTTTCAGTTTTGCCGAATTTATCGTTACATGTGAATTAAAAACCCTATAAATCAATTGATTTGACTCGGTATCACCAGGCTGCCCCTCCCAAGCCCACCCCCTTACCCCATCCATGTATTAATCTTTTAAAGCGTCCTTGTGAAAACCACACGAACATAATACTTTAAAGATGATTGGCTAAAACATATTACTGATTATATAAATCAACATTGAATTTAACTAAAATGGTTAATTTATACCATTTCATCGGTGCCAAAGGCCGAATTTCGATTTTCTATTTTTACATATTAAATATACAATGATAACAAATAGGTACAGAAAAAATAATACAACAAGACAAATGCGACTGCGTCTCCTATATGCCTCCGCCCTACATTCCGTATCGGAAACGAATAGAATTAGTGTTGACATAAACACGATGTAAACGATAAGGCTAAAATCTTCCATGTCAGGAAGTAACTGACCAATGTGACCTTTGACCTTTCAACCCAAAATATGAGCTGGGCCTCATCTTAAGAAGAGTTGAGATTGATCCAAATCAATCGTAAGTCCTTCAATCGATCGCAACTTTAAAATTGATATTGATTCCATCTTATGAAAAGTTGCGATTGGTATCAATCGCAAATTTTGGGATAGTATCAATCGTAACTCTGTGTAAATTTGACTGATTCACGATCAATCGCAACTTATAAGAAAGTAATCGCAAGCTTGATGGGTTGCCATGGTACACACAATCAATAACAATCATGGCTGCCATACTAATGTTTGCTGAAGAAGAGGATGAGAGGTGGAGACGAATTCAAAGGGCATTTCGTGATCGCACCCAGCCTCTGGAATTTGGTGACAGAGACATCGAGAGAAAGTATACGTTTACAAGATGCCTGACCTTGATTCATGGGCGTCAATCCTTACGTAATACCTATTGTTCAGGGGGGATGAATGAATAGATCATTATCGAGCCGATAAACTTGTATACCGCTCAATCGAATGTTGTCAAAAACAGAGTTGGTGAAGGTTAGCGCTGGAGTTGGTTTTGAAAAAAAAGTTATGATTAGTTGTCACTTTATTCATAGTAGTCAACGAGTTGACATATAGTTCAAATTGTCCATCGGGAAAATAGATGATATGCCGGTTCACTGCATGAACGCACTCTAAAGCAATGTATAGAGTGGTCAAGTGTTACGTCATAAAGAAACTATTTTAGAGTTTCTAAAATAATGTCTAAATGTTAAAAACCAATTGAATAAGTTAAGTATTGGCTGAGATAAACCCATCCAAATAAATAGATTTCAATTGGGATCTTTTATTTTGCTCCGGTTCGTAATGTTATGAACCAGAGCAACGATTTCCTATATTGAAACAAGTATTGTAAAAGTGCAAGGAATGGGGGTTTTGGTTACCGGTGTGGATGACAATATCGGATGTCTCTAAAGCATGTCAGAAAATGGGCAAGTGTTCATGCAAGGGAAACTGTTCTACCTGCTAATGTGGCAAAACAAATCAGGACTGATCACCACTCTGTATTTGCGAATGTGCTAAATAGACTTGAGGTCAGATTGCTGAAGGTACGTGTCAGTGACATGAAAGCTCACAATATTTTCGGTGAGCTTTTTTCTCTCTCTAAGTACATTGATGTAATGAGAGCAAATGCTGCTCCAGATTTGGGGAAATTACTTGATTAATACATCTTTAAATTATAGGTTGCATAATACCCATGCACTCCCAGGGTAAAATTTCGCGCCACCCTTACCCCCTCCCCACCACCACCACCACTACCAGCGTTTGTCTATTTCTGGATCTGCCAGAACAAAGGCCAGCTTCATATTATTAATCCAAATTTTCTCATGTAAATGAGCAGTCAATAGATTTGTGTCGAAAAGTGATGATAACCTCTGATTTCTTGTTTCGAATAGCCATTAAGTGTACTTTAGTGCAATGTATGGGGCAGAAAAAGCATTGCGAATTACACTTTCAGTTGTTATTTCCTGATAAGATATTTTTCACAGAATAACGCCAAGATCAATATCTCTTGCATCCGTTGGGAAAGTTATTCAATTTCTTGCGGTTATTGAGATAGATTATTACTGTAGTCTTAAATACTTAGTTCTGTTGATTTGGTTAAATATTTGAAAGAAGATCTCAAGTATGCTTTTAGCACACGCCGAGCCTATCGGAATTTGATGTACATCCGCTCTGAAATGCACTAATATTAACCTCTGATTTTCTGTTTCGAATAACCACAAAGTGTACTTTTAAGTGAATAGTACATGTATGTGGTAGAAAAACCTAAGGACTGCGAAATGCACTTTTAGCTTCTATTTCCTGATATGATATTCTTTACAGAATAACCCCAAGATCAGTATCTCTAGCATCCGTTGTAAAAAGGTTATAATTTTTTTTTGGGTATTTGAGCACATTCTTACGGTACTCTTAAACAGTCATTTCTGATGATTTGTTATACTCCCATGTTACCATTTCCCCCTTATTTCTCCTTTTATCTCGATCACTCCTTACTTTTTCTGTCGCTATCCGTATGTGAGTAATTCTGTATTATGATGTATCTTATTTAGCATGTTTACTGTGATAATTTCATTTTCATTTTTAGTACTATGAATATACATTGTTTTATTTCACCTTCGTTCTTTTCACCTCCTTTTCTCTGCTTGTTTGCCTCTCTATCTCTCTCTCTCTCTCTCTCTTGCCATCTCTTCTTTTCATTTTTCATTTTCCATTGACCTCGTACAGCTACACTCGTGGCATAAATTACTCTAATATAAAAAAAGAAGGAACTCCAACTTCTCTCATTATATCAATGCACTTATAGAGAAAAAGGCTCACCCAGATATTGTGAGCTTTCATGTCACTGCCAAGTATCTGTGCTTTGCCACATAAATATAAGTGGATTGGCTTACATTCCCATAAATACTTTTTGTTTATTTTCATTCTATTTTATTTCATTTCTAGGACATTAACGGAGTATAACAATATTACAAATAACACAATAAAACGAATTACAATAATAAATACAAATGTTATTTGCTTAACTATTTAAATTAAAATTTGTCATAATTGTAAAGCGCATAGAGAAATGTTCAATTTATTATGCGCTTAAGAAATATTCTCTATTATTATTATTATTATTATTATTATTATTATTATTTACAGACAGAACAGTTTCCTTAGCATATATACTTGACCAAGGTCTTATTAAGAACGTAGTGGGAACGCCTTTATCGTACAGGCAGCGAGGTAGCAACGTGGTGAGATCTTTGTGGTGTTAATATAAACGCAGCACCGTCGGCAACTTTTTCAAGCCGTTTTATATACGCTAATCAGGTCCGTTCATCTTCGAAGTTTGGAAAGAACTGAAGAAATGCTTGAACGCCCCCGATTTATATAGACATCGCCACAAATCGTACTAGAAGCTCACTAGAAGCGTAGTAGGGTCAGCACCAGCGTAGCGACATCGTCCTACAGTCGTCTAGGGCTGTGTAACAACGTAGTATGGTCATGTACGTCGTAGCGGCAACGTAGTAGAAACGACTGCTTAGTCGGCGTCCGCTTAGGTGTAATCGTAGTGGCAGCGGGTCAGCAGCGTTTTTGACGTAGACGTCCGTGCAGTCGTGATGTAGTCTTTAATTTGCTAAATGGCTGGATTTTGACGGAGATAATGCACCGATGTGATAACTTTTTTCAGCCATGATCGGGGATGATCGGGATGATCAACTTCAATCTTCAATGTGTAAATTGGTGCAAGCTCGATAAATAGGATCGCAGACATGGACTGCATCGTGCTGCACTTAGATTTAGACAGAAATAACTTCCTGGTATGGGGTATTTTTTAATAAACCATAGTTCGCTAATTTTTCAAATATCAGTAAGATTTCGATAATCTATCCCATCGATGGAAATAGGAACAATTACCTATAAACGAAATTTTATTTGGCATAAAAATAAATGAACAGAAAAGACTACACAATGGCTCATCGTCATGCAAGGCAGAACAAGGCCTTAGATCGGATTGAAAACCCGGATATTTATGTTGGTATTGTTATTCTTTCAGGTTCTCTGAGTGCAATTAATGCAATAGAGTCTCAGAAAAAAAAATTGTTTTTGGTAGAAATATTGATAAAAATAACACATCTTCAGTATAGAGGTATGAATAAAGATAACGCTAGAATGGATCCCATCTCACTGTGGACTAGTAGGGAATGAAGTAGTAGATTGTTTGGCAAAGAGAGCATTAGAGAAAAACATAGAAATTAACAATTATCTCATTGTGCAATACCTGAAATCAATGAATAAAAAAGTACGTGAAATTTGGGAAGAAAGATGAAAAAACGATACGCTCAC
Source organism: Strongylocentrotus purpuratus (assembly GCF_000002235.5). Taxonomy (NCBI): domain Eukaryota; kingdom Metazoa; phylum Echinodermata; class Echinoidea; order Camarodonta; family Strongylocentrotidae; genus Strongylocentrotus; species Strongylocentrotus purpuratus. Next base: position 3,852,868 of record NW_022145594.1, on the reverse strand, counting down.
CTCTAAAACGATGTGAGAATCATTCAGGTATATCAATCAAGGTTCAGACGGGGGCTTCCTAGTCAACGTCCCTGCAACATTAAATATCCCATGTATATTTCATTTACACCATAAGTTGTCTATCGAACTGGTAGCGTTCAATCACCGAACGTATCCTCGCATGACGTCAGCATACATTGAACGCAAACGAGTTGGACTGGTTCATTTTATATACAGGGAAAGTCCAATTATCTCACTTACAGTTGTTAGCTCATATCATCAAATTCTTCCTATTTAATTGTAATTTGCATGTAAAATAGATTTGAACGTAATATTTAGAATTATCATTTAAATGTTTATCTCATAAGCAAATTTATTGTTTTGTCTTTTACCTTTTGTTACATTTTTTGATAAAGAACGAAACACGAACTAATGAGCCAAGTGGGAGATAACCGTTCTGATTGGTCAATAAATCCAAAGTTGGCGTATTATAGAATGCTCAGCCTCCCCAGCCTCGTCAGCCTCAGGTTCATGTTCCAGTTCAGGGACCGGGTCAGCAGCAGCAGCATGCTCCTCTTCATTTGGCGGGGGTGAACGGCAAGGATCTTCAGGCTGTTCCTGCTCCTCTACTACTGGTGGCGGTGGTGGTGGTGCAGGACGGAGGGCCTTCGAACGTCCTGGCTTCTTCGGTGGCATTGCTTGACCTTCCTTCTTCGTATCGTACGCAACGCAACGCGCCGCGCCCGTAAACCGTCTGACGCCGCGATGCGCCGTGATTAAACGCGACAAAACGGCTACCATACACCCTGGCCTGCCGTGAGGACCGTGGCAAAACGGGACAAAATGCGCAGCAACCGTGAAGCAACCGTGACAAAACGTGGCAGAACGTGACAAAACTTGAAAAGACCATACGATGCCGGGGAATGTGCGGGCCTCCCGTCCCACTACGGACCACCTCCAAGTTTTGTTACGGCCTATTACGGACTGTCACGTTTTGTTAGGTTCACCCCGTTTTACTACGGCTTACTACGTTTCTCATCCGCATCGTGACTGCCGTGGCAAGTTTTCTGACAGTTTAGAAATCTGACACGGTATCCATGGCAATCACGGCCTGTCATGTTTGCCCATACGGTCCCCGCGTTGTGTCACGTCAATCCCGTTTTGTTCACGGTGGCCTGAAACGTGGTTGGCGTGGCCGCCGGGAACATAGTGTAAACGTAGCATAACGTTAGCCGTAATATTTCCTGCATGAGTGCTAGCCCGACTGTTGATTGAGACCACGTAACGTTCGTGTATATAGAGGGTGATCCGACAAGGCACAAGCAGCCATATTTGAGTACAAACACTAGCAAACCCGTGCACTAGACCATGAAAACAAGGTTTGACCTCCAATATGGCTGCTTGTGAAAACCTTCTATATTTGTATAATATTAACAATACTGATTTGAACTGGTCACGTAAACATCACACTCACACAGCTACTGATCATCAACATTGTCGAGTACTGTACTCGAAAATAGTAATGACGTCATTATTAAGACCCCCTTTACAGTGAGAAAAGGGCCACGTTCCCGAACATTTGGACATTATTTTTGAGAAAAATAGAGCTCAAATTGAGATATTCTAAAAATAGATTTTAAGATTTTTACCGGGCATAAGTAGCAAGCTAGCTAGCTACATACAGGACGATTTCGATGTGCCAATTTGATGCAAATTAATTAATTCAAAAGAAAGCTTATTGTTTCAGAAATATCAGTGCGTAGTTCAAATCACTTGCTTAATAGTTTAATGGCTTTTAGAAATATAGATTCCAAAGCAATGTGTACCGATACACACTTTTCTGTTAATATAGCTATTTTCTTATCTAACATGCTGGAGGGGGGGGGGGGCTAATGAGGGAGAGAAACAGAGGAATGGAGGCAAATAATAAACGAAATATATAGAAAGCTACAGAATTTATATTGTTTTATAAGTTTAAGTTATGATAATTAGTTTAAAACGATGCATCTTAAATTCATTTTTATTTTCATATTTCTAAAACAAGTCTTGATCATATATGATAACAATAAAACAAAGTTACATTATTTCCTAAAGGTATGTTTACGTATAGAAAATGTTGTTATAATAATTGTTTCTCTCTTCAGTTCCCCCTCCCTCTTTCTAAATAGGCCTACTTCTTTCTTCTATACAGTTACAAAAAAACACTATTTAGTGTTTTTCGTATCTGTCCGTCTGTCTGTCTCTCTCTCTCACTCTCTCTCGCAAATACTCCTCTTTCTTACATTTCTTATGATTTATGTGCTAAGTACCCATCTCCCTTCAAACCTGCATAATCTGCCACTAACTAATGTTATAGTTAAAGGAAACTTTACCCCGAGAAATAAATATACTTATTCTGAAAGATTTATTATATTCTCGCCTATTAATCTACAAGAATTCCTCCACCAAAGTGAATGAGAGAGGCATAAAACAAAAATAATGAACAGTTTAATATAATAGATTTGTCAACTGCTATATGTAAGTATATTTAAAATTTTAAATAGATTAATTGCATTTGTTCCCCTGTTATACATTTTTCGATAATCATAATTTTAACCCCGTCTGGTACGTCACATTTTCAAGAAAATATCTGCACCCATGTTATGCTAAAAGATTATCCTCATTCTTGAACTCTTGATCTCTTGAACACTTTCGTAAGGAATGTTTTACATCAAAGGGCAGGAATACATCTCATTTTCAGAATACCTACACTTATTCTTTGGGGTGAGATTTTCTTTAAGGCAAGGTTTAAATCCATGCCCCGTCCCTTTGGTGTTCAATACATGATGCCTGTACCCGTTGATGACAATGGGTTAAATTATAATTCTTTAATTACACTTTCCCCGCATCTTGATCAAAAACACTTCAAACATGAAAGAAATATCATTGCAAGACGTACATTCAAATGATTTATTAAGCAATTTTTTGTGTGCAAACTCTATGATTCTCTTGCAAGTAAAATTATATTAAGCTGATTAGCGATCTGGTAGAGAAATAAATATTTGTGATATTTTGGGGAAGACAAGGAAATGGTATTTGTAGCTTATATATTCGAAATGAAATTAAAAAAATTATGTCACTTTATTTCTTATAAAATGTTCGGAGTATCATCTACAGATATTTCCCCCGCCATTGTAATATACATGATGACAATTTCATATGACTTAAGATATCAAATATAGTTTCTATGATCATCTAGAGTTGCTTGATTTGGTATGCCAACTAAGTCAATGGTATTGTGTAAGGAGATACGCCTGCATAATGTACATACAAGTATTGTTTATTTACGTTCAATGCGTATATCATTTCTGTTTTACACAGATTACCGAGTGATGTAACAAGCGTAAAGTAATATATGTTCATCTGTTAAGTATTTATGAATATATTAAGAAATAAAGCAATTTCTTTTCATGGTAAATATTTGCATTCTCCTTGTTAACACCACATCTAAGTAAAGCTAAAGAGTTTCTGCTCATGAGACAACTGGTTATATGTTTTACCGTAACTACCTATATCTACAATGTCTACATCTAAGTCTTCTTTTATAGTTTACATATTTTCATGTAATATATGAAATATGTATAAGACCGGAATTCCAATAACAGTACTACGGAAAAGAAAATAAGATTAAATACATAAAATATGACGAGATAAGATATATAACATTATAATTATTATCACTAACATTACAAAGAACAATATTATAGCTTTAACACCAAATGTATCATCAAACACACAAAATAAACATTAATGCAACGTTATGATAAAAGGGTACCTGGAGCTCCTTTACCACAGATGGAAGGTTTTATAGGAGATGTTCCTAAAAGGTATCCATTATATCATTTAGTTTCACCTTTGTATTTTTTCTTTTCTTTGTAATGCTTTTCAGGTCTAGCCAAACAACTGTGACTGTGTCTTATATAAACAAACAGTGTTGGCTTGTATTAGGTCCATGGTTGTATATACCGATGTATTACGGGATCACAAAAATGAGAGGAAACTGACTCAGTTTTACTGGAAGTCACATGCTCAGCCCAGATGGATATTATGGGACTACACACACTCACACGCACGCACACACTCACAAACACGCATGCACACGTGTCATGGCAGTTTCGGTGGAAAAGAACGACGAAGCTAACACATGAGTTTCACTTTCACCTTTACCACATCTGAACGATCTATTTAAGTCGTTTTAAGGTGCAACGCATTTTCATTTAATAGCTATAGGTCGTCTATTTCCCATGTGTCTCCGTCCAAAATTACATATATGTGTTGTGTAACAATGATTGACCTATATCCCGTTCTATAAAAGACTGTCAATGTAGCTTAATTGTCAAAGTTCCGCTTAGTCCATTTGTAATTGACAATACAATTTAGAATAACTCTATTTACTGCTTACCACAATGTCTTTTTGTTTGACAAAAGCGATGTTTAACTTTGCGGACAATACATTGTATAAATGGCCATGAACAAAATATAGAACAAATTTATAATACCTCTAACATACACCTGTAAACTGACAAGTATACAAGGTGAATCAAAGGCCAAGATAATATGAGACCAAATGCAAGTACAGAGACTGGTCAAATATGAATTAAAACAGACAAATTAAAAATAGCCCGAATGACAAATGACCAGCCTTAATATACATAAACGTTCAATACGTCAAAATTGACAGGTACTTGGAATAATATATGAAAACAGAGACAAGCAAAATATTAAAGAAGCTATATGAATAAGTATACTTATGTACAGTTTGGTGGGTATTATACAATCAAATTCATATTTTAAATTTATGTTATTCATTACTTTAATATTCATTAATACATTTATATTTTTCGTCATTGTTTCACGTATTCATTAACTTACTTATCTATTACTTATCTATTGCGATGTCTTACGTCCACTGCGGGACGCTTCATCAGGCCGACTATACCGACGGATCTTTTGAAAGGTTAACAGGAAAGGGACGTTCCTCGACCGGAACACCATGTCCACGGGTCCAGAATACTTTAGCGCCAAAGACCAGGTCCCGGAGTGGACTTGAAGCGTCGCAAGCTAATATATTTGTGTAAGTAAACTTTGCTTGATGAAGGTTCTCTAGTGATTCCTTATGAACTTAATGCTCTGTGGGACACATCCATTATTATCTTTACGAGGGAAAGGAGCAATATTTTCTGCGGGGATGTATCAATTGTCGCGAATGAGTTAACGTTACTCGTTAGACTTTTCACTTAGAAAGTTAGAATAAAAAACTTAGATTGCTGTTCACAGTGAGAGTGAGGTGACATAGACTATCTGACTAGGCCTATAGAGATCAAGATCTAGTAGTAATAATACCGTATAGATATACGTGGAGTCGGGCCAACTCGGACCAAAGGCAACTCTGCCCAGCTGCAAAAGCATCGTGCGTGCGTGCGGTGAAGGACGTGTTTTGATCAGAGCTCTCTTTTGGACTTCTAAATTCTGGCTTTTGCATATTTTTTTTGGCCAAATATCAATATTACTGCAAATATTAGCTGCTTTTACATCATATTGCTTCTTTGGAGTAAGATTGGTTGAATTAGGGGAGATTTTAGGTGGATTCTGACCATGGAGAAAGTTCAGAAAAAGCTGAAGAAACTATCCCCCTTCAATAAGAAGGCATTGCCGCTTGACAGCTCGGGGACTCGGCCTGGATCTGAAGACGAAGTTGACTCGCCAAAATCAGCGCGGGACGAACTTGGAAGTCAAATGTCCGAGACATCTCAGCCTGCGTCTACCTCGTTGAGTATCAGTCAGGATACCAGGGATCCAGAACGAGATCGTGTAACAGAGGAAGCAACAAATAAAGCACGAAGAGTGGTGAATTTCTCTTTAGAGAAAGACAAGAAAGAGCCCAAGACCAAGACCAAGGCTAGTAAGAAGTTGTCAATCAAATCTAAAGCTGAAACCAGTAAGTCTGTAGTTAACAAGCCCAATAACAACAGTGTTAGTGACAATGTCACTGAAGATTTCAAGTGCTCAAAATGCCAGAGGAAGACAAATCGTATGATTGAATGTGAAGTGTGTGATAAATGGTCATGCTTGACCTGTCAACAGATGAGTGAGGATACATACACACTTATTAGTTCATGCAAGAGCAATCAGTTACATTGGTTCTGTGTTGACTGTGACGATAAAGCCCTGAAAGCAGCAAAGAACGCAGTGAACATGGTGAAAGGTGCACAAACCATGCTATCACATGATGTTGAAGAAATTGCAAGCAGAATAGAGAAAAAGCTGAGTCAAAATGTCTGCAAAATTGTCTCTCAAGCACATGAAACCATGAAGGACATAGTAATAGAAGGAGAAAAGAGTCTTAGAAAGTCCTATGCAGAAATAGCCAATTCTAACCTGACAAGTCATGCAGTAAGGATAAACCACTATGAATCTGATGGTTCCAAATCAGATGGCTCCCAGTCTGCAAGTACCTACCCTGAACCTAGTACCAGTAGAAAAGCATATGAAGGTGGTAGATCTTCCCATGTTGTAAATATGGTGACAATGGATGAAATGATTGATAGAGAAAAGAGAAAGAACAATCTGATTTTCTACAACATACCTGAATCCACATCTGATGACTATCAGGAAAGACAAGAAGCAGACACTCAAGCTGTCAACGATATTCTCAATCAGCTTAATGTACGAAATGCAAAAATAGTCAGATCCATAAGACTGGGCGGAAAAAACCGAAACAAGAAAACCAGGGAGGTGAACTCACATGCCCTGAAGAAAACCAAACCTCGAGTCTTACTAATAGAACTAGAGTCTGCAAGAAGGAAGAGAGACATATTGGAAAATGCTAGAAGTCTCAGAAATTCAGAGAATTGGAAAGATACTTATATATCACCAGACCTCACACGAATGCAGCGTCAGGAAAAATATGAGCTGAGACAAGAACTAAAACTCATACGCGAAGGTGGTGAGAGCAATCTCATTATACGTCGAGGAAGAGTAGTCCAAATGTCTGAAAGGTCAACAAACCTAAAAGAAAGAAAGAGTAAGGGAGAAGAAAATGAAGCACTTGCTTCTACACTGAGAAACACCCAAGCAGAAAGTAGAAGGAACCAGAACGCCCCCGACCCACAGTCTTCCGTAGAAATGAGCAGGCAGAGCAATGACAGTGAAGTGGAATTGTTAGGAGCAGTGGGGGGTTCAGAGGAGGACGTCCAATGACTGACCACCCAAGCTGAAGTACAGGATACTGAAGGAGTGAGTCGGAATACATACATGCACATCCATGCAAAGCCCTCAAACTTGTCTATATTTTACACAAATGCTGACTCGCTTAGTAATAAAATGGAAGAGTTACAACTAGCAATAGCACAGGTGATTCCAGACATTGTTATGATAAATGAAGTTCTGCCGAAATCAAGCACTACAAACCATTCAGCAGTCTCATACAGTATTGAAGGATATGATATGTTCTCAAATCTGGATAACGGGGCTAAAAGAGGAGTTTCCATTTATTGCAAGAAGGATTTGAAAGCAACGGAAGTGGAAATTGTTACCGACTTTCAAGAAGCGTCATGGTGTAAGGTAAACTTGTCCAAAAAAAAATCAGCTCTTAGTTGGATGTTTGTACCGCAGCCCTTCAAGCTCAAAAGAAAATTCAGATGCTCTAAGTGAACTCAGTACCGTTAGTACCAGGCAAGAATCACACGTAATATTGATTGGAAATTTCAATATTCCAGAAATAGACTGGGATAAGTTGCACGTAGAAGCACCTAGTAATCACCTAGCACACACGTTTCTTGATGCACTGCAAAGCACAGATATGTTCCAGCACGTTCGAGACCCTACCAGATACCGAGGAGGTCAGACAGCAAATGTACTTGACCTTGTCATTACAAACATTGAAGAAATGATCCAGGAAGTCTCACATCGACCACCACTGGGAAGGAGCGACCATTGCAGCCTTCATGTTGACTTAAGTATTCAGAGTGAACCTCACAAGAGCAAAAGACCTGATCAATACAATATTTACAAAGGAGATTTCATCAAAATGAGAGAAAAACTTAGTGCTGTAAATTGGACTGATCTTTTGGAAGATAAAAACTGCAATGAAACATGGTCAACGATCACAAAGAAGCTATATGATGAAATGGAAGAGTGTATTCCTAAAGCTCACCACAAAGGCAGGAGAAAGAAAAGCATCTACATGACTAAAGAAGCTCTTATTCTCCAGAAGAGGAAAAGTCACCTCTGGGACAAATATAGAAAATCGAGATGTAGTCACAACAACAAGATGTACCTCTGTATCGTAATTATGCAACTGAGTCATTACAGCAGCAACCTCAAGCCTTCGAAGAATGATACGTCAACTTAGGAAAGACCATGAAGACGACCTCATCAGCAATATTGGTATAAATCCTAAAGGATTTTGGAACTATGCAAATCACAAGAGAAAATCAAAATCTGGCATTGGAGATTTAATCAGCAGTGATGGCACCCCCTACAGACTGATGAGGAAATAGTTGAGGCATTAAATACCTATTTTGCTAGCGTCTTCACTCATGAGGACCTTGGATACCTACCAACATTGACCAGATTAAACAACGATTCCTGCATCGATAAAGTGACAACAAACCCAGAAACTGTGGAAAAGAAACTCAAAAACCTGAATGCAAATAAATCATCTGGACCTGACAATATTCATCCCCGACTGCTAAAAGAAATATCCAAGGAAATGGCGGAGCCCCTCTCAGTCCTATTCAACAGGTCACTGGAGGAGAAATCACTTCCGGAAGACTGGAAGCAAGGAAACGTTACTCCAATCTACAAGAAAGGAAGCAGGAAGGCAGTTGAGAACTACAGACCAGTTACTCTAACATCAGTCATCGGAAAAATGCTCGAAAGTATTATTAGAGATGCGTTAATGAAATACTTTGATATAAACGAACTCCTCTCTGAATGTCAGCACGGCTTTGTGAATGGGAGATCATATATGACACAACTTCTGTGGGCAATGGAGGATTGGTCTAAGATTCTTGACGACAATCAGCCTATTGACGTTTTATATCTTGACTTCAGAAAGGCGTTTGATGCAGTTCCGCATGAAAGACTACTTCTCAAGCTGGAAGCTCATGGAATTGTGAATCCACTACTTTCTTGGATTGGAGCCTTCCTCAAAGGTAGAAAGCAGAGAGTAGCTATGAATGGAGTGACATCAACATGGACTGCGGTGAAGAGCGGAATTCCGCAAGGGAGCATCCTTGGGCCTATTCTGTTTGTCATCTTCATAAATGACTTGCCCAACGAAGTAACCTCCAAGATTCTACTCTTTGCTGATGTCACCAAATTATACAGAGAAGTAGGAAATCAGGTAGACTCCTCATCACTACAGACGGACCTGACAAATCTCACCTTGTGGGCTGAGAAGTGGCAACTACCCTTCAACCAAAGCAAGTGTGCAGTTATTCACCTGGGTAGAAACAACAGAAAGGACAATTACCTCATGAAAGGAGAAGAAGTCAAGATATCCACTCTTGAAAAAGACCTGGGGGTACAAGTAGATGTCGAACTAAAGTTCCATGAACATGTATCTATGGCAGTAAACAAAGGATACCAACTCCTCGGAATAATACGACGTACCTTCACCAGGCTGGACACTAAGACTCTACCCCTCCTATTCAAGACATTAGTAAGACCACACTTGGAATATGGTAACATCCTATGGCACTCACGCTGGAAGGAAGATGGCTAAAAAGTTGAAAGGGTCCAGAGGAGAGCGACAAAGATGATGCCAGAGACAAGAGAACTTCCCTACACAGACAGGCTAAAGATTTTCGACCTACACTCCTTGTACTATAGGCGACGGAGAGGCGATGCCATTACAGTCTTCAAAATACTAAAGGGCTTAGTAAAGCTGGACCCAAGTCACTTCTTCACCTTATCACTGAATACTCGAACCCGAGGACACTCTCTAAAGATTTTCAAGGAAAGGTCTCGTCTAAACATAAGGAAATGCTTTTTCAGCAACAGAGTGGTGTCCGACTGGAATAGTCTCCCTCAAGAAATAATTGACTCAAACTCCATCGATATCTTCAAGATGAGACTGGATAAGCACTGGTGGTCTGAGCGATTCGAATTAAGTTAAATTGATATGATCAAAACTGTCCTAAACCTGCGCATGTGCAATGAGTTAACCTCTAGAACATATAAACCAACCCTGAAGAAGTGACCGAGGATTACAGGATCTATCTCTCCTCGTATCATGATGATGATGATGATGATCAATGAGAACGAGTTGAGAAATCAGATCTTCTTCGTTACTGATAATTCTACTTAAATGACTTTAATCCAAAGTGGTGGATTCCTCGTTGGGATTTCCACCAGAAGATACCAGAGGGGATATCTCACACATATCTACAGGTAGGACCTGAATTTCATGGCTGGACAATTGTTCAGCAGGTTGAATGTTACTTACACCAGCAGCAGCATGAACTTCCCTCAGAGGACACGTCTTCATAAGTCACTTCAGATGCATCCAAGTTCTCTGAACCGCGTACCGTGGATTTGTCGTTGGGTTTTCCACCAAAAGATACCAGAGGGGCTATCTCAGACATATCTTTAGATAGGACTTGTATTTCATGGCTGGACGATTGTTCACCGATATATTCACCAGCATGAACTTCTCCAGAGGAAACGTCTTCAGATGCATACAAGTTCTCTGTATTGCGCTTCAGTGATTTGTCAGGATGTTGACTCCTACTTCCATCTGTCAAATCCTCCTGGGTAATGGAAGCCATGTGTCCTGTATGCCCATCTCGAGGAGTGTGGTCATTGCCTGCTGTAGCTTCTTGAGGTACCTGGGTGTCAGTGTGTCCTTTGGTCCGGTCTATGAAATGAAATGAAATAAAATCAATCAATTAATCAATCATCTCTAGTAGAGAGCTGCTCATCATTGAGGTCTTCGTTATCATGTTCAGCATCGATCTGTTCTTTTGCCACACCTGACAGGCAGCAAGAAAGAAATCAAATAATTGCTTTTTTCGCAAAACACATGGAATCGAAATTATCGTGACTGTGTAGAACTTATCGCAATGAATTTCAAATTTGTTTTATTCTAATGTTTACCAGGTAGTAGAAGTGAACGCGTAAGCATGTGGCTTTTTCATGTGCACAGCTATAATGAGGAAAATGCCAACTTAAAGTAGTTCCTAGTCTCTCTTGCTCTTTATTTTCTTTGTATTACGCAACATTAGTATTTATATCTACTGTGCAAATGTGGGAAATTAACTTGCTTCCGAAAATACTATCAATCTGACTCTAAACACATGGGCCATATTGAACACCAAATATAACAGCATGTTGATGAGGTGTTGAATTGGGTCTTTATTACGAAACTTCAACTATTCTTAAAGGAAACCTAAACCCAAAGAATAAGTGTAGGTATTCTGAAAAATGAGATGTATTCCTACCCTTTGATGTACAATATTCCTTACGAAAATGTACAAGATATATATAAATGAAGATATTCCTGGCACGATGTGATGCCTTTCAGCATGATATGGGCGCAGCCATTTTCTTGAAAATGTGACGTACCTCTTGGAGTTGTACATGTATCATGCACCAAGCTTTAGTTGGAAAGAATTTTTAAATCAATAACGAAACCTTTACTTTTCAATACAAAATAATAATAACTGAGATGATAGAAATTATATTAGGTGAAAAATAAATAATAGGGGCACAATTGTAACAAAATTCATTTATAAATACTACACTATAGCAGTTGAAAAATCTATTTCATTAATGAAAAACCTTCACCCCAGAAGAGCACTAACTTATTTATGCAATTTGCGTTCTGGCAATTATAGTACAAAGGATAATAGCAGGTGAATGAAATGCTTCATCACCACACACGTCTGGGAAAGAAGCATCCATAAATTTGGATACATGACTTAATAAACGAATTCGCATAGTACGTCACATTATCAAGAAAATGGCGATGCCCATGTCGTGTTGAGAAACTGTACTTTATTTTTGCTTTATTCCTCTTTCATAAACTTTGGTGGGGAATATTGTAGATTTATGGGCAATAATATAATAAATCTCTTAGTATAAGTAAAGTTATTACATGGGGTTCGGTTTCCTTTAATACAAATATACGTTACCTTCTTTGAGATACCTGTCTGCAATGTTGACCAACTTGGCAGCTCGCAGTGCATTTCTTAGCTGTATCCGTTCGTCTTCCCTGGACACACCTCTTCTCCATTGTCTCAGCATATGACGAGTTCCATCACTGGTAACACGATTGGTCTTCACATTGGTCATGAGCGCTCTCTGTATATCACCCTGTAGGATTCCCAGCTGACCAGCAAGGCTGTCAATCTTGGCTTCGTCGTAAAGGTAGTCAGCTATCTTCTTTAGGATGTTTGCAAACTCATCATCTGGGGGCTCTTCTCTAGAATGGTTCACGGTATTTAAAGGCGTAACAAGAATATGTTGTAATGCCCTTTGCGACCGACCCGAAAATCTTCAAATCTACGGTCGGCTTTAAAAAATGGATTTATTTTTATTTTTGGGGGGTTAAATTATTTAGAAAAAAAATGTTTAATGAATAAAAAAATATGTATCAAAGCACACAAAACTGGGAAAAACCAGCCCAAAGAGGGAATACAACATCTTTTTTGTTTAGGCCTAATGAAAAGACAAACATGGGGGCGGTCAGAGAACGTAGGTATGACGAATCAACTTAAAAAAAAGGAATCAAAATGGTTACTTAGGTGTAGAAAAAAAACCGGGAAACAAAATGTTTTCCCGCTGATGCGACCATACTCAACATGCTCAAATTATTGATATAAGTTCATTAAAGGATTTTACTTTTAATTACCATTGACTGGAATGCACCCAAGATTCTCATTTTTAGGTTAATGATTTTTAATAATATATTCACTTCGGCTTTTACATAATCACAGGTGATCATGAAATTTCTAAACTGGTTATTGACAATATTGCACCTCTCATTTTACACAAAAATGTGCATTCCATAGTAGTTTGGTCACTATAAGAGAAATAATGCATTCATTGTCATGTTAAGAGTAAAGTTATTTCATCTCACCCGGCTTGTAATGTAGTATTTATTCCCAGTTCTCCGGTTGAATTATCTTCAAATGATGATGTGCCTGTCATGAAGAAATGAAGTCAGTTTGAATAAGAAAAAAAAATATAAGATAAATATTTTGAATGTTTTCTAATTTTTTTTAAACTTCTAAAGCGTAAATAATGCACAAGCTCTAGTTTCCTTGGTTAATGTAATCGAATGACGTTATTTATGGCACAATGACAACAAAAACAAACAAGAAACTTATATAGTTAGGTTTAGGACCATTTTGAACTGTGATAAGCTCGATATTTTCAGTATTTTCAGAGTAGCAAGAATGAGGTAGGGAGCTATTATGAACATATTCGACTTGATAATCTTCACATTATAAATATTTAAATAAATTGCCAAAAATGGAATAAGAGTTATATGGTATAATTTAAACAAAAATATGAATTTGAAAGGAAAATGAGGTTTGAAAATAAAGTCTTACCACCCCGATCTTGTTTTCCAGAAGTCACCCAAGGAATGAAAACACTTCGACGTGTCTCTGCTTTCTTCTTCTGCTCTGTTGATCGTATCTCACTTTCTAGTTGAATTTTGGTTCTCAGCTTCCAGTTCTCACGCTCAAGTTGCTGTTCCTTAGACTCAAGCTCCTTCATCCAGCTTAATTCTATCAACTGTTTTTCCTTCTCGAATCGCGCTCTGTCTCCCTCTCTTCCTTTCTTTAACTCACCAACTTGCTGTTTTAGAGCCGTCTCATTTCGCTCTTTCTCCCCTACGGTTTTAGTCAACGTTTCTACATGCTGTTGCTTAGACTCGAGTTTCTTCGTCATTTCTGCTGCCAGTGAGCGCTTTTCTTTCTCACCTCTTGCTCTGTCTTCCTCTCTTCCTTTCGTTAATTCTTCAACTTGCTGTCTTAGAGTCGTCTCATTTTGCTCTTTCTCCCCTACGGTTTCTGTCAAAGTTTCTACATGCCGTTGCTTAGACTCGAGTTCCTTCGTCATTTCTGCTGCTAGTGAACGCTTCTCTTTCTCAGCTCTTGCTCTTTCTTCCTCCTTTTCAGTCTGTAGTCGCTGAACCTCACATCTTGCCTCTTTCTTGGTTTCTTCATAAAGCGACTTACATCTTGGATTATTGCATATCTTCTTCAGATCATTAGTTGCTAACGCTCTGTCGCCCTCCTGGAGGCATCGTTGTAGAAGGTTAAGCCACTGTAAATAATCCTCATCTGAGAAACTGCTATTAAGCTGATTTACTTCGTAGATATCAGTGATCCCGAGTTGCTTTAATTCATTCCTCGCTTCGGGGGTGTCTTCTTTAGGAAGTAAAGCACATAGAGGGGCGCGGCCTAAACAATCGAAACATATCCAATGAGTTTACTTGAAATTACGTCTAAAGTCATAATAATGTTATGACATCTACACGCAAAAATACGTCACATATTTTTTTTTCTTCGGGACAGGGGAGGGGTTGACACAAAAGAATGAAGAAACTCTGAAAAACTTCTTCATATCTGTGTGTTTATCAGTATTCTCAGCGGCATAGAATATGCTGCCATATTTAAGTTAATTTTTAATTTTAATTTTAATTTACATAGAATGGGCAAAATCGAGAGAGAAAAGTAAGGAGATAGAAAGAGAGAGAGAGAGAGATGGAGAGAAATATAAGAATGAAAGAGGGGCCGGAATAAGGAGTAAATGTATTGAGTAATGAGATAGTAATATATTTACAACTATGACAATGCAAATGAAATATAACCTCATGGTAGAAAAGTTAGTCGGGACAATCATGATAGAATAGACTGATGATAGTGTTCATGATATTGTTTAACTATAATCACGTTAGGTCCCATTGATATAATACCGGTATAGTGCAAGCATTGCCATACTTATATTAAACTTTAGTCACCCCCATGCCTCAGCTCAGAATTAGGAAGCTGTATCTCGTGCAATGAAAACGGATATTAAGCATAAAAATACTGTCAGGAAAGAAATTTATTTGTTTCGCTGTCTGGTCTGGAGTGTTCTTTGTTAAAGTCAGGTGAAGATGTTAAGGTCAGATGTTTTCTTTTCAGGCCAAGATGTATTGTTCCCTATGAATAGGCTTGGGGGAAGTCATTAATTCAGTGTACATGTTTTATCTGTTGTTTAGCACACATTTAGGAAGCCTCTTTTTAATACAAGTATTTTCCTTTGTAAGATCATTTCCTCTCCAAATATTTGTAGTCATGTTTTTAGAATTTACTTAGTAACTGTAGGGTATATTAAGAGGTGGATTTTCTGAAATCGAGGAGAACCACCTAACACTATGAACATGACAGACAATGAAAGCGGACAAAATATACAGTTCCTCGGGTACACAAAGGAACATCAATTCACTGCTATTATGTAAAAATGTGTAGAACAGGTGAATATGCATGTGACACCTGTTCTACACATTTTTACATAATAGCAGTGAAGGGATGTCCCTTTGTCTACCTGAGGAACTGTATATTTTGTCCGCTTTCATTGTCTGTCATGTTCATAGTGTAAGCTATAATAGACTTAACGTCATGTTATAAGTCGGCAATTAAAGTCAATATCTGAGGGTAATTCCACGTCGGGACGAGAGGCTAGCTCAACTGCCACCCGGTTCTCCATATCTTTCGTCGGGGGCTAGCTCTTGTCTGGGATCGGGACGCACACCATCGCATCTCAGTCTGCGGAGGCCAAGAATCCGGGGTGACTACCGGGGCCAAGTGGAGCAAAGACGCTGTCTGCGGAGGCCAGGGCCAAGTGGACGACACGAGCTGTGACCGGCGTCGATGTCAGACGGGAAACTACCCATCCAGAATTATTTTGTTAAAGATAAG
This sequence comes from Strongylocentrotus purpuratus, assembly GCF_000002235.5. Taxonomy (NCBI): domain Eukaryota; kingdom Metazoa; phylum Echinodermata; class Echinoidea; order Camarodonta; family Strongylocentrotidae; genus Strongylocentrotus; species Strongylocentrotus purpuratus. The sequence continues at coordinate 3,836,927 of NW_022145594.1, read as the reverse complement.
TTTAATTACATACTGTCAGGCGCGGATCTACGGGGGGGGGTTTAGGGGGTTTAACCCCCCCCCCTTGGGCGGGCCAAAAAAAAAAAGAAAAAAAAGGAAAAAAAAAGGAAAAAAAAGAAAAAAAGAACGCACGCTGGAGAGAAACCCTTTCAAGTGCAAATATTGTGAGAAGATATTCAACTCATCTGGTAACCTAACCAAACACATGATAACTCTGGATATAACTGTGTATTTAACTGTTACTTGATTTAAAAAGACGTTATCATGCACTGCTTTTTATGGTCTCCATTGTGTTAATAGATGCCAGGAAAACATCACTTACGGGGTTCAAATAAACACCCCCAAAAAAAATCGGCTCGCCGCTTCGCGACCCCCCCCCCCCTTAGCAAAAAGCTAGATCCGCCCCTGACTGTATTATTATTGAAGCCAAAACAAAGTGTGTGAAACAGGAGAAATGATTGGAAATTAAACGTTACAATTTAACTTTAATTAACAAGCTCTATTTCCCTTTATTTTGTGTGTCCGTAGCAATAATAAAAAATAAAAAAAAAGTCTCTCACGTGACAAATACATTGTATGGTATTCAATTAGATAAGTAAAATATATTATTATATTTTATGCTTAATTTATGTTTAATCCAAATAAAGCGTCATAATCGTTCTCATCATTTGTGTTTCAATTTTTGGCTTTGGATTGTCAGATCATCGTATATGTCTCACACGTACATCCATGGTCAGATGATTAAAGTCAACCATGTCAAAACGGGGAGGAGGTAAATGTTTTGGGGAATGGTACATAATACACACCATGCATGTTTCAAATGAATTAACAGGTCGGTCTCAAAACACAAAATCTTGTAAAATCACAGTGATTATTTGGTTGATACGTGCATGCATATAAAACCTTATTAAAAAATGAAACATTTCAATGGATGCTCTATGATTATAATTTTAATGAGGAAATATCATAATCCCATATATTTATTAGGTAATCTACGCCTGCATAACAACAGGTAAGAATAAAAAATGCAATTCACGAAGGAAGCAAAGGATATTACATTTTAGGAAATTGATCGGATGAAGGGCGTGTCAGAGTCCACGATAGTAACGTGATCGGAATAAATGATGTGTAATTAAGTGTTGACAATATGACATGATGGATAATACATAAAACTAAGATAAATACTTGATTTAAAGGTAATATTGCTTGTAGAAATGTGCATATGGTATAAATTGAAGAATGGTTGTTCCTCGTTTGTTTCATGTCCTAGTCAAAACTAACAAAATTAGATTAAGCAGGTGTCATTATCGTTAGAAACATGTACGCACCAATTCAATAGCAGTGCAAATATCACAAACCAGTATACGTGAACAAAATTTACATACAAAAGTGTTATGCGTGAAAGTAACCTGGCTAGTAATACTATTTATTTATTCATGTCTTAATTTATATATTTATTTAATTAATACGGTGGTGTATATGACCGCATTGTTGTATATATGGTGTGTATCAACGGTGTAATTGTTTATTAATTCAAAATTGTTTAAATATTCACCTTCATATACTTTTAGTTTATTGTCCTACCTACCTTCCTACCTTTAAGATTTAGGAGCAAACTCACCTGTTACCTCCTTAATCATCGTGATCCATTTTTGGGTATATCGAATATTACCCGTCGAGCTGAAGATAGAAGTGAGAAAATGCCCCGATTCAGAATCATTATTTTTCACATGGTGATGATTAAAGGGTTAATGACTAGAAAAAATGCGTACAATTTTGTTCTGCAAACCGCCCCCTACCGAAGCCCTGCCTCAGAATAAAATAATTTGTATGTATTTATTATCCACTCCAACGAAGTATTCTTAGTGCACTAAGGCGTGTGCTGCAGATACAATAGAGACTTTTAGATTTACACTGCGAGAACGTGGACCGCCACGTGTGACATCCTTCATCCTTTTAAGGTAATGTGACGTCCTTTTAAGGCACTGCCGGGCACTTAAGCTACCAACGTCACACGCGGCAGTCCACGCTCTCGTCGTGTAAATCTAAAAGTCCCTACTGTCTTCCGTGCAGAGGCGTTAACCGCTAAATAGGGTCATTATCTTGCCCTTCATTAATCTTTTATCACTGTGAAAATACAATACTTCAACATGCAATTATCCGGCTTTTGGTTAGTTTGTGAGTTTCAAGTACTAATAATCGAGTGTGACCCCCTCAATGAGCACCCTCTCTAGACAGATAGAAATAGAGAAAAAGACGTAAAAGTATCTTTATGTATATAACAATAATGTGCTATCTTTGACTCGAACATGTAAAGTTTTAACATACGAAATTCCACATTTTCACTCTCCGCCACTATATGCTTTCTCACGCATTAAGTGATGCGGTACTTCTTGTACATTACAAACCCGCTATTAAAAGGCCGCCAAAGTCGAGGTTTGGGGCAAATGCTAATTAATCTTGAATAAAGGAGGTAGGAATTCGTTTTTTTCGTACACCTTGCTAAATAAGATGAAAACATTACATTTCTCATTTTGCAGAACAACCTTTCGGTCCTATTGGTTTATATTGGTCTTATAGGTTTATATTGGTCCTATTGGTTCTATTGGTCCAATTGGTTTCTATTGAGTATTGGTCCTATTGGTTTATATTGATCACATTGGGTTATATTGGTCTTATAGGTTTCTATTGGTCCTATTGGTTCTATTGGTCCAATTGGTTTCTATTGCCCATATTGGTCCAATTGGTTTCTATTGAATATTGGTCCAATTGGTTTCTATTGAATATTGGTCCAATTGGTTTCTATTAAGTATTGGTCCTATTGGTTAGATTGGTCCAATTGGTTTCTATTGGTCAAATTGGTTTCTATTGGTCATATTGGTCCAATTAGTTTCTATTGAATATTGGACCAATATCTAAAAGTCCCTAGTCTTTGGTCCAATTGGTTTCTATCGAGTATTGGTCCAATTGGTTTCTATTGAGTATTGGTCCCAGGCGCGTACGCAAGGGGGGGGGGGGGGGGGGGGGGGGGGTTAACCCCCCCCCTTTGGTATTTTTATGTGTACAAACCCCCCCCCCCCAACCCCCCTAAAACCCCCCCCCCTTTGGATTTTTTTTTTTTACCCCCATGACTGACCTAAACCATGTGACCTTACCCCCCCCCCCCCCAACGGAGCAAAATGTCAAATTTTTAAATTTCGAGGTCAAAAAAAAAAGAAAAAAGTGTCCTCCTTTCCCCCCCCCCCCCCCCGCTTATTCCGCGGTCGGCTGAGTCGTTGCGATTTTTTGGGGACCAAAAAAAAAAAAAAAAGTGTCCTCCTTTCCCCCCCCCCCCCCCCCGCTTATTCAGCGATCGGCTGAGTCGTTGCGAAATTTTCGGCCCGATTTATAAATGTTAAACCCCCCCCCCCTTCAAAAAATCCTGCGTACGCGCCTGATTGGTCCTATTGGTTATATTGGTCCAATTGGTTTATATTGGTCATATTGGTCCAATTGGTTTCTATTGAATATTTGTCCAATTGGTTTTTATTGAGTATATGTCCAATTGGTTTCTATTGAGTATTGGTCCTATTGGTTTCTTTTGGTTTCTTTTGGTTTCTTTTGATTTATGTTGGTATCTGTTGGTTTCTGATGGTTTTGAATGGTCTCTATGGGATTCTATTCTATTCTAAACCATTAGAGACCAATACAATTTTGTAATGGTGTATATTGGTCTCTATGGGATTTTCGACCTGGGAATCTTGAAAAGAGGAGGTATGAATTCGTTTTTTTATACACCTCGCTAGATAAGATGAAAACATTACATTCATTATTTTGCAGAACAACCAGTTAAACAAAATTGCTAGAACTTTAAAATACAGACTTTTATGATGATTTTTGTTTGGGTATTATTATTATTTAAAAATAATAATAATTTGGGCGCTACGTTCTCGTGCATATTTATAGAATAAAGTGTATAGAGGAATAATTGTGTAAGCAGGGGTTTCCCTTATAAAGGGGGGGGGGGGGGGTAAACTCGTTTTTGGTCGCCCGGCAGCTGTAACAACAGTATGAAACATGTATTTCATCTAAAAATGTATTAGTAGATGGACTAGCTTTAGCGCTCTAAAATACAGTTTCAAGGTACCAAAATCTCTCTCTCTTTTTTTTTTTTACCGCACCCGGTTGCTACGCTACCTCGAATTTTAATAGATGGAAAGCTTCTTATCAGTGGTTCACTCTTTGAAGGGGTTAGGGCGACTTCAATGTCACCACCCCTCCCACAAGAGAGGAAACAAAACTTTATTTACTGAAAACTTTATCTGCTGACGCTGGCATATCTCATTATCATAATTTGGAAGTAGGCTGTACATTTTATGTACTAGTACTAATAAGGGCAATCGTGATTACAATTTGTAATGTCATATAGAAGCTTTAAAGTTATATCATCTTTAGTACTGTTAGAGAAATTAGGCGTGTTCTATCTATGACAATTCTGAAGTAAATTTATATTAAAAACCGATGATATCCCATTAAGCTTGTGGATACTATTCATGGCAGTGCTCCTTCTATTCCTTCCATTATAACCCTACCCTGCATAAAATGCATAAAAGGTAATGAATACAACAAACAGTATATCTTTTCAAAATGAACAAATCATTGTTCATTATTTAGCAAAAAGTGGGAAATCCAATTTCACGTCTTTTAAGCATTATTTTCATTTTTTTTAAAGGTCAGAATGAAATTCACTACCCTTTTCAATTTGTCAAAGCATACGTTTATATAAATTCAGCTAATTTGTTTCTTTTTTTAAATAAAAAAAAGTCTCTCACTCGGACAGGTATCTTTGTCTTCACAATTGTAATACCTGGAAATGCAACACAATATAGTCACTTAATGGAACGCACTATATCACATTGATATATATATATATATCAATGTGATATATATATATATATCAATGTGATATAGTGCGTTCCATTGAGTGACTATATTGTGTTGCATTTCCAGGTATTACAATTGTGAAGACAAGATACCTGTCCGAGTGAGAGACTTTTTTTATTTAAAAAAAGAAACAAATTAGCTGAAATTATATAAACGTAAGCTTTGACAAAATGAAAAAGGGTAGTGAATTTAATTCTGACCTTAAAAAAAATGAAAATAATGCTTAAAAGACGTGAAATTGAATTTCCCACTTTTTGCTAAATAATGAACAATGATTTGTTCATTTTGAAAAGATATACTGTTAACAATGGATAAAGGTGTGCATACAAGAAGGCAAAGTATAATTCTTTGATCGAAAATAGTCAAACGCTGCTCTTTGAAAATATTATTTTTAAGAAAGCGGATTTTGTTTTCCTTGTTTTGTTGGGGCGGGGGTATATACAAACAGTAAGCGTATCTACTTTCCGGAGTTTAAAAACGCGTCGAATAACAATTTGAGGCAGGACCCCCCTCATGGTTTTTACCCCTCCCCTTCTACCCAACCCCTTCCCCCAACAAAAAAGCAAGAAAAAAGATCAAAACAAGACAAAACAAAACATGAAAACAAACTTTAAAAGTTCCGGCACGCCTGAATATAATATCTAAAAAGAAAGTAAAAACTGCAGCTTTTCATGGCGAGCATTTTAGTAATTCCCCTCTCTCTCTCTATCTTCTTCTTTCTCCGTGTTCTTGTTAGTCATTCATTGTAGGTATATCAATATTCATATTCTCCTTTTCAATACCCAATTGCATTCCTTCTTCAACCCACACACCTTTCTCTTTCTCTCTTTCACTGCCCCTGCATCAACCTCCCCCTTCATTCCTCCCCCTCTCTGTGTCTTTATCTCCGTATATAAACTTTGTGACGGGGATGATATTATATTTGCATGTTTGTAACAATTCGTTTTAGTTAAGTAGTTGTTTGAAGAACAAGGACATGAACAAAGTCAAGAGAGATGTTTATTTATCACAGATCAAGTGGAAAAAGAAAATTCATGCAGACCTGCATCAAATTATATAATCTTTCTCCAAAAGTAAATGAAGGACTTGATTTCAAAATAAAATCCTGGTCGGGGGCTGACATCTTTATTTTGTTGTTAAATGTATATATCATTTTGGTCTCATTTAAGTGTTTATTCATTCATTTATTTTTGTTATATGTTACGTTATTCCATTTTTATTTTTATTTGTCATGAGGGGAGCTGTTGTTGTTTTACTGGCCTTTTTATATAACCTGAGTATTTTTGTGCCATACCCTCTTGCTGCTCGTTCCCTTGAAATATCAAGATATTTCCATAGGCCTACATGATATAACGAACTTCACAAAGAGTAGTCTGTAAAGGACCCTTTAATTACATCGTTATAATATTATCACCATTCTAGTAATTTCCTTATATGTTGCAGTGTATTCTAAACTGGCGCATTGTCAGTGTTACAGTGAGCTCCAAAAGTGTTTTGAACAGGTGCTGGATGTTGATTGAATTTCTCCTTTCGTTGATATCTAATGCCATTATCGAAGGTCATATTATGAACTAGAATAACTAGTTTTGAGGCTAGCTAGGATCAGCAACTTCTGACAGGTACCAAGATCATGGAAAATTATAGTTTTCTGATGAGTTCATGTGACACTTGATAAACACCTCAAATCAGTCAAAAACGGGCGCATGCTAAGGGTAGAGAAAATTAATTGACTTCATATTTCATTTTATAATAAAAACATGTCTCAATGGACAAAAGTGCTAAACAGTGGCGTCTCTAGGTATTATTCCACCCGGGGCAAAACTATAAAATTATCCCTCCCCGCACCCAAACTTATCCACATTACTACAAAAGCGAGTGAGCGAAGAGAATGAGGTGTATTTTTAACCCTCCTCCCACAACAAAAAAACACAATGTCGTTTGCATTTTACCCATATAAATATTCCAACGGCACCACCTACTGCTGCCATAAGCGTACCAGCATTGCCATGAGGGGGATGAGATCATCCTGTGTATAAACTTCACGAGTGAGTAAATGATTAAAAAGAATGTAACTTTGATTTTGTGCTATTTCATTATGAACAAAAAATCGGCTACCTTGCTGCCCGAATTGTAAGGTACTGATTGGAACTTTAAAAATACCCTGTTATTGAACGGTTAAGTTTCGAGTTTTTGTTGGTACAATTCCATAGGCTAACATGTATGGATGCTGACTCTGACGATAGGGGGCGTTGTGAAATGAGACTAAACGGAGCTATATATAGGGTGATCACACTGCCTGTGCACACAGTCTGCCCCATGCACACACACATACACACACACACACACACACACATACACACACAACAGCAGTCAGTTGGTAGAAATAGCAATTTTCGTAAATTTATTTTAACAAAACTGAACAATATTTTTACATTTTTATTTCACATATCTTTCAGGCATACCTTTAACTACAATTCTGTGTAGTTTCATTGTTAAAGGCATGTGGGAAATATGTTACATTATTAATTAGAATATTGTCTTTTCAGCCATGTGTGACATGGCCCGCTGATCGCCCATTGACTGTTATTCTGCGTGGTGAAAATGCACCTCCATGTATAAAACTCCCCTACAAAAATGCAATATCCCCATGTGTTTCACTCATTGAATCAATTTGTTGTTTACACTCAAGGTAGCCACAACTGTACTAGGTCACCAAACTTTGTTTCTCTGTATAATGTTATGGCCTGTTGAATGGTTTGTCGTAAAATCGTCAAAAATCCTCAAATCTGACATTTTTTAAAAAGAAAACTCTACTGTGATTGTAACTGAAAGTCTGCAAATTCTTATCATTTGATCGGTTTTTCTGAATAATCTGTGAAAAATATAAGAAAATAGCTGTAACGGTGATCCAAGTAATTTCCCTCGACTTATTTTTATTGGCATTTCAAAAATATTTGGAATTTAATGTTAATATTTGGTGTAAATATGATCTATAAATATATGATTAAAAAAATGCCAACAAAATGAACTGTTTGACTTACCTATATATATATAAAATTAGCTGAAATGACCTAATTTGCATATTTGATGAATATTCATAATTTTATTTTTCTTCAAAAAAACAAATATTTCCATACCTGTCTAATAGACATAGGTTTCATTGATGTATCATGTTCGGTTTTGATTTGATTACATATGCGCATAACAATTAGGCGGACTTATGTAGTTATTTTCACAACTTTTTCATATCTGCAGATTCCAAAAAAGGCAAAAATTACTTATTTTGTTTGCTTCTGTTTTCAAAACGGTAATAGATATATGAATTCTCTTTTGTCTATTTTTTACCACAAAGATGATATTTTAGTGTCTGATAATTTAATTTATTATTTGTGTCCAAGAAAGTGATGAATTAAGTTGTCAACTTTGTCGAATTTTGCCATTTTTGCCAATTTGATCATTTCTGGCAGGTTTTTTGGTAATTTTGCGATATCAAAAAAATGGTATAAAATCACAACGCATTGACCGATTTCAATTCTGTTTTTCGAAGCTTTCATAAAGCTTAATCATTTGCAATCATCAAATAACATGTGTTTGTTGTACTTATTTTTGGTGTGCTATACCTACTAAATGTCTTTCTATCTCCCTCTCTCTCTTTTCCTAACATGCAACGGCCCGGTGCTATCCACCCGTTAAAGATAACTAGTAGTTAACTTGTACTTAAAGTTATTGTTTGACATTGTTTTGTCTATAACGAAATATTAATTTATAAAATATCTTGGAAATTGATTATTAAAGGCCCCTAGTGACATACTTCTAAAGAAAAGGTGTGTTTTGGTGTACGTTATTATTATCATAATCAGTGTTTCCGCTCTAATTGATTGATTAATTAATACGTTAATACTTTAATAATTGTTTTTTTATTAAACGCGTTAACACATTTTTAGAAACATTATTTTGTGAATTTTGTTTCCTTTAGATTAGCGATTACATCATTATTTGATTTCAGTCATAAAATATTTGGCTCATGTGAATATGAAGAACGAAAGAAATAATACTCACATAAATGACATCACCATACATCCGACCTTCCCAGCAAGTTCTTGTAAAGCTTTTTCCCATTCACCTGGTAAGATGGTAAGGGAGAATGTATTTGATACATTGTGCATGATGAAACTTTCAGATATTATGTACAAGATATTTAGCTACATGCAGAAGTAGAGAGATAACAAAGTACACAAGCTTGTGTAGTTCCATAAATTACATGCAATATGCCAGTATAATACAAACGATTGAATTGTTTGTGCAAAAAGATTTAAGGAAACCACACAAAATAATATGTTGTGATTATAGAATCAGTGAACATAATGTGTTTCATGAAGAGTATCTTATGGGGTAATCATACTAAGAAGGGGGAGCCAAAATGATGATGAATATATGAATCTATGAATGCCTATAAGTACATTATAATGCCATGTGATAATTGTGTAAGAATTGTAGTGGGAAGTAATTGTACAATTCCAAATCCAGAAATAGAAACACCATAACAACATTAAACTGAGGCTGTTTGAAAGCACAATACATCACTCCCTTTAATGAAATGATTCATCTATGTATCAACACTATTTGAGTTTCATGATATTGAAAACGTATTTGAGAAATGCTTGTTAGGGTCCCTTAATTCTATCCCTAATTGCTTTTGAGAGAGTAAAGAGTTAATTATATAATTATTCGCAGTTTCTTTTTTAATAATCGCAACGTGGTGATGTGACCTTTGAACATTTCGAAAACGTGTTTCTATAATTTACATAATTTCCCCATTCAGACGATAGAGGTGACATGATGTCAATAGTTAATGGGTTACTCAGGAGCATGTCATGGTTTATACCTTAAATATACAAACAATGTAGTTCAAGACAACTTCAATTTAGTAAATAATATTTAACATTCAAAGGGGCTGAATAAATTTATTACATTGTTAGATAACATGTTATTGTGATAAGTTAGTGTAATCTACCAACGTTAATGTAATTTTAAAGTTCTGAGTTGAGTTCTGTTTTCAGACCGCAAATGCCTTCAAAGTCCATGGTTATTGCTCTTATTCTTATCTATGAAATTTCTAGTGCCCTTTTAGAACCTAAAATTGCTATGAAGGTAATTTTAGACCCCCAAATCTGTAAAATTTAGCCAATACGAGCATACCAATTCAGCTCCACTTAAAACAAAACACGGTGACCGTTAATTAATTATTCAATTAAAAATAAAAATACATGGGCCTGCTGGTTGTGCGTAATATAAGCAACATGAAAATGCCAACAACAAAAAAACCAACATCGGCATTGGCTGAAATACGACGTAAAAGGCCCGTTTTTTCAAGTTTTTCAAAATATCTAATATTTGTGGTGGTACATTAAAGTACTAGAGATCATTATATTTCAGCCGTCTCTGAACCGATTTTGATCAAACAAAGATGATTTTGTCATTTAAATATTATGTTCTGCAACAGAACTCAACTATTCCTTTAAGCACAGTTTGGATAGTCTCGCGGTTTTTCCAAACCACATTAAAAAAAAAAAAAAATTGGGGCAAATTTACAAACACGCAAGTTGCGTCTGATTTCCCTTATTTTAGGCAATTGGGCATAAACGCTTCTTAGAGACATTGAAGAACAAAATAGGAAATTAGAATTTAATTATTTGTATTACCTGACATATGGAGAGTGTATCATATCCTATATAATACGAGTTTAGTTAGGGCAAAGGGTATTTTGTTGGTTTAGCAATACTAATAACATAATTTGCCCATACAGTCATTTTATTGATTTACCCGAAACATACCTCCGACTTTATGACTACTAGATAAGGAAATAGCTTTCATCCCATAGTTACAGGCTCATCTTTGAGGTGTAGTTTCACTTCAATTACAAATAATTGGAAAAACTAAATGAACATTGCATTTTTTCCAATATACAAACCATAAGTTTTGTCTATGACAGATATAGAATCGGTTAGATATTCCCTCTGATCCTCAGTAGATGTTTGACGTTTATCAGCAAACTTCCTCGGCTCTTTGTCTCCATGAAGTATGCGTATCAGGTGAAGTATGTTGTACCAATACCCATTCTGATCAATAATACCAATGACAAGCTTATCAGGAAACACCACTCGTTCATCATCACAAGGTACAACCTTGCCTGGTTTGTACGACAATATTTCATCTCGTAATTTAGAAATCCTCGGCTTCAAATCCGCGTTTGAAGAAGCCATTTTGGATGACTACCTGCCTAGTTCGGAGAGGTACAACCAAATCCAATTGATTTAATCAGTATATTCATGCATGGCAAATGTTTACTGTTCAAGATATGTCTTCTATTGACTCTAGCGATAATTGGTTCCAAAGGACATCAACTAGTAAATTATTTATGAAATTAGATTACATTAGAAATAGTAATGCATGTGTATTTGTATTTATGGGAGAGTGCCCTTTTTTGTAAGAATTGGGTCAATAAGCCATGAACTTTCGGTATTTTCAGTGTTGGCTAAATTTTGGCTACATGTACATTAAAAATCTTATAATAAAATATTCGATCTGGTGGCAGTGTAGACTGATGTGAATTTTCATATTACAGTTATGTGTATCGAAATTGATATCAACTTGATGGTATTTTAACTATCAATCATTTGACACCAAACCCATGGTGATTAGAGGTTTTATTTAAAAGTTATCTTTAGAACTCGATTTAAACACACTAAACACGTCCTCAATACACTAATACACATATATGCATACTGTTAATAGGTGAAATAGTCAACTTCTAAATACTTGTACAACTTAAAACAAAATTAAATAAAACTGATTTTCTCAAACTTTTCTTACCCCCATTTTGCACAATTGTATACATATCTTCTTTTTGCCTTCTTTATAAATGTGAGTTGCGTTATGATTGATGTATAGCCAATGGATCTACAACCAGTTTGTTTACTACCCAATTAGTATATTTCTATAATGGTCTACATCCAGCGCGTCTACTATCCACATGATCTAATAACGGTATAATGACTATTTAGGTTAATCATCAGTTGGTCTATTGCACAGTCGGTCCAATTCCCAGTTTGTCTAATGCCCATTTCATCTACTATCCATATAATCTAATAATAATTTATTCATAAATATTAATAATCATCAAATGATTATTAAACTTTATTGATAGAGAACGAAAAGGGCATTAGACAAACTGGGAATTAGACTAACTGTTTAATAGACTATATTATGAGCAAAAGACCAATTGGGTAGTGGACTTATTGATGATAAATGATAATTAGACGAAACGATTATTAGATAGTATGCGGAGTGGGTGTAGACCACAACGGGAATATTCTAATTGGGTAGTAGGTAGTAGACGAAGTGATTGTAGACCAATCGGCAACTCACCATATGATTTATGCTCCGTAACATAACTTATATAAGAGAAGGGAACTTATTTATACAGACCTACTACAAGCTTTTCTTTAGTTTTCTTAATACTTCAATGTCAGAATAAAGCCGAAATTCGCGTTCTGTCAAGTCCTTGCGATTAACTCCGATGCGTGCAAGACGAACAGTTTTGTCTGTTTTTGTTGCTATTTTTCGATTTTGTAGGACCAATCATCTCTTTAGTTACCTCAATTTCAGTTTTGAATTCAACTAACAATATTTTTACGTAACCAATGGTATGGGATTTATCATGTTATAGCACGGTTCGGATGTACATATATTTACTGATTTCAATGTGCTTTCATGGTTAATGACATGGTAAAACTAAATTGAACTGAGTGTATTGTTCGTTGCTACGAATATTTCTGGCATGTTAAAAAACAGCTTGCTCCCGCATACGAAAACAACAAAATCTTAGCGACTTAATTTCAGTTTTGAATTCAACTAACAATATTTTTACGTAACCAATGGTATGGGATTTATCATGTTATAGCACGGTTCGGATGTACATTAATACAATTTAATATTGTATCAATTGTGGTTAAATAATTTTATAAATCATTTAAGATATCCTAAATTAGTGAATATAGTATTCAACATACTAAGAATCTTGCTCTACGATTGGTCAAAAGTAAATCACGTGATGAAAGATAGTTCGCCCATTATTGATGGGAGACGCAAAAAGTTCGTTACACTGTGTAGATAGTACTACTATCTACACAGTGCAACGCACTCTCACTGAAGATTATCCAAAAGCGCACTAAAACAGGCGTAATTAAGCGCGCATCACCAATGCGCGCAATTACAGAAAACACATGCGCACACCGTACCCTCAAGGGGTTGGGTTAAACTTTTAACTTTTTTTGTGTGAATTTGGGCCTAGGTGTCTTTTATGTAGATGCATACACGTCCTTTTCTTTTGGTAGTTAAATTGATTTAGATGTGGATTATAAAGCAAATAGTAATCTTTTGGTTTCAGGCGATGGCAAAATATCACTTCCTCGTCGATCAGAATGTATACGCTATCATTCCTCAGCTTCGTTTCGGAAAGATAGCTACATCCAGCTCGCCTCGGTAGTGATAGTTATTTTGTCCCATCACCTTCACCAACGCTTGTCAGGTGATGTGCGGGCGTATTTTAAAATTCCTTAAGCGCAACAACAACACAAAACCTAGAATACTATACTGTAATATAACCCAAGTATTCAATCTTCACTTTTTCATTCCTACGTTTCATGCTTGTGGTGCAAGTGAATATTACCCTACCAAATAATTCGGAATCTCTTCTAATCTAATATTTCACGCGCATAAATGATATCGTGAATTCTTCATTCGTTTCAAAGTGTGCACTTTTAAGGAACTCGATCAGACATGCCTATATAATGACAACTGAATCAACCTGTTTAATTTTGTTTCACTTCTCATCAGACTCTCGGTCGAGAGAGTAATCCCCGGTGCATGGTGTATGATGATGAAAGCCATTTTCGTATATCTCATCTCATGTCTGAGCCTATTCCAGGGAGTGGAGATGGTGTACATATTATAGCGTGTAATCTATCCTTGTGCGTGGAGGTGTCGTGGTCTAGTGGATACGTCGCGCCACTGTTGATCAAATTTTCGCGACACTAATGTCCGTTGGCAGTATATTATCACATCACTTGTTATCACTTGTCACACTCGACCCAGGTGAGGTTAATGCAATCATTCTTTGAAATACTAGAGCGCCAAAATGGCAGACGTGCTGAAGTCGGGGTTATACTTTTGCAGCGCCAATAGGGTCACGTCTGACAAACATCAGTGCTAAACAAGAACCGACTATTGTTGTTATTATAAGTACACTGTAAAAAAAAATCCCTGTAATTTTACAGCAAAACTGCTGTCAGCAGAGTCGCCATAAATTATGTTGTAAAAATACAGATTGGTTGTTATTTTCTCCTACAAACATTTCATGTATTTTCTTTTACAAATTGTATGTTGATTAAAATTACACCAGAATGAATGTAAAAACATAGTACAAAAATGTTGTATAAATACATATGTTTGTTAATTTGGTTTACAGCTTTGGTGTGGAAGTACCTTTTTGTGTAATTGTATTTGAAGCAATTTTGTTTTATTTGTTTACACCACCATGTAATTTTACAGAATGAATGTAAAACTAGAATTTAAATCGTCACGAGGACGATTAAGGTGGTCTGTCTTCAAGTCTTATGATAGATTATAATACTTACTATATTGAGAAAGGGAGAAGTTATATAGACATGTAAAAAATGATGATCATCATGATGATCATGATGATGATGATCTTGATAGTAATGGTGATGACGATGTTGATGATGATGATGATGATCATGATGATGTTGATGATGATCATCAACAGACCATGATGACATCTGATTGAAAAAAAATGAGGGAACATTTAGATAGCATATAGTCTCAGCTACAACATACTCCAAAATCAACAAAAACCAAACGGAAATAACGGCGATATTGCTCGCAAAAGACAGGAATGTAGAATCCAGATTTGAGAAAAAGTCATCTCCCATAGGGACTACACTCAAAAAGTAATGGATCAAGTGATAATAGGGGAATAATAAAGTAAACATGGTTGTTTATAACATTATTTGTGATTCTACGTGTTTTAATAAGCAAAGGAAAAGGTACAGTGAAAGGTCAAAAAGAAAAAAAAAGTGTAGAAAAAAATTGTTGGAGACGCCCGGACTCGAACCAGGGACCTCGAGGTCGGAAGTCAAGTGCGTTACCGATGTACCAAAATATTTCCCATAGAGATTACACGTAAACGGAAAATGGAATTATCAAATCCCACTTTGTAAGTGAAATATGAGCATGATCCCGGCATCTGATCGAAAATTAAAGGGCACACTAACGATAGCATATTGACTCAGCTACAACATACTCAAAGCTCAGCGTAAACGAAGATAAAACGACGGAGATATTGCTCGCGAAAGACAAGAATGTAGAAACCAGTTTTGAGAAAAAGTCATGTCCCATAGAGAATACACGCAAAATGTGAAAAATTGACATGCCTCCTTTAATCGCAAAAATACGCCATGATGCCATTGTTCAAATGAAATATCGTGGCAAATACATTCGTAGAGAATATTCTCAGCTAAAACATATCAAAATTTGAAAGAAAATTGATCAATATTTACAGAGATACAATCAATTTTCCAAAAATCTGCTAACGTCATAATATGCAAATTGAAATTTTAAGTTCGGAGGCCATTATGATGACGTCATGAGTTAATTGAAGGTCAAATGAGACATGAAATCATATCTCCGACTCATGATCTATCTAAATATGAAAAAAATTGGGGGTATCTATCCATTCTGAAGAGTTAAAATGAATTTTGTATAGGCTTGTTTTTGCACATGTAATGTGGATAGGGATAATGCAGATCCGCGTGTGCTGTAAACTTTGACGGACGCTCATTGCGTTATCACTGGTCAGAAAAAGGTGAACAAGGTATCAAAATGCTTGGAAAAATGTGGTTGATATGATAGAGAAAATTTGGCGTTTCCATGTTGTAAAATGTCAGTACGCGCACTTACGCGCGGAAACGCGCGCAAAAAAGTGCTCTCGCGCAAAATCTTGAAAATGCTTACAATGGCCTGAAACGTGTGCAAAAAAAATTTGGAACGAATTTGAGCATTTTAAAATTTTAATGCGCGCGTACGTGCGCGTCGAGGTGCGCGCGCAAATTTTGTTGACATTTTTAGTTGAACTTTGACCTGAAGTTGATGTATACCAAATATGGTTTATTTTTGAAGACTCGTTATCGAGATATGATAATGACTTGATTTTTACAAAATGGCGCCTGGATGACGTCACGATGACCCCATGAACTTGAAAAAGGTTTCGGGAACTTGATATTATAGGGCCTAATGACTATCAGAAATTTGAAGGAAATTGACCAAGTCGATTTCGAGTAAACGTATACACAAAAAAAGTGTACGGAAGAAATAAAAATAAATAAAGAATAAAGAATAAAGAAAGAAAATTCTAACGAAATCAATAGGTGATCTGTCATCGACAGACCACCTAAATATAGTACAAAAACGTTGTATAAATACAAATGTTTGTTATTTTGATTTACAGCTTTCCCTTCTTCCTTTTGAGTACAGACCTCTTTACAGAGTATTATCGTACTATACTGGGGGTGTGCAGGTGGACCACTACACCGGGGTTTCCCCCTACTCTTATACGAATAGTGCAGTGGGTTCTTAACGTGCAAAGGTAGTGACTCTTCTCCACACGTGGCCTCCATTTAACGTCCTATCCGAGGGACGGAGTGTTTTCCACTTGACACAACCTGCGTCTATGAACAAGGGAAGGGGCACGTTAACACACAACGCAGGTTTCAGTCATCCGCTTGGGTGGGAGTCGAACCCGGGATCTTTGGTTCGACAGACGGACGCTTTACCGACTGAGCCAACTCGCCTCCCTTTGGTGTGGAAGTACCTTTTTGTGTATTTGTATTTGACCCAATTTTGTTTTATTTGTTTACACCACCATGTAATTTTACAGCATGAATGTAGAAATATAGTACACATTAAAAGTCTGTGGGACTTCATTCATATGCAAATGAGCATCCTCCGCATCATGTATAAGATGCCCACTCAAAGCCACGTGCATCAGTATTCAAAGACAAAAGGCTCATTCAATCATGCAAAGAAGGGCGGGAAAAAGACAACAAAATCAATTGTATTAATAGTCACACTGACAGAACATTCAATCAGGGAGGGACATGATTCCTCATATTAGGCTCATACTTCGTAGAATATAAATTAAACTTCAATATTAAATTTCTTTTAAATCTCGTTTAATTTAATTATTCTACTTCGTAACGCCTAATTATTCGAAATCATGTGTGGGATTTTAAAGTTGGAAAACGGAATCTGTAAATATGCTACAGTATATGTGAAATAAGTTTCATGAAATGTAAAATACTGTCCAATCAAAACGACATTATAAAAACAGAATTTTGTTAAAGAATCTAGTAACTGCATTCAAATTAAATCACATCGAAGTAAAACTGCACCATATCCATTCAATTTAAGAAATCGTTGTACGAATACAGACATCTGTAAAAAATACATTTAGGTAAACAATTTCATCTGTAAAATTACAGGCAAACTGTATTAGTAACTCTATTTTGCCTTAAAATTACAGGCAAACTGTATTAGTAACCCTATTTTGCCTTAAAATTACAAATTTGTGATGTAAGTAAGTCTCACAATAAAAATGAAGTATTTTTTACGGGATAGATCTGTAAAATTACAGGCAAACTGTATTAGTACTCTATTTTGCCTTAAAATTAAAAATTTCTGATGTAAGTCAGTTTCGCAATAAAAATGAAGTATTTTTACGAGATAGATCTGTACAATTACAGGCAAACTGTATTAGTACCTGTATTTTGCCTTAAATTACAAATTTCTGATGTAAATCAGTCTCACAATAAAAATGAAGTACTTTTACGGGATATATGTAAAAAATACATCCGAATTGCTGTATTTAGTTAAAACGTTACAAATCTGTATTTTTTTTCCTGTAAAAATACAGATATTTTTTACAGTGTAGTAGTATTATTATCATTATTATTACTCTTGTTATCATTATTGTTATTATTACTTTAACTGCTATAACCACTACTACTGCTATTATTGTTATTATCTCCTCATTTAACATCATTAAAATTACAAGCATGATGTGCTACTTCATGAACGCTGAATAGCATAGTTTTTAAATTATCTGTACATGTCAGTCGAGTATTCGTTGTTTGCGTGTTCTATACTGTAAATCTTGATACACCATCCCTTCGTCTGTTAGAAGCCAGAAGGGTGTTATATCATTTTGTTTTAACACAGATTTAACGTCCTTCTGGATCACACGCATATTGCATATTTGTCTTCGTGATAAAATAACTAATGGAACAAACTAAAAGAACTTTTCAGCATGATCTGAAGCGGATATGCCTCTAGACGCAGAGAGAATTCAAGAAATATAATTGATGCAATTCAGGTAGCGTAGTTGCTTTAGTTCTGCATAAGTATTGTTCACTTGAGGCAATGTTTGTTTTTAATATGTTATCAATATTGAGTCCAGGAGGTCTAGTCTATGAAGTGTTTGTTTGTTCTGTCATGATTGAATAACGACTTGCTCTTATCTTCCCTAGGTAGATAGTAAACTTATCTAAACTCATATCTCGATTATCTAGTCAGAGCAAGCTCTTGAGCGCACGTAAGAGAGAGAGAAGGTGTGTGTGTGTGTGTGTGTGTGGGGGGTGGGGGGGGGGGTCCGTATACTTTTTGTGTTACACATTTTTAAATTAGTTTCGCCTTTAGGGTATACATTTTGATTTTTTCGTAGTATAACGATGATATTTCAGAGTTTACAACATATGTTCGCAAGACCTACACGTATATTTCCTAAACAAGAATGAGCAGCCACAATTGATTGATTGATTTCACGACTAAGTAATCATATAGACAATTTTCTGCATCTAGCATGCATTTATCATACATGCATATTTTGAACAGCTCTTTTTTCAATTATTTTTGATAATAATCTTAAGAGTATTTGATGTACATGTATATTACCGTATAGTAACAGACATTAACTTCAGTTACACATTAATTTATGAACTATGTTGACCTTATCTTTATATTTTGTTTTATGTATGCACCAGCCAATGTGGAGAGCCTCTAGACAGAATTTTTAAATTCTTGTAGGTGATCTTCAGGCATTGGCTGGTGCTAAATATCAGTATGTTTATATTATATCATTTTAAAGCTCAACCTTCTCTTTAATAATACACATTTGGATAAACTGATCTGATCGATTCCCTAATTCTCCCTACTATATTATTACAATTTAATTACATTTTAGGTGGATGTAAATCGCCACAAAGCAATAACTTGGCTGTACGTACCATTCCAGGCATTTAAGTGTTGACAGATATTTTTTTATTGTCTTTTTTCATGGAAAAACGGTTGGGAAAATTCAAAAATGGTTGGGAGAATTTACTGTTGATCATTGTTAGAGGGTGTTGACCAGTGTCGCCTTCTTATAAAACCATTATTATATATTTGCGGTTTGAGAATTTGTTCAGGATTTTTTGCATGTTAGAGGGTTAGTACAGTAGAAGGAAGATAATAAGTAACATTTCATACCAAAATAACGCAATTTTTTAATCAACCTTCAATAATGTTACCAAGTCACTTTAATGCTTTCATCAATAAAAGTTCAACAAAGGCCCTTATTCAACCAGTTAAACTTTCATTCTTGAGAAAAACACCCTAGAAATATCAAATTTACAAGGGGTAAGAAAAATGTATATGTTAACTGTATGTGACATGGACCGTAATGTGACTATAAATCAACTTGATACGCCATAAGTATGTGCAGTGAAACTTCAATACAGCTCATAATTGGCACGTCGGCTGACATGTTTGTATTCTTTCTAGACCAGCAATGACTTTCAACCACATCATTGATCTCTACTCAATTCCAATCTCGGGTCCAAATGTCGAATACTTGAAGTGTGTGTATTTGTTAGGCGTTAAATTAAATGAGTAAGCCTTATAGTTGTACATATTTATCTTATGCGATTTTGTTTCTTGAGGTCTTTAGAGTCGGTCATGTGATCAGAGGAAACTCCGTAGAACATGTGCGAACAGGGAGTGTGCGTCTTTCAGATGGGATTGCTACGGTTTTACCATGGTCTTACAATCCTTAGCTTATTAATATTTTACAGGATGTAAAGTATACCCTAAACCCTGAACTAAGCAGCCTATCATTTTCACTATTCTTTCTCATTCTCTGTATGTTTCAATCTACCTATTAACAGTCTCTCTCTCTCTCTCTCTCTCTCTCTCTATCTTTCACTATATACCTATGCTGCAAGTCATATTACTTCTCGCATTAATTTGACATCTGCACGAAGAAAGAATTGTAACTTTTTCTTATAGATCAGCTGGCTTTGAGACAAGAGGTTCAATTTCTACCGTCCTTAAGCCAGCACAATGACATGCGATTCAAGATCTGGCTTTGAGACTAGAGGTTCGCTTTCTACAGCCCTTCAACCAGCTCAGTCAAGTTCAAGGTATTATTGACCATGGTCTTGACTTTGGTAATCTATCGCGCAATCTCGAGTTGTTAGCTGACTTCCAGATATGGAATATAAATAGCACTTTTCAGGCAAAGCCGCACAGTTCGGGGCATAGTTTCTTACAATTTTTTTTGGACAGAGTTCTTAGTCGGCGTTGGAGCCGAGAGGTACTTGAATTAAGTGGATTAGCTTTAGTTCAGAAACTGTTTGGAGTTAGATAGTTATTTCTTTAAAAAATATATTCTCGCCAGACTCATCTAGTGAAGTAAGCCCCCCCCCTCCCCACCCCCACTAAAAAAAAAATAATAATCTAAGTCAACCTGTATAGGTAAGCTTGTACACCGGTTAATTTATAATAGTCTTGTTGATACGGAGAAAAGTTACCCTAGGGTAAAAGTCGTGTTAAAAGGTAGTCAAGGTAAATATGGCGGGGTATATGGCGGGCCAAGCATGCCACTATCCGTACAACTGTACAATTATACAACTATACGTCTATCCAGCCGGCCAATCAGAACGCAGGAAACTATACCAGAGGATTCAGGGGGGCACAAGGGGTACGTGCACACCCTCCTCCCCCAGTAAAAAGGGGAAAAGGGGGGAAGGGGGGAAAGAGAAAGGGAGAAAAGGAGAAAAAAGAGGGGAAAAGAAAAAGGAGGGGAAAGAAAAATGAGAGGGAAAAGAAAGAAAAGGGAAGAGAGAAAGAAGGAGAAAAGAGAGAGGAGAGAAAAGGGAAGAGGAGAAAAAGGAGGGGAAAGGAAAAAGGGGGAAGAGAGAGAGAAAAGTAAAGGCGGAAAAGGAAGAAAGGGGGAAAGACGGAGAAGAAAAAAAGAGGGAAAAGGAAAATAATGACAAGGAAAAAGAAAAAAAAAGGGGGGATAATATTATAAGAAGGTGTTTTTTTTTACCGGGAAAGAGGCGTGGGGGGGGGGGGGAACGCAATTTTTCAGTGTGCGTAGTATACGGTCCCTCTTGCCAGGCGTGTAGCCCCTCCTACAAAAAGCACCAGAAGAACCAAAAAAAGGGATGAAAAGGGGGGGGGGGGAGAATTTTTGTGAGTAAAAGGAGAAAGGAAAACAATTAAAGAGAATCAATCAACGATAGAAGAGAGGCGCGAGAGCATGAGGAATTGCATTTCTTTTTAAAGAATAATGGGATTAAAACCAGGGGCGTCGCTAAAGGGGGGTGGGGTGCGACACCCCCCATCTGTCAGGATATTGTCGGTCAAATTGCGCTGCTGTCGGGAAAAATGAGAAAAAGGGAGGGGAAAAGGAGAGGGAAAGGGAAAGAAAAGAAGAAAGGAAAAGGAAAAGAAAGGAAAGAGAATAGAAGAGAAGAAAGAAAGAGCAAAAAGAAAAAAGGTAGGAGAGGAAAGAAAGGAATAGATAGAAAAGAAAGAAAAGGAGAAACTGAAAAAAAGAGAAAAAGTAAACAAAAGATACGGGGAATGAAAGAGTGGAGAGAGAGAGGGAGAGGGGGGTGGGGGGGGGGGGGTAAGAGCCTGAGAGATAAGGGGTGGGACTAAGAGAGAAAGAAAACGATTCGTTGTACCGTTCTCTACTCTTAATCCTGAATTCAGTTTCCCCCTCCCTCGCAAAGCGCGGAAGCTTTGCCATTTCACTAAATTATATTAGAGAAAGAAGACGATTCGTTGTACTGTTTTCGACTCTCAATTCGACTCTTAATCCGAAGCGCGGAAGCGTTGATCTTTTTATTAAATCATTCGAGAATGAAGACGATTCGTTGTACCGACTCTTAATCATTTTCAGAAATTTCAAAAATGTTTCT
Source organism: Strongylocentrotus purpuratus (assembly GCF_000002235.5). NCBI lineage: Eukaryota > Metazoa > Echinodermata > Echinoidea > Camarodonta > Strongylocentrotidae > Strongylocentrotus > Strongylocentrotus purpuratus. The sequence continues at coordinate 3,814,620 of NW_022145594.1, read as the reverse complement.
TTGCCCGATAAAACGTCACAGTTCGTAGGGGAAAGAAAATTTGCCGGCCGACCGACAAAATACATCTCACCGACTTCAAACGTCTGCATTGACATAGCACACGAGGATCGAGCAAGAAGACCGACACAGCAACATATTTACCTATGCGTATCTTTCTCGCCCCCTCGACGTTGTGACTCCATCCAACATCCTCCTCTCTCTCTTACTCCACCCCTCTTCTATCAGGCTCTTACCCTCTCTCTCTCCTCTCTTTCATCCCCTGTTTCCTTTGTTTTCTGTTTCTCTTCATTATTTTTCTTTTCTCCTTTTCTTTCTTTTCTTTCTGTCCCTTTCTTTCCTTTCCGTCCTCTTTTTATTTTTTCTCTTTCTTACCTCTCTTCTCTTCTCTTTCCTTTCTTTTCTTTCTCTTCCTTTTCTTTTCATTTTTCTTTTCCTTCCCTTGCCCTCTCATTTGCCCTCCCCCTTTTCTCATTTTTCCCGACAGCAGCGCAATTTTACAGACAATATCCTGACAGGTGTGAGGGGGGGGGGGGTATAATCCCATTATTCTTTTTTAAAAGAAATGCAATTCCTCATGCTCTCGCACCTCTCTTCTCCTTTTACTCACAACAATTCTCTCTTTCCCCCTTTTTCATCTCTTTTTTGTTTTTCTTGTGCTTTTTCTTGGGGGGGGGGGGGGGGAGGCTACCGCCTGGCAAGTGGGACCCCATATTATGCACTCTGCAAAATTGCGTGCCCCCGCCCCTTTTCCGGTAAAAAAAACATCTTCTTATCATCATAATATCATCCCCCCTTTTTTGTCCTTCTCATTATTCCCCATCTCTCCCCTTTCTGCCTTCTCCGCCTTTACTCTCCTCTCTCTCTCTCTTCCCATTTTTTTCTTTCTCCTCCTTTTTCTCCTCCCTCTTTTCTTCTTCTTTCTCTCTTCCTTTTTCTTTCTTTTCCCTCCTTTTTCTTTTCCCCTTCTTTTTCCCCTTTTCTCCCTTTTTCTTTCTCCCATTTTTACCGGGGGGGGGGGGGGGAGGGCACCTGTCCCTAGTGCCCCCTCCCCCTGAATCCGCCACTGGTATAGTTGTTTAGATGTACAGTTTCCTGCGTTCTGATTGGTCGGCGGGATAGACGTATAGTCGTATAATTGTATACGACTATATGACTATACGTGTATCCAGCCATCGGATTGACGTATAGTTTAACCATATTTTGATACCTTATTTGTGACACTGGCAGGCTTATTTGTGACACATTGGCGTGGGCTCCAGGGGACGGAGCCTCTTGAAGCTAAGGCTTTTTTAGAAATTAAATAACGGTCAGATAAGCATCCAGAAGCCCGCCATAGAGCTCCTGGTCCAGGGGTCGGAGACTTTTTTGTTCTCATAAAACATTTCTCAAGTTTTTCTTACTGCCGGCTTCCAGTGTAGCCCCCCCCCCCTACCATTAAATCTCATAAAAATCGATCCAATTGAATTCAATATAATAATAATTACTGTTTACACTGGCGTACCGATGGGGGGGGGGGAGGGGGGGGGAGGGAGGCAGTTGCCCAAATACAATTCAAACGTGGTTTATTTTTAATTTAATACCATTGATTTAAAAATGTTCCTGAAACAACATGATTTTCCGGGATTTCTTCTCACTTATTGTATTATACTTTTGTATGCGTTTGTTGAAAAGTGACATATTCCCAAATTTACAGTCAAGCAAAATAATATGCTTATTAATGTAACAACATTCTGTTTATGTGATCTAATTAAGACTATAATGTTTATAATACAAGAGGGCGCCAGAGACCCTCATGATATGACTTTAATATACTATGCAGCCTGACTGAGTTAAGGCACAGAAAATCACGTTTGTTGAGATGTTATTCAAAACTCATTCATTACAACTATTAATAGGTTTACATGTCAGGGCTCGAGCACCCTGCCCTCCCCCCCCCCCCCCCAAAAAAAAAACACTTCACAAAATGTATGTGAAAGAGAAAAAGAAAGAAAGAAAGAAAGGTGACCTGTCAGCCATTGTCACAAATGAAGTATATGAAGATATGCTCATCTGACCGTAATTACATGCATAATACCCCCTGAGCTTGCGAGGGCTCTGCCCCCTTGACCCCACCAGGGCTCTAAGCTAGCGAGCACCTGGAAAGTCATCTGACCGTATGGCTAAAACCCCTGAACTTGCAGGGGCTTTATATGGTGGCCCCTGGATGCTCATCTGACCGTTATTTAATTCCCCAAACCCCTTAGCTTCTAGGGCCTCTGTCCCCTGGACCCCACGCCAATTAGCGACCTGCCTGTGTAACAAATAAGGTATCATCATATGCAGGGCTCAAATTAATTTTTTGTCCACGGGGGCTCTTCCAACAAAAAAGAGCCCCCGTGAGCCTTCTCACGGGGGCTCTTTTAGTGCTGACGGGGGCTCTTATTTTAATACAAATTTTCATTGAATTGGAACCCATGAAACTCCTTGTTATTTTATCATTATCATTTATTTAAGTCGGCATTTTCCCTCTTAGAAATTTACTTGTTACATAGCTGTAAAATGACTTTTATCCCCGTGATATGACATTCTGTCCATTTCTTCCCGTTCTGCAAATAATTTCCTCCTCATTATTCGGAGCAACCTTATTTACATTCTTTCTTTACTTTTATAGTCTTTACCATATCCTTCCAAAACACAGGGTCGGATCTAGCTTTTTTGCTAAGGGCGGGGGGGGGGGGGTGGTAACCCAAATACGATGTGGAGCATCGTCCACGAGCCGCGTAGCGGCGAGGCGAATTTTGTTGTTGCTATTTTGAACCCCCGTAAGTGATGTTTTCCTGGCATCTACTAATGCTGTGTAGGTCTAGACATATGATGGCATATTTCTATGCACATCACATTTTCAGGGGGGGGGGGGTAACCCCCCTAAACCGCCTAGATCCGCCCCTGCAACATCTTTTGTCTTCCTCTTCCTCTTCCCAATATTGATTTACTGGTCGAGGTAAATTATTTGCTGGTCTTTTAGAATCACCAGATTTTCAGAGGATTCACACTTTTCACAACGAAAAACTTCTCCATGTTTCAGTCCTTGCGCGATCGTCTCCAGCTCCAGCAGATATTGGGCGTCAGCGTGCACACCGGTACTACCGGCGCAGTATAGCCACTGCTGACGGCCGCACTAGCTGCACTGCGAGCTTCCGTTGTTTGTATTGGTAATACTCATAGAGATGGGCGCCATCTAAGTCCCATTTCATTGGTTTAAGGTTTGAAAATTGATACTCAATTTATAATTCAACGGGGCGATTTTTAATTTTGCAATCGCCCCCGTGAGCAACCTGACGGGGGCGATTATGGAGCTCACGGGGGCGAATCGCCCACCGCCCCCGTGTATTTAGAGCGTTGATCATATGGTTACAATCATAGTCTATCCGATGGCTGGATAGTCGTATAGTTGTACAGAGGCACTTCGGCCCGCACGCGGTTTGTTGCGTTCACGGGTACTTCGATGGATGGATATACGTATAGTCGTTTAGTTGTATAAGCCCTACCCCTTTGTATTCTGTCAGATATTCTCACTCACTTACTCCCGTCTTGCTCTTTCTCTCTCTTTTCTTTCCCCCCAAATGCTCATGCAATTTCTATGAAAGAAAGAAAAAAAAAGCGGAGAAGAAAAAAGGAGAAGAAAAAAGAAGGAGAAGAAAAAAGAAGAAGAAAAAGATGGAAGAACAGAAGAAGAATAAGAATAACAAAAAGAAGATGAAGAATAAGAACAAGAAGAAGAAGTAGAAGACAAAGAACAAGTCGAAGAAAAAGGAGAAGAAGAAGAAAGAAAAAAAAGTTCTCATATTTGTTCTCACTTTCTCCATCAACATCTCCCCTTCACTCTTCCCATTAGCATTACACACTCTGTATCTGTTATTTAAAGATATAAAAGCACATGCACATGAGTCCCATTTTGATACTGTATTTTACATTTTCTGGCATAATTTATATTTTCCATCAACTTGAGACAAAAACAAATCATCTCAGAAAAAAAAACTATCGTTTTTTGTTTTAAGCAGAATTGTGTACTCGAATATTAACAAATAAAACCAAATATCTTCCTCCTTTTTTACCCATGTCCACCGAATATGCGAACATATAAAATCTGAACAAAACGTGTATGGTATATTCAGTTAAATGTAAATAGGGTATTGAAATTGGCCCCAAGTTGATTTTTTGAAATCTGCTATCATACTAACTATTTTTTTTATTTAAAAAAGGCATAACATCAATAAAATAAACCACGTGACCTGTTAATGTGAATCTTGAAAGTGAGACATAATCACATAATAACAGATGATAAATCTAGGCATAAATATATGAAGCATGTTGCATAGAGGTACACAGTACAATGCATTTTTCAATGATCGCAATAATGACAATGGCTTTGGAAAGAGAAATTAAAATAATCACATATCAACTTACAATACACGTAGTCCTACATGTACACACACCAAATTTGTATAACAATACCATGCAAAAAAGATTTCCCACACATTAAATATTTGTAGTTCATTCTTATATTTCTGAATGTAATATGCGCACATAATAAGCTAATGTGCAATTAAATATAATGATAATAGGTGGGTAGTGTTAAAACAAATATAATATTTATATAAATCACATCTACATTGAACCATATTCCCTTCATCCCTATTTTCTTTCCCTCTCTCTCCCCTAAATTGATCTCTCTTTCTATAATGAAAACATGGAAATCAGAAATCAGTTGTGTACATGTAAACATGATCACACCCAGCTCAACCAAATTTGTTTTTCAATCAGAGCTGTTTATCCTACCTCAGATACGGTGACGGCCGACCCTAACGTCACAGCACGTACCATTGGAAAGACTCTCTCTCACACACACACACACACACACGCACACAAACTATTTCTCTCTTCAGTTTGCCCTCTGACTAATTCATCTCTTCAATACTCACAGGAACACACACACAAAGTATTTTCTCTTTCGTATCTCTCTCTCTTCCCCCCCCCTCTCTCTCTCTCTCTCTCTCTCTCTCTCTCTCTCTCTCGCAAATGCTCTTCTCTCTTACGTTTATTATAATTTCTGTGTAAAGTATCCCACCCCCTTTCTCCCTCTCTCTTATATCTCCCTTCAGTATTCCTCTTTTAATCTCAGTGCCAGGTGCATGCCTTTTTAAAAATTATATATTATTCTCTCTGGATGGACAATCGTAATTTCTAATCCATTTAGCGGCTTAGTCTTAGTTTCTCGGCATGTTTTCGTCTCTAGCAGTCAGTAGGAAGTCAAATGAGAAGCTGGGAGTGTGCTAAGACCCCAAGGACTTGAACAGAACAAGACCCCAACACTGGAAGAGATAACTCACAAGCTAAGCAGTGCCATGGTTTTTTTTCCAAGATGGATGATCGTTGTGGGTATTGGAGTGTGGTTCTTGACAGATAATCCAGTCTGCTAACTACATTTAATTCTCCACATGGCCGTTACAGGTACAGACGGTTGCCTTTTGAACTTGATGTTTCTCAGGACATATTCCGAGAGAGGATGGACTACATCTTGGAACAGTGTGAGGGTACCATCGGCATAGCAGATGACGTTGTTGTGTGCGGGAATAATGCAGATGAACACGATAGGAACATGGTGAAGCTGATGAATGTATCCACAGAATATGGGCTCAGGAAGGAGATACCTGAACAGATCCACATAGGACATCAGGGAATAGTGAAATCTCAACAAATGGCCAGCTCTGCAGTGTATTAGCATGGAATCAACAAGGATGTTGACGAGATGACACGAGCTTGTACCACATGCCAAACCCATCAGAGAACGCGGTCACCTGAACCACTTCTCAGTCACAAGGATCCTGATAGACCATGGGAAGTAGTTGGGACATACTTGTTCAGCTTCGAGGGCTGGGAATATCTGATTGTCTCAGATTGATTCTCAAAATGCCCATTTGTGAAACAGGTGACTGCACGAGTGATGCAGTTATTCAACTTACTAAAGCCATCTTTAGTGAACATCATGGGTGTCGATCCCGGGGGGGGGGGATATATCCCCCCCCCCCAATATTTCAGGTGGGGGGGGGGGTGGCCTGTACAATCATCCCCCCCCCCCCCAATAATTCACCATCAAAAAAAAAAAAATGAAGAGAAAAATTAAGGATGAGAGCCCGATGAGAGTAGTTAATGGTTATTACTCGCAAGATGACCATCAATATACACATTTTGCTTTCTCATTTTCATAATACATACATATATACGAAGTAAATAAGACAACCGTATATGAGACAAGAATAAATTGAATTCTCGCTCATACGGCTTCATCAGGAATTGATGAATTTATTCAATTTGTTCATTCAACAGCATCATAGAAATGCAGTGCGCCAAATGCAAAGACGCAGCGTCAAAAAGCAACGCGCTAAATGTTAAGCGCGAAGCGCAAAAATAGCAATATGCAATGCACATCAGACAATCCTGGACAGTGTAAACATAGATGAACTCTGTGACGATTTCGATGAGATCGGAGACAAGGAGAAAGATTTTCGGACATTAGTATGACTTATAAAATAGTTCTCTAGCTAGTATGTTGTTTCCGTTCACCCTTTTTAACATTCACGTCATTGTATCTTTATTTTTGTTTTTTTTCACTTATTTTATTTCCTGATATTTCCTAAAAGATTTTTCATTTTTGGAGAAAGATTACTATGTCACAACTTATTTGTAACACAAATTATTTTCAGTGGGGAAACTGAATTCAGACAAGGATTAATATAGAGAACAGTACAACGAATCGTCTTCTTTCTCTAATAATTCAGTGAAAAGGGCAAAGCTGTTAGGGGGCAACTGAATTCAGACGTGGATTAAGCGTAATAATCAAATGAAACGTCAAAGTACACGATACAAAGAAGCGGCTTCTTTTACGAATAGTTTAATGAAACGTGAAAGCTTCCGCGCTAAGCACGGAATGGGCGAAAATGAATACAGACAAGGATTAAGAGTAATAATTTATTGAAACGTTAAAGCTTCCGCGCTTCGCGCGGTAGGGGGAAAACTGAGTTCATGAAGGACACGATACAACAAATCGTCTTCTTTCACTACTGTGAAAGCTTCCGCGCTTCGCGCAGGAATGGGCGAAAATGAATTCAGACAAGGATTAAGAGTCGAGAATGGTACATAGGATCGTCTTCTTTCTTTAATAATCTAATGAAACGTCAGAAGGGGAAGGGGAACTTGATTCAAACATTAAGGATTAAGAGTCGAGAATGGTACATCGAATCGTCTTCTTTCTGTAATAATCTGATGTAACGTCAGAGCTTCCGCGCTATGTGCGGAGGAAGGGGAACTTGATTCAAGCAAGGATTAAGAGTTGAGAATGGTACATCGAATCGTCTTCTGTCTTTAATAATCTAATGAAACGTCAGAGCTTCCGCGTTACGCGCGGAGGAAGGGGAACTTGATTCAAACAAGGATTAAGAGTCGAGAACGGTCCAACGAATCGTCTTCTTTCTCTAATAATTTAGTGAAACGTCAAAGCTTCCGCGCTTCGCGGGGGAACTCCCCCTCCCTGCACGCAACCCCCTAGGGACCGCGCTTCGCGTGCTCACTACCGCCCCCTAAAATGAAATCCTGGCTACGCGCTTGGGAGGGGTGCAACTTGCCACACTCTTCTACCTCGTGATTGCTTTGATCCATTGCCGAAAATATTTTGGCACCTATCATCCCCCCCCCCCCCCAACCACGGATACAAATCGACACCCTTGGTGAACATGGTATTCCAGACAAGGTGATCAGTGACAACGGTCCAAACTTTGCTAGCCAGGAATACGAAGTCTTCAGTAAAACATGGGGATTAGAGCACACAACCTCCATTCCACACTAACCAAGAAGCAACAGTTTTGTTGAGAGATCGACACAGACGGTCAATAACCTGATGCGCAAGTGTCTGGAGAACAACGAAGGCATATACCTGGCAATGTTATGTCTTCGAAAAACACCTTTACATAGCAATCTCCCATCTCCCACAGAGATACTCTATAGATGCTAAGGAGTAACCTTCCTGCATCCAACAATCGTGAATCACAGAGTCCGAAAGACAGTCACCAACTGCTCGAGGAAAGGAGAAGGAAGCAGAAACAACACCACGATGCGCTGGCGGACGGCGCTATAGCTGCCTATTGACACCAACAGAATACGGCTCTTACGCAGATGGCATGTTCCGATAACTACACTGGCGGGAACGTGCCCCTTTAAGGGACCTCCAGGATAGGACAGAAGGCTTAAGTTCTACATCAGCGATCTGGACGTTAGGTTCCAGTGACTGTGAAAGACAGACGTCTGCAAAGAACCAAGGTCCTACATAGTTCAAACTCCAAATGGGGGTCTCCTACGAAGAAACAGAAATCATCTGAGAGACTTGAACATGCCAACTAAGAAGGTTCACTTCGCATATGAACCAGTGACTGACCATGCTGCCCATGTACAGAACCTGACAGACACTCACACAGACCTGCACTCACAACACAAACCAAAAAACACAAAACCTGACAAGCCACAACAATTAGTCAAACGAAAAATCACACAACTAGAAGTGTTGGTATTGTCAGACCACCAAGACGACTTGTTGAACAGTAATTTATTACTTAGTTAGATATGGCTTTCCAACGTCGTGAATCTGAATCAGTTATGTGTTATCATGATTTGGTTATGTGATGTTGTATCAATTGCCAACAACTATGATCATTATATATAAATAGATAAATAATTAAACGAAAAAAGGAAACAAATAAAAACTACATATCTATCTTAGATGATGAGTATCATGGTAAGGTATGCCAAATAGGTATAATTGACTTTGTAAACGTACACACATACACACATACACACTCGCACACCAATATAAGAGTTGTTTCGGTTGCTTTCTTCCTCTTTCTCTGCATGGTCACTCTTTAGATGTTTACAATCATGACAATAGGCCCACACATATTGAACGATGAATCTATTAAAAGTAAGGAAACATCTTTATTACCGTATCTACGTACATCTAAGTGATTTACTGATCATGAGCCAACTGGCCTTGGCCTACATGTACATCTACCATGACTTCACACAAGTCTTCTTTTATAATTTGAGTATTTTCCCATTTAACACAATTTTAATATTTACATTTTAGGAACTGAGCAATAGTTCAATGGAAACATGTATGAGATCGACATATAAATAACGGTTATACAAAAACGACTGAAGATTAAATACATGAAATATGATAGCATAAGATAGATAAGATAAGAAACAACCACAAATAACCTTACAAAAAAAGAATGCTTCCTTGAACACCAAATTTATGTTTGGAACACATGTAGCAAATCATATACAGCATCGCAATGTCATAATGGAAGGGTACCTGGATTTTTTTAACCACGGTATGACAAAGTTATATAGATGTTCTTGAAGGAATCTGTTATAACATCATATTACATGTTGTGTTTTAATAAGCATACAGTGTAGTAATATGTAAGTTAATGAGATCACCAAAAAAAGAAGACGTTGTCGCAGTCTTGCTGGGAAAAAATATCACGTGCATACCCTACAAGGCTTGAGAGCTGATTGTGTTTTATTATAAGCAGAAAGTGTTTTATACTCTAAGTTTAGGGATCTTCAAAATAAGAAGAAAATGTCATTTTAGGAACTGAGCAATAGTTCAATGGAAACATGTATGAGATCGACATATCAATAACGGTTATACAAAAACGACTGAAGATTAAATACATGAAATATGATAGCATAAGATAGATAAGATAAGAAACAACCACAAATAACCTTACAAAAAAAGAATGCTTCCTTGAACACCAAATTTATGTTTGGAACACATGTAGCAAATCATATACAGCATCGCAATGTCATAATGGAAGGGTACCTGGATTTTTTTAACCACGGTATGACAAAGTTATATAGATGTTCTTGAAGGAATCTGTTATAACATCATATTACATGTTGTGTTTTAATAAGCATACAGTGTAGTAATATGTAAGTTAATGAGATCACCAAAAAAAGAAGACGTTGTCGCAGTCTTGCTGGGAAAAAATATCACGTGCATACCCTACAAGGCTTGAGAGCTGATTGTGTTTTATTATAAGCAGAAAGTGTTTTATACTCTAAGTTTAGGGATCTTCAAAATAAGAAGAAAATGTCATTTTAGGAACTGAGCAATAGTTCAATGGAAACATGTATGAGATCGACATATCAATAACGGTTATACAAAAACGACTGAAGATTAAATACATGAAATATGATAGCATAAGATAGATAAGATAAGAAACAACCACAAATAACCTTACAAAAAAGAATGCTTCCTTGAACACCAAATTTATGTTTGGAACACATGTAGCAAATCATATACAGCATCGCAATGTCATAATGGAAGGGTACCTGGATTTTTTTAACCACGGTATGACAAAGTTATATAGATGTTCTTGAAGGAATCTGTTATAACATCATATTACATGTTGTGTTTTAATAAGCATACAGTGTAGTAATATGTAAGTTAATGAGATCACCAAAAAAAGAAGACGTTGTAGCAGTCTTGCTGGGAAAAAATATCACGTGCATACCCTACAAGGCTTGAGAGCTGATTGTGTTTTATTATAAGCAGAAAGTGTTTTATACTCTAAGTTTAGGGATCTTCAAAATAAGAAGAAAATGTCTTGCGGAGAGTCACATGCACAGCCCACATGGTTTTATGGAACTACATACAAACACATCACATACGCACACACGCAAGTGTGGAATGACAGTTAGATCCGAACTCTTTCGCTATTTCTTTTCATATTTCTAATTTGAAGAATATAAAGAAACTAGCAGGACCCGTGGAAAATCCACGGGATTCTAGGAGGGGAGGGGGGAGGGGGGGGGGGGGGGTAAATAGAAAGAGGCCTATGAGGTTATGTGCAATCAAAAATAATATGTGATTATTTTTATATAGGGTATAGACGATTTTTATACCCTGTTTGACCATGAATGGCGACCGTCATACCCGTTTGAAAGCATTGATTTGATGCAAGAACTGTGTATCACTGAGTAAAGTATTCTATAGTATTCTAGTATTCTAGTATTCAGCTAATGAGCTAGGTTATGTTTTTAAACGACCCGGGACCGTCTGATTTTCTTGTGAAAACTTTACTTTGACAATTGATTATCGACATTCAGCATACAACTATACATGGCCAGAATAATCACAATCTAAGCTCAGGTTTCATACCTCTATAATCACGAAACTATATTGAAATCAGGGCAATAAGAGCAATTTCAAAGTGTTATCGAATGTCGAGTCTACTCTATGTAGCCCAGCTCAGCTCACACACAGTCACAGTTCCGACAGTGCACGGCAGCAGTGCATGTGGCGCAATGCGCTGTCCGTGTGTGGACTCGAGCCTCAAGACAGCCAGCTTGCAACTGAACTGTAAGTTACGATGGATTCCTTGTGAAAACTTTACTTTGAAGAATGATTATCAAAATTCAGTAAACATGGACGGGATAATCACAAAGTTAGCCCTGCTTTCATACCTCTAATTCACGTTAACTATATACAAATGACAAATCACGGCAATCATAGAATGAAAGTCGCAAACCGACTGTACGTGTGACATGAGCGTAAAATCATCGCATACACGTACAGGCATAGGCCGTCTGGCGTACAAAGCATACCCTATAGCAAGATCCATAACACGGGTAAGCCCAGCCCGTCAGAGCGTAGATTTACTACATCTCATCAACCGGGTGAGTCATCGGTTAATGTGTATTTCTCTGACACGCTACAAAGCATATCCTATAGTAAGAGGTCTAACTCGGGGTACGCCCCACCGTTTTACGATGAGATTGGCTACACCCGTTGATGCGAGTGGATTCTCGTCTATTATGTGTCTCTTCGTCTCTCTTTGATAATTAGACAAAGGGCGGGAGCACGCCTTGTCAACTCGCTCTCGCGGGTTCGTCGCCTCCTTGCAATCCACGACGCCCGCCGTGCTTTCGTCCGCCCGTCCTCCCCGAAACCCCGAAACCGCGTTTAACAGCATTGACGTCGATCGCGGGGTCGACGTGGCACGCGGGTTACGGGAGACAGACCTCGCGGAATTGTGCCGCCCTCCCCGCGCCACGGCGGAGGCGGGCGGGGTCGGGGAAAGACGTTTTTTGAGGAACCGTTTTGTACCCGTTTGGACCCCCCGCGGCGATTAGTGGTATTAGTAATATTTTTCTACTGTGAAGTGCTTCTAAAGAAACCAACAAAGGGTTTGTGCAGTTCCATCTGGTATTCGTGTGCATCACGTCGTCAGGTTTAATAACGAAGTTTCGCAAAAAGATTGCGGAAGCTAACAAATAATTTTCACCTTCATCATCAAAGCTTATACTTTCTAACTAAGTCTTTAATAACCATCCTTAATATACTTAATATTATACGTTTAGTACGTCACAATATAAAAGTACGTGGAAAATATATGAAAAGAGAGAGAAAGAAACTATGATATTGAAATTTACAGTGAGTTGTATATAATATAATCAATGTTTATAATTGTTTAATTTTGTTTGTATTATTTTCATATCACCCCCTGCTGTTGAAATTATAAACTCGTTAACAAAAACATGGTTTACATTACAAGTAATACAACATGTTTTGGTTAATGATCATGGAGGTTTATGTCTATGACCTTTCTCAACTATCCAGGGAATAGATAAATAACATAAAATATTATTTAAACAAATTACTGGGTTTAGTTTGTTTTCGCTTCTGACGTCCTTCGCCAACTGCGGGACGCTTCATCATGACGGGCCTTAGGCAGGTTAACAAAGAAAAGTTTTTATCCAAGACGGTGGATTTCATGCCTGATTTCCCACCAGGAGACATGTCTTCAGGTAGGACTTGCATTTCATGGCTGGAAGATTGTTTAGAAGGTTGAATGCTACTCAAATTAGTCATATTACCACCAGCATGAAGTTCTTCAGAGGCCACGTCTTCAGAAGCCACATCAGAAGCATTCAAGTTCTCTCTACTGCGCTCCGGTGATTGGTCAGGATGTTGGCTCTTACTTCCATCTGTCAAGTCCTGGTGCTTGGAAGCCATGTCTCCTGTATGAAAGGAGTACAACAATAAATTATTTCAAAGGAAATCAGATTTTTTAAAAGCTTTGGTATGTAGGTCCAGGAATGTTGATAAATCCAGATTAAGTGAAGCAATTTTATGCTCATTTACTGGTAAATTGTTACTGTTTTCCTATACTAGTGTACTTTGGAAAAACTATGTGTCTCTGACAATATTTTGCATCTAACATGATTTATTTAAAACACTTTTGCCAATTAATTACTGAATGCTCATTTTCATCTCATTTCAAGGGCTAATTCTCTCTCTTTCTCTCTCTCTCTCTATTTATACTGTATATAATCATTCTCACTTATTAATTGATTCATCTGTCAGAATCATATAGTACAATCACAACTACAATTTAATGAAAGAAATCTACAAAATAAATGTATGCAGAGAAAATTTTATTACTAACAAGAATAAACAATAATAACTGTACAAAATATTCATATAATCAAAGCCAAATTAAGTAATATCTTTCTTTTACAAAAATGAATATTCATTATTTACAAACATTAGTACAAATAATGAAATACATGTCTATGATTCATATACAATCCATTTGTGTAAGGCAATAGCAAAACCATGTCATGAAACTGGAAAATTTTATCCCCTTTTAACCATATGCCCAAATCTGGACATTTTCAAATATTTACGAATATAAATATAAACAAATAATGAAAAACATATGACAATACATATACATTGTACAATTGATAGAGTCAGCCAAAAGCAATACCGTGTCTTGAAAACCGGACATTTTTATCCCCTTTTGACCAAATGCCAAAACCGGAAATTTTTATCCCCTTTGACCAATTGCCGAAACCGGAAATTTTTATCCCCTTTGACCATATACCAAAACCGGAAAATTTTATCCCCTTTGATCCAAATGCCTAAACCGGAAAATTTTATCCCCTTTGATCCAAATGCCTAAACCGGAAATTTTTATCCCCTTTGACCAAATACCAAAACCGGAAATTTTTATCCCCTTTGACCAAAGTGCCAAACCTGAAAATTTTATCCCCTTTGACCCAAATGCCTAAACCGGAAATTTTTTATCCCCTCTGACCATATACACTGTCGCTCATAAAGGTGGAATATTTTAGTAAACAAATCTTCTGGACGGTCATGCATTATGGCTCAAGGCATGGGCACACAGAAGATTTTTTATGTTGGGAACCGGGGTACAATGCAATAAATTATTGAAAATTTATTGCATTTTCTGTTTTTTTTTTAAATTTATGGAAACTGCCCCCTACCCTAGCCCCCGCTGCGTACAGTCATGGTTCAGTGACAAAGCAATGGCCTCGTAACTGTGAGGCCCCAGGATCAAAACCGTGTCGATGTGCTATATCAGTGCCCTTTTGTGGGGCATTAATCCTCATTACTGTCATTTATGACTTAAGGGCATAGGTCCCCTAGTTGATAAGCATAGAAGCATACACATGCTTTAGCAGTCACGCAAAACACACATTGGCAAATTATTATTCAATAAAATCTGAGAATGTATACTATTATCTAGATCTACTATTTTTAAATTATTCTTAAAATAATTCCATAAACTGGGGGATAAAAAAGAATATTCCACCTTTATGAGCGACAGTGTACCAAAACCGGAAATTTTTATCCCATTTGACCCAAATGCCAAAACCGGAAATTTTTATCCCCTTTGACCAAAGTGCCAAAACCGGAAAATTTTATCCCCTTTGACCCAAATGCCTAAACCGGAAATTTTTGTCCCCTTTGACCAAAGTGCCAAAACCGGAAATTTTTATCCCCTTTGACCCAAATGCCTAAACCGGAAATTTTTGTCCCCTTTGACCAAAGTGCCAAAACCGGAAATTTTTATCCCCTTTGATCCAAATGCCTAAACCGGAAATTTTTATCCCCTTTGACCAAATACCAAAACCGGAAATTTTTATCCCCTTTGACCAAAGTGCCAAAACCTGAAAATTTTATCCCCTTAGACCCAAATGCCTAAACCGGAAATTTTTTATCCCCTTTGACCCAAATGCCAAAACTGGAAATTTTTATCCCCTTTGACCAAATACCAAAACCGGACATTTTGATCCCCTTTGACCAAATGCCAAAACCGGAAATTTTTATCCCCTTTGACCAAAGTGCCAAAACCGGAAAATTTTATCCCCTTTGACCCAAATGCCAAAACCGGAAATTTTTATCCCCTTTGACCAAAGTGCCAAAACCAGAAATTTTTATCCCCTTTGACCATATACCAAAACCGGAAATTTTTATCCCCTTTGACCAAAGTGCCAAAACTGGAAATTTGTATCCCCTTTGACCAAATGCCAAACCGGAAATTTTTATTCCCTTTGACCCAAATATCAAACCGGAAAATTTTATCCCCTTTGACCCAAATATCAAACCGGAAAATTTTATCCCCTTTGACCAAATGCCAAACTTGAAATTTGTTATCCCCGTTGACCAAATGTCAAACCGGAGTTTCTTATCCCCTTTGACCCAAATATCAAACCAGAAAATTTTATCCCCTTTGACCAAATGCCAAACTTGAAATTTGTATCCACTTTGACTGAAAGCCTAACTGAAATTTGTATCCCCTTTGACCAAATGTCAAACCGGAAATTTTTATCCCCTTTGACCAAATGTCAAATCCATTGAATTTAACCCAGGCCAATTTAATGACCCTTCACCAAATGCTCAAATCTGGTATCATTCATTATTTACGAAAATAGATAAACCTTATACAAATAAGACGTACATAATTATGTACAACTAGAATTTAATTCGTCACGAAGACGAATAAGGTGGTCTGTCTAAGTCTTATGATAGATTTGAGAATGGGAGAAGTTATATAGACATGTAAACAATGATGATCATGATGAACATGGTGATGATCATGATAGTAAAGGTGATGATGATGATGATGATAATGATAATGTTATATGACGATAAAAACGATAATGTTAATGATGATGATGAGCATAAGCATGATCCTGACAACTGATTAAAAAAATGAGGAAATATTTAGATAGCAAATAGTCTCAGCTACAACATACTAAAATTTGGGAGAAAACTGTTGAATAACAACCGAGATACTGGTCAAAACACCTTGTCATGCAGATTCATGTTTTGAAAAAAGTGACCTCCCATAGACATAACACGCAAATATAACAAATTATGCATTGTCGTCTTTAATCGAATATTTAAGTATGATGACGTCATTTAAATAAAAAATAAATGAAATATTTGTGATAGAGAATTATCTCAGCTACAACATATCAAAATCTGGAAGAAAATCGATCACCGATAAGTGAGATAATCTCAATTAAACAAAGACAAAAATGACGTCATCAACAAAATACATTTTTTTGAGTTTAGATGCCAATATTAAGACTTTGTTTCACTTTGTACGAGTCAGGGTGGTATGAAATCATATCTCCAACTCATGTTTTTTCCAACCATGATATAAAAATTGGGGGTCAATGGACTATCTGAAGAGCTATTTCGTTTTTTAAAATGGCATGTTTTTGATCAAATTTGCATTATATTGCCCATAGCAGCACGCGCGGATTTTGAACTTTGACGCGCGCTCACGGCCTTATGAAAGGTCAAGAGTGACTGAAATTAATGTAAATTGTCAATTCCGTTTAGAGGAATCCAAATCATGTAAACATTTTGAATTTAACCTTTTCCGCGCGCTGTGAGCGCGCACACCGCGCGCGGGGACACGAACGGACGGAAAATGTTGAAATGCTTAAAATGACCTGATTCTTACTCTCGTTTAATAGTTAAGTGATTTTGAGCAATTTTAAATTTTGACGCGCACGTACGCGCGCGTCATGACCTTTAGGTGACCTTTGATGACATGACCTGTTGACCCTTGACCTGAAGTATGTGTTATATTAATATAAATGACCTTTGATGACGCGTCATGAAGATATGATGGATAATGTGATTTCACAAAATGGCGCCTGGATGACGTCACGATAATTTGATGACCTTGAAAATGTTCCTGTCACGTCTCATAATGATGACCTATGACTGTGCCGAAATTGAACGACTTCGACTGAACTGATCTTGAGTTATCCTCTGAACAAAAAAGGGGGGAGAAATAAATAAAAATAAAGAATAAATAAAGAAAGAAAATTCTGACGAAAACAATAGGTGATCTGTTTTCAACAGACCACCTAATAAACGTACTAAATGATTCCAATTGCATTAGCCAATAGCAAAACCACATGGTAAAATGAGAACAGGTTATACTATCTGATTTTACAGATAGCTAAAGTGCTTAACCCATACATAAAACATGTCAATTCATTCCTTCTTTAACCCAAAACTAAACTTTTTCACAAAAGTGATAAATATTGTTCATCTTGGTTAAAAGCTCAACTCAATCATGAGTTTGGTAAATAGCATCCCTTGTTTTCATCCCTGAAATATATGGTTGTCCAAATAAAGTTGATGAAAATACCATTTGAAAGCTTCCTGCATCCTAGTACTCTTTGTACAATATTGTCTTAATTCTTTCCTTTTTTAAAATATCCATACACCAAAAAAGTTTGAATTCATTAAGTACTGCGAATGAATAGAATTACACACCAAATACCGTGAATGATGTGGAGTCAAGCAGGGTGGGTACATGCATGGCAATGGAAATCACACAAGAGAAGCATGCAAAACAAAAGCTTCACATAGTTTGAGCTGAATCAATAACATTTCAATAAATGAAGAATTTCATCGCAAGATGCAATAACCTAGTCTCCAAATATTTTCAACTTTATATATCGACAAGATGAATGCAACTGTATTGCGTCTGCTACATACCTCTGCCTAAATTCAGTTAATTTCATGGCTCAAGCTGTTCTTGAAATAATGTGATAACCAGAATTAAAGCCTACAATTAAAATTTGAATTTAATTTTAATTACCTTTGACCAACAAGCCGAAAGGTCTGATCACTTTATTATCCTCTTATTAGTCATGCAAACAAAATAGTTGAGATATGGTGATACCAAGCTTAACAAATGTTTAATTTCATGCATATTGACTTATATGACCTTTGACCTACTAAACCTACTCACTATGGTGATGCCTAGTAGTACCAAGATTGAAATTCACAGCTGTAACAGTTGAGATATACAGTCAGACCGCTGCACATCACTAATGAGCATATCATGCGTAAGTAATTATCATGCGCCTCAAAACAGCAAGAAGAATAATATCCTCAAATGAGAAGCTACGATATCGTGAGAGAATATTGCAAGGAATGGCGTAGACTCAAATTTCTCGCGCATGCACAGTTCTTGAACAGCCACGTTTGCATAAGTTGATCTCCAGAAAAATTTCCTTTCAAATGATGAAATGTTAATACATTTCCGCTAAATTTACGCTTGTACAGCACTGAGTCTAATTTTGAAAAGTTTTTGTTCCTAGTTTTGTAACTAGATTTTCTTTCCGTGAACCTGACCCGTTCGAAAAAAGAAAATATATTTTGATGTTGATACGTGTTCATCAATGTCTGAAATTGCCAAATCAGTTGTCTAATTTGAGGTTCCCCAACAGAAAATTAGTGAAGTCTGCATGCTTCCAAAATTCACATGAAAATCATGTTTTCACCAGAAATTGATACTCAAAGTTTGGTAAATTGGCACAAAATGGTCTAAAACGCATGCAAAATGGTCCTCCTCATCAGTGAAGTTGTGTAATTTTGTAACCCAAATTTGTATGGGCGGGCGCGTACTATTCTTCAACTGGTAATTTCTTGAAACGAACACTACATTTTTTCAATTTCAAACGTATCACTATGTCCATGGTCAATCTTTGTAATCGATAAATACCGATCTAATAAAATGAAATGGGGTTGAAATAGCGCCATTATTCGCGCCTAGAAAACAGAACTCGTAATCATACGTTCGTACATTTTTGACGAATGGTAGTTCGGTAGGTGATCAGAAATGTTTGTATTCATATATCTTCTTAATGTTGAATTTTTTTTTTAATAAATGAATTTGACGCGTTCGAATCGCTACACTCTATACCGATTCCTAACAATGTCCAAAATAAAAATGAATTAAAACTGTTGTAAACAGTTGGAGAATAAACAGCGTTTTACTGAACCACCTCTGTGGACATATTGCATTTTGCTTATATCTTAAGAATCCATGCCCCTGACAAACACTGTCCGTTATCCTGAAATCAAACTATGTATTTATCCCTTAATTCCTTGAGCTCTGCTTGCATTTCACCTGATAGTTTAGATGTTCTTGTAAGTTCAAATGGGGCAGTGATGACAGCAGACTCCGGGACCCACTCTATAACCACGCTTGTTGCTCTCCTGATGTTGAAATTGTGAGTGGGTCCCACTGTGATGTGGCAGTACCAGTGTACCAATGTACATGTAGCTCTCCTGGTATGGTGTCTACTACTCTGCCAATCTGGGGCCATTCGTGGTGGTATTTGTCCAGATAGAACGCCCTCATGTTTCCCTCTGATGTCAGAACGGATTTTGTTTTTTTCTTTTTTTGGCCGATGTAGACCTGGAATAGTTGAGAGGCAAAGGGTATCATATGAAATTATTAACAAATTTCTTTTCTATTCAAAATTGCACACAGTCCAAATAATAGTTAAGTCTTGGCAGCATTACATTATTAGATTATTAATGACAATTCACCACTTTTAATTACCTTATGTTAATGATGTTCTATCTATTCACTCCTCATGGACATATTTTTATCAGCAGATCTGAGATAGTACTATTGTGGGGGAGGATCATTAAGAATAAGTAAATTTCAATTTATTTATAAACAATTAATGTCTGCCACGACTACTTTGTAACAGTCCTTTTTTATAACACTACTATTTTTGAATTTCACAAGGCATATTACATGGGGAGATTGGTCAACATATTGATGATAGGATTTGCTAAATTACCCTTAACAAAAACCTCAGCATTGTATATCATCACTCCATGCAATAAATTCATGGTGAATGGTCTTACACTATCAGGACAATGTAAAATATAATGCTATTATTAAAATCGAAAGAAATGGAACGGTGGAGACATAAAAAGATATCTGCTTTAAACTCACTTGACATGGAACTTCCTCTTCTACCTCTGATTGATATGTGCTTGAAGACCCAGAGAGTTGTAGGCAGAGCTCATTCTCATGTTCTTCGGTGAGCAGAAGATCCATCAATGGCCAGTGACAGTAGAATTCTGCTTCACCTTCATACAACAACAAAAACACAAACAAAATATATAAACCATTTTGTCTCTTTAATATCAACTTTAAAAATAAAATCATCTAGATTTACAGTATTTACACTGAATTATTGTAACATTCAGTTAACTAAGTTGACAAGATAGCATCACCACCATCTGCTGCAATTGAAAAACTTAGTAAAGACACAAGTGAATGTGTCAGTAAAACAGAATTTAAATTATAACTTTTAAGTATCGGAGGAAAATTAATAATAAAAAAGAGAATTTCATTACCTCTACATATTCATAATTTTATTTATCTTTAATGGCATTTTTCATTCAAAAGGTCAGTACTTTCACAATTTTATAACAATTGCCATTTTCAGGGCAAGGAATTTAAATTGAAAGAAAAATGTGTCAAAACACTATACACGCAATAAGGAGGATGAGGGTCTCTGCTTGGTGCATAGGTCCTTTGACAAGGCCTTCAATCTACAGTTGTCTTTATTGACCCAGGTGTTGCATTGGCGGTTTCATTCCTTGAAATGTACCATGCGCTGATAACAGCGGCTAGAGCTGGACATAAATCTAGGGGAATGTAATAAACCACTTTGGAAGTGCGTGTAGGGCTATATACTGTGGTGTGAGCTATTCAAACATGATGTCATTATCATTGTATGACCCTTTCCCAATGGGAATAGGATGAAAAATGGACATGAGAGAATTATTTCTTACAGAAACCTAACATCGTCTATTTAAATATTCCTTTTGAAACATAGATTACCTTAAATCAATACATGTAAATTCAAAATTAATCTTTCAAGTACCTCTGTCTTCTAAATGAAGCTGGTCGAGTGTTGACCTCCAAGTTTCCATTGCCTCAGCTGTCAAGAATGGCTTCATCTTCATAATTTGTTTGCCAAGACGAGGAAGATCCACCTTCTGGAAGTTTGGCGTGATGATGGTTGGTATTCCATCTGGGTGGTGAGTCAGGAGATGAGGGGAACCGCATGGAGAAATCCATTCAGGGGAGGATGACCACATCTTTGTTGATATGAGTGCACGACCATCTAGACCCTTTGTGATCCGGAAGACATGAGGTCTGCTATGCTGGCTGATGTCCTCAAGGCATGGACCAAGCCACTCCTTGCTGCTGTATATTGGCTGCAACCTCTCTGCTGTTGTCACTCCCTTGTTGAAGGATTTGGGGATTGTGTCGAGCAGTGCATCCAGAGTTGGGACGTTGGTTTTCTTAAGCCTTGTTGATACACGTGAAAAAATTGATCAATATCCTCATGGGTATGACCCACCATTAGGAAACTCACCTTCACCTGATTGCAAAAAGAAAATAGATATATGTCATTAGGTTTTGTTTTTTTAAACCAAATTTTTCCACATTTTCCAATGGCTCAATGAGTGCATGCTTGTGCAAGGGACTGTATTGGAGATCAAAACTGACAAACATAAAATTACCCAATATTAATGCTTATCTCAGGAAAAATTGTCCTTTCTCTTCAGAGTAAGTGTTAATTAGCTCACATCATAGTGCAAAATTTTGTATCTGTTGATAGAGCCATTTATTGGAAATTGCTTTCAAATTTGGTGAGCCTTAACATTGGGCAAGATGTATGACATAAATTGGCTTTCCAAAAAAGTTTTTTATAAGGAGAGTTTCTTTTTCCCTTTAAGATTCTGAAATCTGACAAAATTGATTTGAGCCTAGGTGTAACAACAATTAATTGGCCTTAAAAGGTAAACAGTGTTGAATAGGGTCAAGGATATGGTCAAAATGTCCTTTCCTTTTTGCATCTAGTAGGTCCCATACCAAATTGAGTGTTCCTTCAATGAGATTGAAAACCATGGCCGAGTATGGCCGTTTCCTGGCTTGCATGATCTGCCTCAATGTTTGTTTAGAACAAGCACAGCCTTGATGCTGATGAGAAAATATCAAGCCCAGTTTATGTAAAATCCTGTATTTGCTTCCAACACATATGTAAGATGTGTAATGTGTAAAGAAGTACAGTATATATATATTATTTTTTAAAATTATTATTATTATTATTATTTTTTATTTTTTTAATAAAAAAAAAAAATTATTATTATTATTATTATTATTATTATTTATTTTTTATTTATTTATTTATTCATTTTTTTTTTTTTGGGGGGGGGCGGTGGTGGGGGGTAACCTCATTGTCCTCTTCGCATACTGTAAGATTGAGGACAACTTAGGTAACCCCCAATCACCACCCACCCTATCAAGCTATCAATGAATGATTGGTATTACTTTGATATTTCTGTTGTTTACCTTTTTGAAGACTTCGAGCTCTACAAGAAGGCTCAGGAAGGCAAAAACGTATTTGTTTTTGTTTTCTCGGCCACAATTATCTAGCTGGAGGTACAGGACTTTGGGCAAGTTGGAGGCATATTTTTGGAGTATCCTCAGGAGGACTATAGTGAGGTTGGGATCATGGGGAAATTCGTTCAAATCGATGAACGCATGTTGGCCACGACCATGGACTATACCCCCGGTGACATGCGTTGGCAATTTCCAGGCCCCATTTGTTGACTTTGCCTCCTGCACAAAGTGTGGTATTGATGTAGACTTCTGGTCCATCCCATCTATGATCACTGGATCAGTGAACCCACTGCCACCAAAAGTAGGCAAAATATGCGTATTTAATTGCACAGTTCAGAGGCCTCAAATTAATAATAATCATACGTATCACAACTCGAACTCGAAAAAAAGCATACCTTCATCTTGGACATCCGCCTTAATACGTTTCAATTCTGCTATGCTCTCTTCTGAGAATGTCATCCCTAGCCTGTATCATCATCAAGATCATCAAGATCACCTGGAGGAAATTGAATAACCTTAAGTATAAGACTGAAATGATATCCAAACAGGGGTATAATCAAATATTAGAGATGATCCATCTCATGAGTATTCCTGTTAGCAACAAATTTACCTATGCAGAAACATTATTTAACAGTTTCTGAGGCAATTCAACCCCATGACCAGAACTCAAGTTAGCATTTCACTTATCAGTAATATTTAGGGTTGACTCCAGAAAATGTCAAATAGTGAACACAATTTTATTCTTGCGAGACACAAACACCCTCTTCTCAGAATAGAAATAAATTGATACTGAAAAGGGATATATTTAGGCAATCTACATTTTGTTGTTTCAGATTTTGCATTGCTTTATACCTTCATTCTCAACTTCCATAGCGTCATCATGTTGACCACCATTGCTGCTAGCTCCTCCTCAATATAACCCCTCTGCATCTTCACTGTCTGGAAGAGGCACTAGACAGAGACCAAAAAAGAAATGTACATATATAGCGGATCATTAATCAAGATAAATTATTTTTCTGGTTCCAAGATTTCTTTTCATCTATTATAACCAGATACCCATAGCATAGCTGATCGATACACATTTGCTGATAGTGAAGTGAATGAACGAAAAAATCAATGAAACAATTAGGTAATATCCAAATTGCCCTTCACCCCCATCTCTTCGCTTTCTCATTTTTCATTTCAAAATGTTTGTAATAGCATCCACAAATTGATCTAGATTACATGCATGTAATGAATTGTGATAACAATATTTTTTTCCAAATACATTTTCACTACACTAGACATCCTCTTCCAAGAAATGTGTCCTCAATGAAAATAATTCAAAGGGGAGGGTTAGGCAATGTTGGTTTTGTTATTGTAGACTTTTTGCATTGATTTATACCTTCATTCTCTACTTCCATAGCTTCATGGTCACCACTACTCCTAGTTCTTCCCAAATGTAACGCCTCTGCATCTTCACTGTCTGAAAGAGGCACTAGACAGGCAAAACAACAAAATAGGAAAACAGTTGAACATTAAATGAGGTTTAATGAATGTGAAGGCTGCTTGATTAAATTTTTCGCCCTCCTATGAGCACATTTATTAATTCAAGTAGCTGACCCACATTTCTGTAGGATAATATTCATATCAAGGACTTATTAATTGATATCCTGAATATTTTACATTATATTCCACATACAAAGAATCTTGCACTACGATTGGTCAAAAGTAAATCATGTGATGAAAGATAGTTTGCCCATCATTGATGGCCTTTAGCCCGAATATTAACTTTCCAAAAATTGGCCAGTTTTCCTTTTTTTCTTCATGTATTTCCCATCCTTCACTTCTTTCTGGTTTATTTTCTCTTTTCCTTCTCCTTTCTCTTTTCTCCTTCTCTCTTTCCTCTTCCCTCTCCGTTTTTTCTGCCGACAGCAATTTTGAGTGGGGGGGGGGGGGGGGGGTAGAGTTAATAAAAAGAAAAAGGAAACCCAGATTCGACTCTCAATATTGTTGCAATCAGTATGCCTAGATCTAATTACAGATACTCACATTGTAGTATATTATGTTTTCTTAAATTTGACATCTTAATCAGTAAAATTTGACCATGGACAGCTGAACAGCAGCATTTTTCCTGATTCGACAATTTGCTTCATAAAAGTAACCAACATACCTTTGGCTCCAGTTTGATTTCCATGAAGTCCTTCTACATCGGAGAAATGTATGCAGGCCACTAAATAGAGACAGAGGAAAAATTACATAGAATAAATTACAACTTCGTGTAAAACAGCAACAACTGCATAGCTGCTAAATATGTGCTTGCGGTGCAGTAAGTGAATTTTCTAAAATTCATGCACCAAAATTAATTTTGACCCCCCTCCCCAAAGATCTTGGCCGATTGCCTCAGAAATTTGCATGCATGTCAAGTGAAGTGTATGTTAATATGGTAATATTTCAATTGTTTCAAAAATTTACTCATTTGCATATTTATGGTAATTTATGCTAATAAGGTCATACAATTTCACATTTTTACCTATTAATAATATATTATTCATATTTAAGCATTCTTTTTCACTACATATATTTGTTAGACCATTTGAAATAATAATACAACAAAAAAATGGGAAGAGCCAGGTTATCGCTTATGTTTTCTTTTGTTTTTTTATAATTTCTCATGTTATTTCATTGTTTTTTTAACTTATGTATTTTATTGTTGTTTTATTTCATTTCTAACTACAATTCAACTATTTTTACACCAAAACAAACACCTAAACTTTAAACAAGACCAAATAACCAATGTTTTATCTCTTTTTAGGATTTTTTTTTTTTCCATATCTTTTGTACACAAATCGCATAAATGAGCGATTTTCAGGCTGACATGCAAAGACAAAAGGTCATGTGACTTTGTAACAATACGTCCAATTTTCAAAAAAATTGTTTCAAAAGATGCGTAAGACTCGAAACAAAAAAGTAATGAAAGGAAAACTTTAAATCTGCTGCGGTTCCGATGTAGTCGCTAAATTATTACAGGGGGGGGGGGGGTCAAATTGAGCCCCCCCCCCCGTTAACATAGGGTTAAGCCCTGCATGCTTTGCAAAAATGGCACTATGGAAATTCCACATATTTGAGGCAGACTTTGACTTTTCAGATGGATGTAAAAGTATAAGATGACCATCCATGCCAAGACATTAATGCTATAGACTGGATTGGACACAGTAATGGTATGAGCAGTACCGAGCAGGAACTTGACCATACAACTTACTTGATAGTATTTTAGTACCCTCCTTATGTCCATCGAGCCCTTCAACATCTGAAAACTGGATTCTGCATTCCTCTTCAGACATATCTGCACCTGCGTGTGAAATAACAGAATAATAATAATACAGAATAAACATACATGTACATGTCTAGGCCTAATCAAAATCAATGAAAAAGTATCCCTTATTGAAGGGTATCATCACCTCATCACTCCATCCATATTTCATTAAAAATCAACCAATGTGTACAGAAAGACTCACTCATAACGTCTTATAACTATTTTCATATGGCTCTGCCTCAATCAATAAACTAAGGGTACTACTTAGCCTACACTCATGTTGATTAGCAAAATAGACATAAATTGTCTCATGAGCCCTCAGAGAATGGTCAGAAGTTCCAATAATCAAGATAGTCACATTGGCAACTATCAGAGGAAATTTGATTCTTGAAATATAGTTCTGGTCATTTTTGCCAGTCTGACAGCAAATTTCCTGAAGTGATCGATTCTTGCAAAACTTCCCATAAATGGGTATTAGACTATAACTGGGTGTAAACCATTTGTATTATGGCAAGGAGTGGTAATAGACCAAATTTGGATACAAAGTGGTTATTATTTAGCCCTTCTTATTAACAGGCTGAATGATAATTGGACAAGATGCAGTATTCTAGCTAGTGAACAAACCAGGTGTGCATGAAGTGATATAATAATAATTCTTATGATTTATAATATCCCAAACTCACTCTGTAGAGTGTTGAAGATGCAGAGTACGATAAAGAAGTGAGAAAAATAAAGAGTAGAAATACAACAGAAGAATTCAATAATCAATGGGAAGCATTGAACAAGTAAGTTTTTGATTGCTTTTGAATAAATCTGAAGAACTGCAATTTCTAATTGGAGCAGGACCACCGTGGGCAAAAGCTCATCGTCCCCCCCCCCCTCCTCCCAATGTTTTTGTAGATTTTGGAACAACAAGAGAATCAGAGTTAGATGAATGTAAAGATCTGACAGGAGTGTATTTGTGAACTAGACTTACATTGTAATACGGAGCAGAACCTTTGACACAATGGAAAACAGAACCAAAAATTATTAAATAAGGCGATCTCTGACTGGCAGCCAGTGAAGTGATTTCAGAGTAGGGGTGAAAGGAGTGCGTTTCTTTAACAGGGTACCGTTGCGTGCTGCAGAATTTTGGAGTTTGGACAACTAGGTTTAATGGTGGATTCCAGTATTTGGTTTGATGGTTTATTTTACATACCGGTAAATGCTATTTTACAGGCTTAGTAAAAGACCAAATGGCACCGGACTAAATGGCAATAAACCATTTGCTGCTGCTAAATGACCGTACAACTTACTTGAAAGTTCTGTAGAACCCTCCTTATGTCCATCAAGCCCTTCTACATCCGAGAACTGGATTATGCATTCATCTTCAGATGTATCAACTGTTGATAAGAAAAGAAAAATAAGTTGCATTTGCTATCCAAAGTGGAATAATGGTTTAGGTGGTTTTACTTTTTCAACCTTTTTTTTTTTGGAGTGGATGATAGGATTCTGGTGCAATTTTCTGTTTTTCACCAAAAAAAATCCAAGTTGGATCATACAAGAGGATTGACAAAAATGAGATTGAAATACATGTTCGCTTTATTTTCATCTAGGAAATGCCAAAACTGTAGAGAGTATATTTGAGAAGCTTTTGAATCAGTCAAGCAGCATTGTTACAATTAAATTAAATCCATAATGGCAATTACAACAAAATAGCCAAGTCCTATAAAAAGTGACATCTAATTACCCATCATTGTGTCATATGTCCAATACCTATTTTTTTTTCACTCTAAATATCCACAAAAAACCTGTTCCAATCCAACTAGATATATATAGACCATTAGAAATTGTAGATACTAATGGTAGATTCTCCATCTACATGTATATAAATTGTATACAGAAAGTGTGAAATTGGTAGTATTTATCAGTAAGATCCAAGTCAAGTTAGACCTATATAAAATATGTACCGGTATGTCTTATTTTCTAAACTTGAAATAAGGGGGATGCTATTTAAAAGTGGCACCGGACTAAATGGCAATAAACCATTTGCTGCTGCTAAATGACCGTACAACTTACTTGAAATTTCTGTAGAACCCTCCTTATGTCCATCAAGCCCTTCTACATCCGAGAACTGGATTATGCATTCATCTGCAGACGTATCAACTGTTGTTTAGAAAAGAAAAATAAGTTGCATTTGCTATCCAAAGTGGAATAATGGTTTAGGGGGTTTTAATTTTTCAGCCTTTTTTTTTTGGAGTGGATGATATGATTCTGGTGCAATTTTCTGTTTTTCACATAGAAAAATCCAAGTTGGATCATACAAGAGGATTGACAAAAATGAGATTGAAATACATGTTCGCTTTAATTTCATCCAGGAATTGCCAAAACTGCAGAAAAATATATTTGAGAAAGCCTTTGAATCAGTCAAGCAGCATTGTTACAATTAAATTAAATCCTTAATGACAATAACATCGACTTTCCTCTTTCTTTTTTTGTATGGCCACAGAGCCACACTGAGAGTTGGCTGAAAATATATGAGAGGAGAAAGACGGAATGGGAATCATCTAGTCTAGAAATCTACTGCTTGGTCTATACATAACTTTTGTGCTCTTTCTCTCTCTCTCTCTCTTTAAAGCTAGATCAAGGTATTAAAGCTAAAAAAATGTTGACAAAACATTTTTACAAGTGTGAAGGAGAAAATAATCTCTAAAAAAATAATCACCATGGCAGCAAGGGTTTTAAAAATATGATTTACAAGTTTAACCTAGATGTAGTATTCTCTGATAAAGAGAAAGATCTCAGCTCTATGTGCATTTGTGCCTACTGCAGAATGCCTACCGGGTATACTGATTCATTTAACTTTAACTGGATGTTAGACATTTCCCATTAAAAAAATAAAAATAAAGCGAAGTCCTATCATAAGTGATATTTACTTACCCTTCATTGTGGCATACATGTATGTCCACTACCTAATTTTCGCTCTAAATATTTAAACCCTGTTACCCCTGCTCCAATCCAACTAGATATATATAGACCATAAGAAATTGTAGATACTAATGGTACATTCTCCATCTACATGTATATAAATTTTATATAGAAAGTGTGAAATTGGTAGTTTTTACCTGTAAGATCCAAGTCAAGTTAGACCTACATGTATATACAATAGGTATGTCTAATTTTCTAAACTTGAAAAAAAGAGGGGGATGCTATTTAACAGGTTAGCTAGGTAAAGAACCAAGTGGCACCGGACTAAATGGCAATAAACCATTTGCTGCTGCTAAATGACCGTACAACTTACTTGAAATTTCTGTAGAACCCTCCTTATGTCCATCAAGCCCTTCTACATCCGAGAACTGGATTATGCATTCCTCTTCAGACGTATCAACTGTTGATTAGAAAAGAGAAACAAGTTGCATTTGCTATCCAAAGTGGAATAATGGATTTGTAGGTGGTTTTACTTTTTCAACATTTGTTTTTTGAGTCAATGATAGAATTCTAGTGCACTATAGCTTTCACCTTTTTTTAAATAGAAAAATCTGAGTTGGATCATACAAGAGGATTGACAAAAGTGAGATTGATAACCCCTGTTCAAATCCAACTAAGGAAGCTATGTATAGGTCAAACAAAATTGTGAATACAAATGGAAGATTCTCAATGGATCCGTCCAGAAAGTTAGGGCAGTTTTGTGACAAATCAGAAACTATGTCTCCTATCAACTGTAACAATAACGTTGCTCAAAATTGAGTTTAGCATAAACAGCCTATATAGCCAACTGTCTTTTATAGTAAAAGTACTCAAGTTTCATGGTGAATCAGTATTATAGACCCAAAGTTTATGTAATGTTATATGAATGTGTCCATCATGTAACGCTAGTAAAAAGAATGTGTATCAAGTAAAGATTTTGAAGAAAAGCAACTAAAACAGGAACAATTCTGGCAGGGCATTATTTATTGCATAAAAATCTTCCAACAGATAATTCATCTTCCAGGTGTATAGTAGAAGATCTCTTACCTATGTTACATGGACACTGTCATATTTTTGCCCCAGCTTCATGGAATGACTCATATATAAATGTATAGACGTAAAAAAAAAAAAAAAAAACATTACTTTATTGTTCAAACTTGCACAACAAAGGAGAAGATACAAAAGCCCAGGACAATTCCATTTTACTGGAAAATGCAGGGCATTAAAATGTAGATATACAGTGTATAATGTTCTATAACTTCAACAAAAATTAACTAATTTTACAACATAGTGAAAACTGAGGAGTTATGGATATTCCTAGCTATGCATGTACATGTACATGTAGATGAAATAAGATGAGCTAAATATTGAAATACAGGAAGTTTGAAATTGGCAGTATTTATTGGTAAGATCCAAGTCAGACCTACATGTATGTATATCCGGTATGTCTAATATTCTAAACTTTTTTTTAAATGTTATATCTTCTTTCTGGCATCAAATGTCTTTAATCTATAGGGACATACTTGGATGCTGTTATTTCGACATACAATGTAGATCTGCATTACAGGTACATCTAAAACTAGATCTACATCTGACCGTTACATCTTGATCTAAACAAAAATGCATGAAATTACAGGGGCACTCACAATTTACTGAGGTTCAAATATTGATATTTGAATCAAGATCAGGATTTAACTTTTATCAAACGTACATGTACTTGTGAATTCAAAATAGTGTTTGATTTTTCGGAAAAATCTAAAGGGGCCGAGCATTGTGCATGTGACGAATAATGAGATTTGAATATTGAAATTTTATATCCCACATTGTACCACGCGAGAAAAAAGAGAAACAAAGAAATACACAAGGAAAGAGCAGAGGATGTAGATACATAAGAAAATTAGACCCAAGGATAGATTACATGAAAAACAAAGAAATACATATGGAAAGAGAGGAGAATACAAAGAGAATTAAACAATGGGAGAAAAAAAAAGACACATACTGTACATGTAAGATGACACAAGAAATCAAGGAAATACCTCAGAAAAATAACAGAGAAGTTGAAAGAAAAAATTCAAATCAGACTCTGGTCTCTAGTTGCTATTGAGATTTTTTTTCAGACATGTGAATGATTGCAGTAAAAGCGACATTCTGATCACGATCAGAATCTTGCCTTTTGGGAGCATGCGAATGCCCCTATTAAGATGAAGTTGTTTTTATGACTTATATTGCACACATAGATCTAATAATGTTACAGTTTTGCATTGGATGTTGTCTTTTGTACCAGTTAGACCATGGCTTTAATTTACTCTTTATCCCTTATGAAGCCACATAGTTTGTACATGAACTTCTGTGTATCTCAATTGTTTTGGTGCAGTTTACAAATCATATAGACTTTTCGTTATTCTCTAACTACCTGCAATTTTCTTCCATTACGGCTGCCTTAAACTTTCATCAACCTTCATTTTAATTTAAAAAGAAAACATGCTTTTCCTTAATTATCCAAACAATATACAAAACTCAGAGTACATGACTGTGTGTGTGTGTACTCGATTACAACTCTTGAAATAATATCATAATCATATAATACATGTAGTAAACACTTGGATTAACTTTTCAAACTTATAAATCTAGTATCTCTAAATTGACAATTAACATTTTCTTTCTTTACTAAGTGTACTAAGATAATCCCTCAGCTTTCTTCACATGCCAAGTTCATGTATTCAAAGAGAAAGGAAGTTAAGAATTTGGGAAAGCTTTGAATTGTGAGAGCCTTTAAAGGCTTTATTGGATTGGTGTACTGCATGCAGCCCTATAATCTCTTCCCATTGTTTCAGGGGGAAGGGGTGTGAGAAGAAAGCCTGTGACCAGACATTTTTTTATACAGTGTGTTATACTTTTAAAAGAAGAGCAATTTAGCCATAAAAAGTCCCTCTTACAAGTAACAGAATTATTTTAATTGATAGAATTAATTAAAAACACAAGGAAGAACTTTGCATGTACATGTATGTACTGAGTATTGCCATTACTCAGATAAATTGTTGCCAACTTAAATGTCATTTTTTGATAAAAGATACATCCAAGTGAAAGTCTTGATTTATTTTCCTTCTCAAATACCAAGAAAAGGAAGTTTTTTTCGTGAATTTGGCAGATTTTTCAAATGCCAATACCAATTCAGGTTCCACATGCTTGTAAAGAACACCATAAAGAGAGAGAGAGAGAGAGAGAGAGAGAGGGGGGGGGGTACCAGACAATAATCTTGTACTAGTAAAAAAAAAATAATCCACTCATTCTATTTACATTCCTATCAGATTCTTCTTAAATTGTCACTGATCTGTTTCTTTTTAAACAAACTTGATTTAGATTTAATGAGAAATGAAAACAGTTAGTAATTGTCATTAGAATTTATATAAAAGATGCTGGATTACCTGATGATAAAAACGACGACATAATTCTTCCTCTGAGACTGTCCCTGTCCGATCGAGTCTGAGCTAGCCTTTGTTGACGTGGTCGTGGACGTATATGGTGAGACGTCGATGACGTGACGTGACTATTAATTGTACAACTTGTACTTGTAGAGAGATCGAGACTTTATTTCGTAGACAAGATCGGGCACCACGCAAATAAAATGCAGCTGCTAACGCCAGGCCAAGGAGGATATTACAAACTCTTTGCTAAGGCCTATAGCCTGCAATCGGCCAGGCCAAATTCACGAACAATAGAGCAATTATATACGTCCGCTCGGATTACGATAATCCATGGTCGAACTTAACTGGTCATTGATCGGCATATGCATGGAGCGCGCGCTAAACAATAGCCACATAGTTTCTCAACTTCAAGATTAAGTTCATTTTCCTCAAAACCAATGATATAATCTTTACATAAAAGAGAGACTGGTTATATCAATATAGTATATTAACATCGATCGATCAGTAGACTTCAACAATGATCACGGTTCGTAAACAAATACGATAAAAGAAGATATACCGTTAAGACCAAACTAGACCTATAACATAATCCTCTAATATTAACTTGTTGACGTCATAAAATGAATGTTTTTATAGGACCCCTTTCCCCGCCCCCCTCCCCCCCCCCCCCCCCCCCCCCCCCCCCCCCACTCAGGTTTCGAAATGACCGCATGCGTGTTGCCAAAATGTCCGGTAAAAGGGTACTTTTCCGTGCGACAAAGTCCGGCCCGAGATTATTGTAAAAAAAGGGGTGTATTTGAATTTTCACCCGGAGATTTCTTTAGGGGGTGTTTTTTTTTCTTCCCCCCCCCCCCCCCCCCCCCCCCCCCCCCCCGCCACTGAGCGACATTTCGGCTGGCTGAGTCGTTGCGATTTTTTTTGGCTCAAAAAAAAGAAAAAAAGTGTACGCTTACCTTTTGGGGGGGGGGGGGAATGAGTACTAAAAACAAAATGGTTCCCCCCCCCCCACCTTTTTAACACAAAGAAATAAGGTAAAATTGTGGTAACCATCTTTTTTACCGTCTTTTTTTTTGCCACTAGGTGGGTGCCCGTCATTTGTTTAATACTGTTTTGTTTTCCAGGGGTGGGGGCCCGTCTTAATATATATATATATATATATATATATATATATATTTGCCAATGGTGGGGCCGCCCCCCCCCCCTGGATCCGCCACCTTGGTTAGAATCCGATGATGAAACAAATAATCGTCACGTGATCTTTCTCCCAATACGTTTCAAAACGTACTTATTTGGTTTCACTTTAGTCCCATAATAGTCTGCAAAGTTTAGCTTCATGATTGAGTTACCATGCCTTCTATAATTCTCAAAATCATACTGATTTTTCATTGTTATGGTTACCTCTATTACTTCTGTTATGTCTGCCTTTCAACTTTCATCAACCTTAATTTCAATTTAAAAAGAAAACTTCCTTTTCCTAAAGACAGTATCCAAACAATATACAAAATTCAGAAGAGTCAGACTGCATACAGCAGTGAAAGGTAATACAAAGTATGGGTGTACATGACTGAGTGTGTGTACTCAATTAAAGCTCTTTAAATGATATCATAATTATAATAATAAACACTTGGACCCGCACTTGGACTAAAAATTTAAAACCTTTAAATCTAGTATCTCTTTATTGACAATTAATGTTTTATTTTTCTTTACTATGATCGAGTCTACTAAAAAGAGGTGAACTCTCAGCTTTCTTCACATACCGAGTTCATGTATACAAAAAGAATTGTGAGACCTTCTTTTGAAGCATTTTTGAATAAGTAAATAAAAAAGTAAAAAAGGGAGAGGGGTGTGCGCACTCACGCCCCCTAGACCCCCCCCCCCTCGGTCGGGGAGGGGAGTGTTACGCCTAGAAAATATAAATTACGTAATTCATGTTTCAAACCTTTAATACTCTTCTCGTATGAATAGGCACCCTCTTCTCGTATTACTATGAATAGGGACCCCTTGATTATGTAACGATCCCGATTTTGTATTATGAATAGCGAACCTCCCCTCATATTATGAATTTAGCGGGTCTAATATGAATAATGACCCTTATGTATAAATGACCCATTTCTCATAGTGTGGAAATATTTCCCAAATGCCATGTATCCGGGTCAAAAAGAAGCATAAAAAGAAGAAGAAAAATAACAACGATCGAAAAAGAGAAAGGAGAAGACAAGTAAATGAACAAAAAGAAAGAGGAACAGACTTTAAAAATGTTACCAACCATAATAGTGAATAATTTGATATTTTAAACATTTGTTCTAAGCTGCTCAACCCCCAATTGTTTCATACTATATATTTGATAGCTTAGAAGTAGACCTTTATTCAATTTATATTGGTCAGTTTTAGCGTACAACTATCATAATTTACTTATAGTTTAAATTCATTTGGTTCGGTAGCACTGTAAACTGTATTATAGCACAGCAGACTCATTCATGGGCTAATATATACCACTCTCGTAGGCTGGCCTGATTAAAACTCATTTTCGGACACATTCGAATCGTGTCAATTGAGTTGATTAATATTGTCTGAAATACAGACTACTAAACAACAACAACGTATTCGTGCTTAATTCTCACGGTAGCTCAAAACAAATTAATGAATCATGAATAGCCAAGCAATTATACTATAATTATTACGCTTATACTGCTTTCAATCTGGCTTCTATCGGAGTCACATCGATGAAAATACCGATTGAATTTAAATAATACACTCTTTATGTTGTATAGCTCCCTCTCATGGTCAAGATATTAATTAAGCTATAAAACAATGTTTCTTGACTAAAATCGACCGGT
The DNA here is from genome assembly GCF_000002235.5 of Strongylocentrotus purpuratus. Lineage (NCBI taxonomy): Eukaryota > Metazoa > Echinodermata > Echinoidea > Camarodonta > Strongylocentrotidae > Strongylocentrotus > Strongylocentrotus purpuratus. The sequence continues at coordinate 3,779,447 of NW_022145594.1, read as the reverse complement.
TAGCTATTCCCGTTTGGAAACTATATATCACAACTACATATTCTGAGATTTTGGTCGCAGCTACCATTGTACGGCCGTAGGCGCTATTTGAAATTTTATCAAAATTTACCGGAAGCACCGGTAAATTTTTATATTCAATTTTTCTCGAAAGCTGGGTTTTGGGGACTAAAATTTCTAGTGCTTATAAAACATCCACAGGGGCATCCAAATATATCAAAATAGTAAAGAATCACTATTTACCCAATTTTCAAAATTTCCCAAAACTTTGTATTACCTTTAAGGTTGTTGAAAGAAATATACTGGAAGCAGTCTAGGGATGTGATGTACCATTTTGAATCATGTTTGCACATATAGGAAAGTTCGTCTGTTCAGCATTTTACACATCAGTTAAATGAGTTTTACTTGAAGTTGGAAACAAAAAACTAGAACAAAAATATCTTCAAATATTTGAATGCTTCTTTTTTCTTGCTTTATTCAAGTTTATCTGTGCAGGGAACAAAGGTATTAAGGCCAAGATAGGGCAGATGGCGAGCACGGAAGAGTTTCCAACAGAGGGGGTTGAGGCACTAGTGGAGGGGTTCAAAGCTGCCACCCAGATACCAGAAGTGACCATCATCCCTGACTCTGAGTCCCAGTCCGACAACACCCAACCAGACAACACCCAGTCCACCAGCTCCCAGTCCGACAACACCCAGCCAGACAACACCCAGTCCACCAGCTCCCAGTCCGACAACTCCCAGTCCATCTTCACCCATTCCGATAACACCGAGCCACACCACACCCCGCCACTCATGAGCAGCACACCAATCCCCCGGAAAAGATCCAGAAAGCAAGGATCTTCTGAGCGTGGCAAACGAGCCAGATCCGAAAATAACAAGGAGAACAGCTTCTCCGTTGAAGCAAAGTGCAAAGGTGAATTTCAAAGTTTTTTTTTTTTTAATTAAAAAAAAATTCTTTAGCCTTAATTTCATTCATACGATCAGTTGCCTTGTTTAAACCTCAGTAGATTGTACAGATGTATTTGACCAATTGGAAATAATTATCATAATTCCTACAGAAGACACGGACCAAACATATTTGTTTTTTTGTTGTGATACTTTTAAACCTTGACCTACTTACACAGTTTGTTGAACTTAACCAATATTCTCTGTCAAGGAAGTACAGTTTTAATAATATTGGGCATGTAGCCCCTCGGAAGTCTTCAAAGTCTTCAAACGTGCAAAGCTAGACAAAGGGTATGCACAGCCAGATCCACATTACATTTTTTATATCAGAATGTGGAATGAAATAACCTGTAGCTATTTTGTGCGAAAGATAGTAAGATTTGTCTCCCAAATTGTTTTGATGATCTTAGTGTCACCACTAGTAGTTTCCCATAGATTCAACTTCCAATTTTGTTATTGTATCTATGAACATGATTATGAGGTTTATTTCAAAAACATGAAATATTTGATCAGCCACATAATTTCACCCCCCCCCCCAAAAAAAAAAAAAAAAAAAAAATCAAACCATGTTAAGTTTGCTTATCAGATCATCCAAATTAAGTATGCAACTTCAAAACTGAATGAAATTGGCTTAATATTAGAAAATTTGATATCGGATTGATGCTGAACAAGTTAATTCGGCCAAACTAAATATCAAAACAATATTGGACAAGTCTTTGACCTGTTGGCATACCTCATCCAATATTTCCTTGTATTGACCTCAAGGCCATCCAATATCATATAATTAATTTGCTCTAAATATGTGTAACATCACCTTTTCTATTCCTAGATTCTAGGGCATATAGCCATTCCCCATTATTCAGTGAACTATTGTGTATAGAAAGGGGAAAAGACACATTTACATCATCATTTTTGTTCTCCCTTGCAAAGAAATACTTGGAAAGTATGTCTGGTGTCGTGTTGATTTAGCAGAAAATGCTTATTAGGTAATTATAACATATTTACTTGATTCTTCCTGATTTCAATAGGACTGTTCAAAGTCTTTGTGGACCAGTTGCTGAAAGCCCCAGAGGGGATGCTAACAAAGAAGGTGTCAGAAGACCAAGTGAACAACATCAAAAACATTCTCAGGGATAACAAGCCAGGTCAGCTACCGCTCATCCCTGTAATGGCCACAGGACCATGGCCTGGCAGAGTGTCCCCCCAGGACAAGTTTATAGTCCTGGGTGGATACCCACTGTTTATGGCAGCCAAGGATCTGTCAACAGATGTGAAGTAAGTGAAAGTGCACTATTTAGTTATATATCTCGCTAACCTGTTAATTCACTGTAGGGTTGATGACGTCACACAACATTACTGCATATCCTTGCGATATGCAGAGTATAACCTTGAGATCACCAACATATACCCTTTTTATATTCAAATATTCAACATGCAATTTCTTGAAAATAGAATAAAGCCCATTATTAAAGGCAAATTGCTTTGGCCAATAACTTACTGTAGATGAATTTTATGTTTTTACTTCCAGTGGTTGTAAGGAAAATTGCATTTTGTTTTTTTAACGGAAAAAAAAGAAGACTTTTCTCAGCAGGGCATCGTGGATGGGTGTTGTTACTCTGCATACATTGTATAGGTAGTTTTAAATTATTTTGTAAATTTACATGTACTTCTAAATCTCAATTTTGCTATTTTCAAGTTATTCTCTTTCTTGAAAAGAAGAAAAGGCAATGTCCACTTTTCATTATCCTCTCGCTGACGAAGTCGGAGGGGATATAGTAACGCACCGTCTGTCCTTCTGTAACAAATCTGGTTTCCGATCGATAACTTAAGTAATGTTTGATAGATTTAAATGAAATTTGATATGAAGGTACATTGGTATCAAAATACAGCCTAATTTCGATTTCAGATTATGTAGGTCAAAGGTGAAAGGTAGCTCATTAAATATGCGAAAATACCAAATTACATGTATATATGCGAAAATGTGGTAATTTCCAAGCTAGTAATATACTAGTATAGTCCAAAGAAGGTAACTAGTTCTGACGTACTGTATATAGGCCATTTGAACCCTGCAAGCTTAGAGGGGATGCTACGTATGCTTTGCGTTGACTTGTTTAATAGAATTACCCAAGTGAAGATTTGCTTGTTCAGGAAATCTGATTTTTCTTTCCTGTTTCTATTTGCATTATTTAGGTATGCTGACTACAGACAGCTTGCAGTAAACATGTCAAGTGAAGTGTACAGAATACTATGATAATTTCAAAAAAAAAATTAATTCACTTATATGCATATTTATGGTAATTTATCCAAATAAGGTCATAAGTCACATTTGTACCCATAAATCATATATTATTGATATTGAAGTCTTCTCTTTCACTACACATATTCATTAGACCATTTGGAATTATAATACAACAACAAATTTGGAAGAGCCAACTTATTCCTTATGTTATCTCTTGTTTTTGATAATTTCTTATGTATTTTATTGTTTCGTTGTTTTATTTCATTTCTGACTACAATTCAACTATTTTGAATCCCAAAACAACCACCTAAACTTTAAACAAGACCCAATAACCAATGTTTGATCTATTTTTAGGAAAAATGACCTTTCCATATGTTTTGTCCACAAATCACGAAAATTAGCGATTTTTGGGCTGACATGCAAAGACAAAAAGTCATGTGACCTTGTAACTGTAGGTCCGATTTTCAAAAAAATAATCTGAAAAATCCTGGAGGGGAGGGGGTCATATTAGGATTAATACCTGTATTGTAACATTGAAACTCGTTATCATGCATCCTTAAAATACATGGAGGTGACGGGCGATTCATCTCTATAGCGTACAAAATCACATGCGTACAAAAAAAAAAAATATATTTAAGAGCAACTAAAGAAATCATCCCGCCAAATTTTTCCTTGTTTGATTGCAGGTACCATTTCAGTACACAATATGCCCTTCATTTATTTACCCCCACCATCAACAAAAACTCAACCATATTTTATGAGGGCATTATCCTTACCTTCATTACTAAAAGAAGCAAAAGAAAACGATCTTCTCACTGGGTTTAAATTTCATTTTTGTTTCAAGTTATGTTCACATGCGATCCTAAGGTTTGAACGGTTTTTACCCCATTAAATCTGGCACATTGTTTTTTTTTACATGCCATTTCAAAACGATGCTGCTTGATAAGGCATGTACTTATGGCATCAAGGTATCATTTGAAAGCATAATACTTGAACTTTATGGAGAAAAGCAAATTAATGTAACATTCCTTTGTTTTAGGTTTAAACAAATATTTCTTTGGACACACTGTATTTTTGAAAATTATAATTCCTACTTGTTCATTTTTTTTACAGTTGTTTTTGCCTCTGCAAGGCCTCGGCGAGGGAGAGATGTATGCTCTGCTATCCGGAGTTGTCAGATCTTTGCATTTTCACCTGTAGATCCATGGTCAGATGATTGAAGTCAACCATGTCAACACGGAGGCCGGGTAGATGTTTTGGCGGAAATGGTTCATACTACAAACCATGCATGTTTCAAATGAATTAACAGGTCGGTCTCAAAACACAATATCTTGTAAAGTCACAGTGAGGATTCGGTTGATATACGATACGTGCATGCATATAAAATATTAGAGAAAAAGGAAACATTTCAATAGATGCTATATAATATGATTATCATTTTAATGAGCAAATATCATAATCCCATAGACTTATTACGTAATCTACGCCTGTATAACAACAGGTAAGAATCAAAATGCCATTTACCAAGGAAGGAAAGAATATTAAATTTTAGGAATTTGACCGGACACAAAACACCATATACGTGAACAAAATGTACCAACCTGCATAAATACAAAAGGTTTATGCGTGACATTAACCTGGCTTGTGATATTATAAGTTTTTTCACGTCTTCATGTATTTATTCATTTAATCAATACAGTAGTGTATATCAACGCATTGTTGTGTATATGGTGTGTTTTAACGGTGTAATTGTGTATTAATTCAAAGTTGTTAAGATTTACACCTTCATATGCCTTCAGTTTATTGTCCTACCTACCGTTTAAGGATTATAAACAAACTCACCTGTTACCTCCTTTATCAACGTGATAAATTGTTTGAAATAATGAAGATTCGTCAGGCTGAAGATAAAAATGAGAAAATAACCTGATTCAAAATCATTATTTTGACGTGGTGATGATTGAAGTTTGAAGTTTTTATTTATTCCACATTTTACATAGAAAAAAAGTTTATATTCTTTTCTTTTTGTATACAGGCTTATATGAGAATAGATTAAAGGGTAAGTGATAATAAAATGCATACAATTTGATACTGCCAAACGCCTCCTACCAAAGGCCACCGTCACAATAAAAGATATTCGATGTATTTCTTATACACTACAACGAAGTATTCTTAGTGCAATGCAAAAACCAGGGTCTTAAATTTCTAACACCAGCACGGAATTGAAAAAAAATACCCTTGTTGTTAATTTCACGCGTCCGTTCACGTCCGTTCAACATCAACAGAGAGTTGAAATATTTAATTACAGGTTGATGTTCCGATTCTTGGTGTTATGGTGTTGAACTCGCGCATGCGCATAAGTTAGTGGATTCGAGCAAAATCATTGGACGACAGTTGTCATATGATATGACGTCCTATCGTGCATGCGCATGCGCGAGCTAGCTGTCAAGAATCTTTTGAATTGAATTGAATATGAAGGAAGTCCCTTCGTTTATTGACCATTTAAAACAACAAAATATACAAAACAACAATACAATAGAAGAATGATATCAAATAACAACAACAAACAAAAGTAATAATGGTCAGGGTCCCTGAGAAGCAAGACTGCTTGTAGTCGGGACCCTATATACAAGTACATTATAACATTAATATAAATTTAAATGCACACGCACGCATAACAAGCAAGCAAGCACACACACACACACACACACACACACACAAACACACGACAGAATGGAGCAAAGATATAAGAGGAAGGAAAAATACAAGATAAAGAGCTACGAAGAGAGATCGAGATTATTTAAAGAACTGAATAAACGTAACTTACACAATACTTTAAATCTGGATAGTGTTGTGCTATTTGTAATGTTACTACTTAACAAATTCCATTCATACACCCCTGTGAATCTAATTGAATTGCGAACATAATTGAATCTAGAGAAGGGTTTATGTAAATCTTGATGTTGTCTAGTTAAATGAGTGTGGAATTTTGAGTTTGTTTGAAACATGTTAGAAAAAATCTCTTCGGGATATCGTGGTCATGGAATGTTTTGTCAAGGTCTGAATATCCTATTTCATCAGCGCAATCATGTCGTTAAGTGTGAACATTTGTTCTGCAGACAGAAAAGTTAGAAAATCGTTACCACTAAATCCAACAGACATCGCAGGATTCTTTGAATTGAGTGTTAAATCATTGGTATTGATTTTAACAAAAAAAAATCAGGATTAAATTCTACACACCACTGGTGTTGAAAGAAATGGTGTTGGATTTTTTAACACCAAAACTAGAATTGAAATTTAACACCAAGTTGAAATAATGGTGTTAGATTTTAACACCAAAGGCGGAATTACTTCAACACCAAGAGTGAAATTGAATTGTTTAATTCCAAACCCTGGTGTTAAATAACACCAGCTGGTGTTTTCCGATATAGATACCGGGATGGTGTTAAATGTAACACCCTTGTTTTTGCAGTGTGCACTAAGGTGTGCGCTGTCTTCCAAAGGCGTTAACCGCTAAACAGGGCCATTATCTCGCCTTCCATTAACATGCAGGCTAAATAGTTTCTGCTCTCTTTGCAGTATAACGAAAACCTCTAACCGATGTAAAAATACAATACTTCCACATGCAAATATTTGACTTGTTGTAAGTTTGTTATTTTCAAGTACTTAAAATCAATGTTGACCCCTTCAATGAGCACCCTCCCTAGACGAGAAGGAAATAAAGAAAATGACGTGAAATGATCTTCATGTATATAACAATAATTTGCTATCTTTGACTCGAACATGTAAAGTTTTAACATTCGAAATTCCATGTTTTCACTCTCCGTCACTAAGACCTCTTGTACATCTATTAAAAGGCCGCCAAAGTCGAGGTTTGGGGCAAATGCTAATCTTGAAAAAAGGAGATAGGAATTCATTTTCCTCGTACTCGCTAAATAATATAATTAGTATATGGACTAACTTTAACGCTCAAAAATACAGATTCAAGTTTCCAAAATATCTTTTTTTTTTTTATTGCTCCTGGTTGCTATGCTACCTCGAATGTTAATAGATGGAAAATATCTTATTAGTGGTTCACTCTTATGAAGGGGTTATGTTCAATCTCATTCTCATAATTTGGAAGTAGTCTGTACGTCTAGTACTAGTTAGGTTAATCGTGATTACAATCTTAAAAGCTTTAAAGTCATATCATCGATAGTACTGTAGAGAAATTAGGCATATTCCATCTATGGTCATTCTGAAGAAAAGTTAACTTAAAAACCGATGATATCCCATTAAGCTTGTGGATACTATTCATGACGGTGCTCCTTCTATTCCTTCCATTATAACCTTACCCTGCTAGCTTATAATGCATAAAAGGTGATGAACACAACAATGGATAAAGGTGTATATACAAGAAGGCAAAGTATAATTCTTTGATCGAAAATAGTCAAACGCTGCTATTTGAACATTTTATTTTTTAAGAAATCGGATTTTTTCCCCCTTGTTTTGATGGGGCGGGGGTATATGCAAACAGTTATGGGGCTTTCACATATACACTCCGGGCCCCGTACGGCGAGTAAAAACAGACATTTTGGGAATTTTCGGCCGGTGACCGGCCGACTGCCGTAAAGGTCCTACGGGCGCCGGGACAGTTTTCGCCGTACGGGCGCCGTGGTGCTGAGTTGGCTGCTCCCAATTCTCCCGGCGTTTTTATCTGACCGTAAGGCCGTATAAAGCCCGTAAAGGGCCTGCAGGGCATCTTACGGGCCCCGTGCGGGCTCCGGACGGTGCCCGGACGGCCCCTCACGATTTTTGAGGTTCAATTCTCATGAAAAATCTTTACGGCCGCCTTGCAGTGCTCAAGGGTGCCGTACGTGTACCGTACGACTCCCTCACGGGCCCCTCCAAGAGCCCCGGATGATATGCACAACAACAGGCGTCTGCCCTCCGGGGGCCGTTTGAAATGAATATTGCCCGTGCGGGTCCCTCACGGCGGCATCTCAAAATGTACAACGCAGCTTTAAATACAGGAGGTGTGGATGACAGAGGACACATAGTTCAGCGCACCGCACGTTACCCGGCCGGTCGCCTTGAGGACCCCGGTCGGGCCCCGGCAGAGCACCTTCCGGGAGCCATGGGTGCACCTGCTCATCAGACGGAGCCCGTAAGCTTACCCGCCGGCACTCGGCCGGCACCCTGCAGGCACCATTACGGCGCCTTGCATTTCACTCGACCAATTTTCTCCGGGCACCTCCCGGGCGCCGCAGAATATGTGACTGCACATGCCGCAGAAATGAAAATCGGAAGGTTTCCATACACACAGAGAAAAGTAGGTGAAAATTGACTCTCTATAGGGAGTAACTGCTTGTCGCATAAGTGACACCCCTCAGGGAGTAAATTTACTCCCCAATGTAGGGAGTAAATTACTTTTTTTCATAAGAAGGTGTAAATTTGCACCCCAAGGTTATGATTGTTCTCCCTTTAAGGAGTGAAATTTGCACCCAATGGTGCTCATTAAACACCTTTTGGTTCCATTTTCATGAAAAATGGGTTCAAATTTACACCCGTGTGGTTGAATTTTATACCCTTTATGATCGATTCAAAACCCGGTGGGGAGTAAATCTACACCCTTTTTATGCACAGCATCAACCAATTCGTCGCTGTTTTCACGAAGTGACGGTAGTGAAAAAAAATTGCATTCACTTTGCGTTACGATTTTCCTCGCTACCGTCACTTCGTGAAAACAAGGACGAATTGATCATCCCTCGAGCAATCAATCATCCATGCTTCGTAATCACCTAACAGTCACTGATTCTCACCCTTTTGTCTACGTTTCACTGCTCTAAAAAGTCAGACCAGAATGTCGAGTTATATGTTGAAAGACTTTAATGCTCACCTAAACAACAATTAGTGTGAACTCAACACAAGTGCAGACTGTAAGAACTAACTTATGGCTGGAGTTATCGGTTCAAATGTAATGGAATTACCTAAACAAACAATCCTGCCTTACCGAATTTATTCCCTTTACTTACACGTATAAGAAGACAATTATGTACTAGTTAGTAAAACAACACTTCTGCTAACTTCATTAAATTATCAGATATAACCCTCGGTACAACCCCTTGTTCTTGATCAGATAACTTTCACACAAATAATATACCAAAATGAAACATTATAATTCCCCTAACATGACTAAAATATGTGAATTATGCTTTAAAAAAAATTCATTTGGCAGTACCTATATTGACAAGATGAGCCATTGCTGTAGCGCATGCGCATATGCACTGACCAATCAGAGCTCGTCTGACTAAAGTAGGGTGTAAAATTACATCCCTCAAATATACACTCTTGCGTATTTCCGTGTGTTACTCCCTAAAAGGTGTAAAAGCGGCGCCCTATTTTTCCAATTTCGTTTTACTCCCCAAGAACACCTTTTATTTCTCTGTGTGTACGGTCTCTTAATCCACGGAAAGCCGCCGGGTAGGGAAAATCGTACGGGGCCCGGTTTATATGTGACCTAGGCATAAGCGTATCTACCTCGCGGAGTTTAAAAATGCGTCGAAAATCTATTTCAGAAAACAACTAACAAAAAAAAAGCAAGAAAATACACACAAAAAACAAAAAATTCAAAACAAAACATAACAAAAATGTGGAAGGATCCGGCGCGCCTGAACATAATATACAAAGAATTTAAAAACTGCAGTCGTTCATGACGAGCAATTTCCTCTCTCTCTCTCTCTCTTGCGCTCTCTCTCTCTCTCTCTTTCTCCCTCTCTCTATCTTCCTCTTTTCCCGTTTTCTCGTTAATCATTCATGTTAGGTATATCAATATTTATATTCTCTTTGTCAATACCCAATTGCATTCCTTCTTCGAACCCACTAACCTTTCTCTTTCTCTCTTTCGCTGCCCCCCACCCTTCACCCCTCTCCCCTCCCCTCTCTCACTCTATTTCTCTGTCATTATGTGTTTTCTACATTTCCTTCCCTTCTGTTTCTCATGCTTCCACCTCTCTTTTGCGTTTTTTAAGGCGCATTCAAGTGCCGCCCCGGGGCAATTGCCCAATTTGTCTCCCAAGTATGTAAGCCAGTGGTTCTGAATAATTAAAACAAAATTAAGTTATTTCCCTTACATTCCCTTTTCAATGTCTGTATTCGTGTGTGTGTGTGTGTGTGTGTGTGTGTGCAATATAGTTTTTACCGTCGTGTATCAATCAGAATATCAGATATGATTATTTCTGTCTTGGACCGACCTTTAACGCCACTTTCCGAAAGACGTGACTCGGTTTTGAACCTGGTTCCGATCAGAATTAGTTTGTAGAAGAATTTTTCGAAATCTCCGACAATTCTTTTACATGGAAATTCTAAATATTGGCCAATAAATTGCTAATCCCAACCCCCTCTATATCTCGCTCTCTCTCTCTCTCTCTCTCTCTCTCTCTCCCTACCCTCACATGCAACGGCCTGTTGCTATCCACCCCTTTTTGAAAGCACCCCCTATCTGAGGACTGCCAATATTTCCGAACCCCCCTTTGGCGGGCATTTGGCGGGCTTTTCCTGCCTTGGAGACCCCCCTAATTCAGGAAAAATGCTCAATGTACCTCCCTAAATTCGGAATAATTTTTCAGGAGTCCAAAGAGATGAGAGAAAAAAAGAGAAAAAACACCCCCTTTTTAAAGAAATCTCCGGGTGAAAAGTCAAATACACCCCTTTATTTTACAATTCTCGGACCGGACTTTGTCGCACGAAAAGTACCCCTTTACCGGACATTTTGGCAACACTCATGCGGTCATTCCAACCTCTAAGGGGGGGGGGGGGGGCTCCTGCCTGCCATGGCTCATAAAAGTACTTAATTAAGTGACTTTCAAAATATAATTTGGGTATTTTCTCTTTATAATATGCAAATAAATACTTCAGGCTATTCATTGAGGAGGACCACAGTCTTTACGATTCAAATAAGAATTTGTTTGCATGTTAAAAATAAGAAAAACCTTCACATCGCAGAAAAGTGAACCTATACAAGGTGTTTAATTAGCGCACTACCTTATCATTTTTTACCAAAATAAAAAGTCATCACATGCTCTAGATAATGTATGTACGACTCACATCAGTATGTGATTTTTCATTAATAAAGTTAATAAAATGAATACAGGAGAACTGTTTGTAGATACTTCCTAAAGATGAGAGTATATAAATTGCCCGCCTTGTAAAGTTTCTTGTATCATGATGCGAAAGGAAAATCACCATTTGCCTTGTTTAAAAAAAAACATTGAGCAAGAAAACATATACATACCTGTAGTGTTGTTCAGGGGATTTTTAAACTGTTTCTGTGGCTTAATTAATATAATTGAAAATCTCCTGAAGCATAAACTTTTTCTTCTTTCTCCTCCTGTTCGTCCTCAAATACCTTACGCCGGAAAAATCTCCATAATGTGTGTGATTCAGAACATGTGTATTAGCCTATAGCAATCTCACTTGCCATATGTAATGTACATGGCCCAGTGAGTCAGCATGAAAAGAGCCACTTTCACTGGGGAATCCCCATATGGTTATAGCGCCATCTACAGCTCAGATAGTACCTATATCAAATTTGGTATTTTTTACGAGTTTACTTTTCGTATTAGTGGCCTCATTTACTGATGCATCTTTTGTTCCTATTAAAATGATATTGATAGATTTGACTCGTTATCACAAAGCTGCCCCTTCTCAAGCCAACCCCCTTACCCAGTCAATGTATTAATGTGTTAATTAATATTGAATTGTGTGGTTTATTATCAAACATTTCATCGGGTCAAAAGGCCGAATTGCAATTTTCTATTTTATATATTGACAAAAATGTATACAATCATAATAAATACTTACAGAAACAACAAGAGAAATGCGACTGCGTCTCCCAGACCTATATGCCTCCATCCTACATTCAGTATCGGAAACGACTGGAATTAGTGGTAACATACCACGATGAAAACGATAAGGCTAAAACCTTCCATGTTAGAAATTAACTGACCCATGTGACCTTTGACCTTGTTGTTGCGATTGATATCAGGCCGCTCGCAACTTTTGGGATAGTATCAATCGTAACTCTGAGTAGAGTTGCGATAGATTCACCATCACTCGCAACTTGGAAGAAATCAATCCCGGGGGGTGGGTACTCAGATTTGGTTTAATTGGACGGGCGTGTGCCGCTCAAGCCTCGAAACTCCTCTCCATTATTAGGGGGCATTTTATGCCCCCTAATAACGAGGTTGAAATCTATGCCCCGTCTCTTTGGTGTTCAATACATACCTGTACCCGTTGATGACAATGGGTTAAATTATAATTTGTTTTATATTAATATTCTCCCCGCAGCTTGATCAAAAACATTTCACACATTAAAAAAAATATCATTGCCAGACGTATATTCAAATGGTTTATTAAGCACGTTGTGTGTGCAAACTCTATGATTCTCTTGCAGGTAAAATTATCTATGGCTGATGAGCGATCTGGTAGAGAAATAGATATCAGTGAAATATTGAGAAAGACAAAGAAATTGTATTTCTAGCTTACATAGGCCTATTCGAAATGAAATAAAAGATTATGTCACTTTATTTCTTACAAATTCTTCAGGGTATCAGCTATCATTTCCCCCGCCATTTTAATATACATGACGACAATTTCATATGAAAGCAGCCCTTAAGCAGCCGCCAGCCTCACAGCTACAATGCACAGCAGATGACAGTAGACTACAACGCCGCCTACGTCGGGGATCGACATACACAGCGTCTCGACGACAGCACACCCCACTCATGGATTTGAAAACTCCCCCAAGTCCGCAACCCGGAGGCGCATATGTTTTTTTTTTCACAACTGTGTAGCCATTTTCGCGAATTTTTTTCCAAGAAGTGCTCTGGTGAAAGAGTCTAGGTCGTCAGCGCACTATATATGTGCAAGCACGTACACCCAGGGAAAGGGAAGATGATAGAAAGGGGAAAACAAGGATAGTGGAGAGGATATGGAGAAAGAAAAAACAAGGAAATACATAAGGAAAGAGAAGAGGATAAGTCAAAGGAAGAACATAGAAATACATAATTAAGAGAGCTAAGAGGATCATAGATCTAGACTAAGGAAAAACAGGGAAATACATAAAGAAGGAGAAAGGGAATCTATCAGATTAAAACAAAGAAATAGATGACGAAGGAGAAAAGGATCATTGAAGGAAAAACAAAGAAATACACGAAACAAACAAGAGGTTAGAATAAAGGAAAACAAAAGAAATACATATTGAAGGAGAATTGGGGATAGATTGAAGGAAAAACAAAGAAATATATAACGAAGGAGAAAAAGGATAGATTGAAGAGAAAAAAGAAGAAATACATGATAAAAGAGAAGAGGATAGATTAATTGAATGAGAACACAGAAATACACAATGAAAGAGTAGAGAGGATAGATTTATCTTGAAACAAATAACGATTATGTACATGTACAGTTCCAGCAATCCGACAAAACAAAACAAAAATGCTAGACTCTGTCTCTAGTCGTTTGCACAGTATATTTTACTGAAGTGGCTAAAAAAATTGTTTACAAAAATATATGCGCAACCCGGAGACTCCAGCCCAGAAGGACTGGCAGACGGACGAGCAGCTATAGACCATCCATGTCCACTCCCCGATGACTCAAGCCCACACGGTCATGTATTTTTCCCCGACGTCCGCACCCCGGTGACTTAAGCTCACGCACACCAGCTATTATAGGGACTTTTAGATTCGCACGAAGACATGTGATTGCTACGCGATCGACGTCCTTTAATGCACTGCCTTGAATGGACGTCACACGTATCAGTCCACGCAAATCTAAAAGTCCCTATTCTCCACTCCTGACGACGGATAGTCAACCTGTTCCAAACGTCGAGCCACTCGATCCCGCCACTCATCCTCTCCAAGCGCTATAGTTCTCATTAGAACTATAAGCTAAGAAAAATAACCAACAGTTTTTTTCAAGACTACACAAACAGTCCTTTTCAGGACTACACACCCTCAAGAAAGATTACCGAGAGTCCTTTTCAGGACTCCTCAATTCTCTCTCTCTCTCTCTCCCCCTCTCTCTCTCTCTCTCTCTCTCACACATGGTACACCCGCAAGCCTACTGTATATCTAACATAGCAGATACTTACAAGCAGCAACTAAAAGATTGTTCATTTGAAATATGTACAAGACCGGAATTCCAACGACAGTACTACAGAAAACGAAATAAAATTAAATACATAACATATGACGAGATAATAGGTAGATACAATCAGAATTATTATCACTAACATTACAAAGAACACTTTTAGCTTTAACACCAAATGTATCATGGAATACGTTTAGGAAATTATATATAGTAATGCAATTTTATGATAGAAGGGTACCTGGAGTTATATAACCACGTATGAAAGGTTTTATTGGGTATATTCTTAAAAGAAGCCATATCATTTTATTTTACCTTTTTATTCATTTTTTTTTTGGTTGCAATACATTCGTAATATTTAAGACAGGTGAATTTGCTTTTTAGGTCTGGCCAAACAACTGTCTTAAAAATAAATCAAGAAGTGACTGTTGTTTTATTTGAACAATTAAACAGTTGCATAATGAATGTTTAAGGGATCACCAACATTAGACGATATTGACCCACACTTCATCAAAGTCACATGCTCTACCCGCATGGGTACATAAAACTACTTTAAAAACACACACACACACACACTTTATCTCTCTCACATCTCCCTCTTTCAAGCCCATTTTCTCCAATACCCTTCTAGATTCTCTCTTTCCTTGGTCACTTTATAGCAAACCTTATTTCTCCATTGCCTTTTCCTCATCGATAAGTCTTTTCCCAATCTCTTTTATCGGGAGTAAGTGAACGAGAATAATATCTGTATTTTTGGCAGATATTCTCGTTCACTTACTCCCGTCTTGCTCTTTCTCTCTCTTTTCTTTCCCCAAATGCTCATGTAATTTCTATGAAAGAAAGAAAGAAAAGAGCAGAAGAAAAAAGAAGAGTAACAGAAGAATACGGAGAAGGAGAAAAAGAATAAGAATAATAAAAAGAACAAAAACGAAGATTAAAAATAAGGACAAGAAGAAGGAGAAGAATAGGTTGGAAGAAAAAAAACAAGGACAGTATTGCTGGAAAGTTCTCATATTTGTTCCCACTTTCTCCATCAACATCTCCCCTTCACTCTTTCCATCTGCATTACACACTCTGTATCTGTTATATATGTATAAAGATATAAAAGCACATGGACACGATCGAGTCCCATTTTGATATTGTATTTCACATTTTCTGGCATAATTTATATTTTCCATCAACATGTGACAAACAAAAAATCATCTCAGAGAAAAAGCTATCGTTGCTTGTTTAATTTAAGCAGAATTGTGGTCTCGACTATCAACAAATAAAACCAAATATCTTTTTTTTTTTATTTTTTTTTTTTTACCCATGTCCATCACCAAATATGCGAACATACAGGCCCGAATTCGCAAAGGAGGTTTGTCGACAAACCTATTATGTGCATCATATGACGCGTTTCGATGCGTTTTTACAAACCTTTTAATAGAGCATTGAAATGGCCCTGAAGTTGATTTTTGAAATCTGCTATCATACTAAGTAATTTTTTGTTTCAAAAAGGCATAAAATCAGTAAAAATAAATCTTGTGACCTATTAATGTGAATCTTGAAAGTGAGACATAATCATATAGTAAAAGATGATAAATCTAGGCATAAATATATCTAGCATGTTGCATAGAGGTACACAGTACAATGCATTTTTCAATGACGATGGCTTTGGAAAGAGAAATTAAAATAATCACATATAAACTAACAATACACGTTCATGTACACACATCAAATTGGTATAAAAATACCATTAATACCATTACAAAAAAGATTTCCCACACATTAAATATTTGTAGTTCATTCTTACATTCATGGATGTAATATGCGAACATAATAAGCTAATGTGCAATTAAAGATAAT
Organism: Strongylocentrotus purpuratus; assembly: GCF_000002235.5. Classification (NCBI taxonomy): domain Eukaryota; kingdom Metazoa; phylum Echinodermata; class Echinoidea; order Camarodonta; family Strongylocentrotidae; genus Strongylocentrotus; species Strongylocentrotus purpuratus. The sequence continues at coordinate 3,763,295 of NW_022145594.1, read as the reverse complement.
GATAATAGGTGGATAATGTAAAAACAAATATAATATCTATATAAATCACATCTACATTGAACCAATATACTCCCTTCGTCATTGTTTTCTTTCCCTCTCTCTCTCTGTTCCCTTTCTACCTCTCTCTGTTCCCCTAAATTGATCTCTCTTTCTATAATGAAAACATGGCAATCAGAAATCAGTTGTGTACATGTAAACATGATCACACCCAGGTCAACCAGAAGCGATTTCAATAGCCTTGTCCATCAGTTTATGCCCGAATGAATTACGTAAAACAAACATGATTTGGATGGACATATGACAGAGTACTGAACTTGCCTTAGAGTCGTTTTCTGCGATGTCACTGAGATCTTGAATTGTCATATTTTCTTGGGCATTTCTCATGATAAAAATATTCATAACAATTTTCATATAGCATGAGGTAATAATGCATGCATAATTTTATCTAATACGATATAGTAATGTGCATGCACATTACTACCATCGTATAATATACCTACAGCCAACCACTCACTGTACAATCGGACTACGATCTCATTTTGGAACAATTTGTATTAACTGTATCTGAATCTGAATCTGTTCCGTTTCTGCTCCTGATCCTCGAAGTGGTTTAAATCGTTGACCAATAAGAACGTTCGTGTTTTAGAGGGAATATTTAGTGTATTTAGTACATTTTTTTAGTGGAGTCCCATCAAATTACAGTTGCAGGGAGGGACCTATTCAGAACCTAAATGATGATAGTTTAGATTTCCATTTGAAATTACCCTTTATTCAAAAATTGGTTGGCACTAACGGCAGGCAGGAGGAGTGTATAGTGTGCGGTGGGCTTAATATAATACTACAAAAAGATCGCAACTATTTTTGAAAAAATCAACTCAGGGTGATTTTAATACCCTATTGTATATCCCCTTAGAAATCATGAACTGATCGAGTGATATGTCATTGTCATGTCCACACATTTCAATGGGTGATGCACAAGGCTACTTAAAGATAAAGTTGAGTTCTGGTCATGCGATTGCATAGTGAAAGAAACTGTGTGGAATCGATCAGAATGGGTTGATCATCTAGCATTTAAGTATTGGTGTGTACTGCAAAGTTCTAGAATCAACAAAGTGATGAGAAATTTGGCCCAGTCCAAGCACTGTACACAGAAAGATGTATATGGGACTAAACAAACATGTGGCATAAAAATCTGTCCCGATTTTTATGCTGTTACATGACAATGATGACATATTTAGAATATGAAGGCATTTGAAGAGCCATGCTTTTCGGGGAACATTTTTTATCTGATGTTCTCTTCTACATTTGCATAATAACAATGATAACGCTCACAATTTATTTTTCACCTCTTCCCATAACTCAACCTTCTCTTTAAATTGCATTAGGTTGATTATAGTTTCTAAAGGGATAGTTGAGTTCTGTTTTCGAACCGCACATGCCTTCAAAGTGCATGGTTATTGTTTTTATTCTTATCTATGACATTTATAGTGCCCTTTTAGAACCTAAAATTGCTATGAGGGTAATTTTAGACCCAAAAATGTGTGAAATTTAGCCAATACGATCATACCAATTCAGCTCCACTTAAAAAAAAAACATGGTGACCGTTAATTAATTCATACCTGCCAACATTTGAAAATGAGAATTAAGAATTTTTAGCACGGTATGTCTTCGAAAATAAGAAATCTGTACCCTTAACAGGCGTTCGCACATGCAGCGGCAGTGTAACTGGCAATACGCGGTAAATCTGTGCAAAAAAGCGAATACAAATTCGCTGCTCAATCATGCAGCCCTTCAACTCACGCAATATGTGAACTCTCACATCGCGGCATATGATAAAACAAGCTTAATTTGGCTTAAGCAACAACAAAAAAAAAAAAAAAAAAAAAAAAAAAAAAAAAAAAAAAAAAAAAAAAAAAAAAAAAAAAAAAAAAAAAAAAATCGAAATTTTGAAAATCCGGGATCTCCCGCATTTTGGGGTCCTAAATATCCAGAAATGCGGAATATCCCGGAAAATGCGGGAGGGTTGGCAGGTATGTTAATTGTTTAATTAAAAATAACAATACATGAGTCGGCTGATTGTGGATAAAATAAGCAACACGAAAATGCCAACCAAAAAGCCAACATCGGCATTGGCTGAAATATGACGTAAAAGGCGTTATTTCGTTTTTTTCAACGGTTTTCAACGGTTTTTTCAAATTTTCAAAATATCTTATATTTGTGGTGGTACACAAGTATTAGAAATTGTTATATTTCAGCCGTCTCTGAACCGATTTTGATCAAACAAAGATTTTAATTTAAATATTATGTTCTTTCAAATTTGACATTCAGTTTTTCATTATCTCACAAAAAAAATATTTTGTGTAGCGCCCTCTGCAACAGAACTCAACTATCCCTTTAAGTAGTTGATATCGTGTTCTAGGTAATGAATCCTGTCTTGCTACAAACGCAATACAACTACACCACAATATCTTGATAGTATTAGTATTCCACTCTATCCCTTTTGTGACTCTAAATGACACAATAATATTTAAAGAAAAAACGGAAGAATTACACAGACGGAAGCAAAATATATACATATACGAAGATGAAATGATTCATCTTTAAAGGTCCCTTCACATATGGCATTAGAGTACAGTGCCTCAGATGTCAGTGTCATGATAATGATTAACCACATGTACACAGCGCCCTATTTCTAATGGACACTTCTTTACCAATAATAACACTATTCAGTTCTTGAATAGCGCATATCACATTATATAACGTCTCTATGCATTTCTAAAGAGCTTTGGAAATTGCAGTCAAACCTGTCCATAGCGACCACCCAAGAGAAACACAAAAAGTGGCCTTTGTAGACAGGTGGTCTTTGTAGACAGGTTCCTTTAGTACATGATTCAATGAGAAACCATTTTCAAGGGAAACAACAAATGTGGCCTTTGTAGACAGGTGGTCACTAAAGCAGGTTTGACTGTATTACCCTAGCTTTAGCTCCGGCAGCCGTTACCAGCACAAAGTGTATTTCCAGGAAAAATCCTAACAGGTGCCCATTTACCTCCCCTGGTTGAGTGTACATGGCAAATGTAGATTAATGTCTTGCAAAAGGACATTATTACCCATCAAATGTTTTTTGTATGCCTCCACGGTTTTTGAGGTTTACTTGAACATATGTGAACGAAGCTCAAAAAGATGAAAATAATAGTTTTGGTAGTAGCAATCAACATCATAAATTAAATCAAATTCACAGGTAAGCTTTACCCAATTTGAACATGTTTACTACTAGCTGCACTACCCCCACAAGACACGACACGGTACTTCGCAAAAAAAGCAAAAACTTGCATTTTTCGCTTAAATCTAAGATCAAATCAAAATATATCTACAAATTGCACCAAATACTGAATCAATATCTTTGGGGATGATATTCAATGCATAACTAGCATTAACACACTTGCTTTGGTGCAATGGCTCTACATTTAGAGAAAAACTCTAAAAGCCATTATGAAATCTTCTGAACATTGTAAGAATAGTTTTCAATGGAGTTTTTTTTTGGTCTCCCTAAAGGTGAACAGAAGTTGAGAATTCTTCCTAAATTCACATCAAGTGAGAGATACTGACATGAGAATACACACATGGGACTACACTTTGTATTTCAGTCTGGATAGGTCAAATTTCCTGACCTCTGAAAGTCAGTATGAGCTCTTGCTAACGTCGTAAGAATTATTTTTCAAAACATACATTACACATTTCTTGAAATGTTTTTTTACAAATTTGTTACAATTTTTATAACTGCTTTTAAAAGCAGAAATATATGCGCAAATGTTCAATGTTGAAGTGAATTTGCGATATCAATCCAGGCCGGATTGATATAATAGTTTACAAAATATATCAATTAGTAGGCGGTTTCCCGGCAAAATTTGAATCAGCACGTATCAGTCAAAACATATTTTTTCACATGATTGGTAATAACAGCTTCCATTTCATTTTTTACAAGGGGGGGGGGGGGCGTTTCCAAAACTTGGCTATACCTTTATGTGCAGTAGACCCAATAACATACCCATTAAGTGACCCAATGTTTGCTGCTGGCAGTACTTCATTACACTTGTCGAGGTAGGAGTTATTGTTTTTAAGTTCAGTTAAGGGACAGTGCGAGGGTGATGTATATAGAGTGGTGAAGTGTGACGTCATCAAAAAAACTATTTCTAGAATTTCTCAATTTTAAAAGCATCAAAAGTAATGTCCAAATGTCGAAAATCAATTGAATATGTTGAGTATTAGCAAAGATATGACCATCTGAATGAATAGATTTCCTATAGGAACTCGGTGTTATATTGCTCTGGTTCATATTTGCCCGGTATGGAAAAGTCATTATCATACATTTCCCTTGCCTCAAAACTCTCTGAGAGACTAGTGGGGGGGGGGGTATTTTTTGATGGGACCACAGGTTTGCTGTGCACGAGACATGACTTGTACACCCATTAATAGTATTCCCACCAAGTCAGGGAATTATGACCTGCTGCACATGCAAACTGACTATGATCTCCCTTAAACACACGTTTCAATGAGAAACCATTTTCAATGGAAACTCAAATGTGGTCTTTTTAGACAGGTGGTCACTATAGCATGTACACTGAACTTTTGACAAATATTGATAAGTTTCATTGGTTGACCAGAGCTGGTCAAAGCATGAGAGCTTAAAGATAAAGACCAGTTATGGTCATGTGACTGCATTGTGAAAGAAACATTGTGGAATCGATCAGAAAAGGTTGATAATCTAGAGATAAGTATTGGTGTGTACTGAAAGGTTCTGGAATCATCAAAATGATAAGAAATTTGGCCAAGTCTTAGTAAAGTTACAAGCACTGTACACAGAAAGGTGTATATGGACTACGTGACATCCATCAGGTCCAAATAGATAAAATTATTTACCAAATATATCAATTAGTAGGGGGTTTCTCTACAAAATTTGTATCATCACGTCTTAGTCAAAACATATTCTTTCACATGATTGGCAATAAGAGCTTCCATGTAATTTTTTTTGAGAGGGGGGCGTTTCCTTAACTGGTCTTTACCTTTAACAGCGCATAGCCAAGAGAGGGCGGCACAACTGGTTTAAAATCATTCATCACAAACAAAGTGTATTACATAACTGCACATTGGACAGAGAAAGAACTGAAGTGCTGTAGTGCTGACAATACCTGGGCCAGTTCTCAATTCAATACTTAGGTCAGAAGTATGAGTATTCTACTTGGTTTCTAGCTTAGATAAAATACTTTGGTATTCAGTTTGATGTTTTGGCTAAGTATTCTACACTAAAGTGATGGCTCCCTAACAGGCTTGAGCCATATATTTTAAAGACTTTGATTGGCAGGCATGAGGTTTTCATATGCAGTCATTATAAGCTGCATGTAAATACCTGACATCATGGCCTTCAGTATCAAAATACAAGTTGGCCCATTAGATCAAAAGACTTGATTGATTGATTGATTTGAATTTATTCCATTTCATATATCAATTGTTTGCACAATAAAGAACATAGTTGACAAAGTAAGTTCAAAATTATGAAATGAAACAGGAAACTACTGGAAAGCATAGCTTGTTTTTGTAGGTTCCCAAGAATAAATATAATATGAATATTATTTTCATCAATCATTTTAAAGTGATTTAAAGTGACTTAGATGTGATCTGACAAAGACTTGAGCCATTTCGCTTAGCTAAGCTAAAGACTAAGTAAAATACCAACATGTTTAAAGTACTGAACTGAAATACGGGCCCTGATGAATATGTAGTGACGAGAGGTGATATTACACATTGAAGCTTGGCGGAATGAATCGTCTGTACTGCGTAGAACGACAAGGTATCATCCAATACCACATGGGCCCTGAGAAAATGAAAGCAAAAGGACGTTAGATCAGTGGTATATCCAGAATTTGGCAGGAGAGTGGGGTAGGGGGTAGGGGACGCGTTATTTTCTTTTGCGGCACAGATTGGGCTTTTTTTTTTTTAAAAGGTCTTGATTTAACCCTAAACCTAACCCTAAATTTTCCCATAGGCTCAACACGCACCTAACCCCAATCTGTGCTGCAGAAAAAAATAACGCGTAGGGGATGTGGGTAAAGGGAGGGGTACAAAATAGGAATGAACGTTCCTCTCTCCAAACTTTTCTAAACTTGTGAATTTCACAATTTGATTTAGATATGATATTATTTACATGGCTGCAGCAATAACTGCATTCAAATAATTTGCAGTCATTAGTGAGTAAGTAATAATTTTGGCCACATTTTCTTTTGAATTACAGTTTTATGATAGGTGCATTAAAATGAATGCATGACCTTTTGATTTCTATATATATATCTATATATATTTAAAAATTTAGACTGAATTCATTGAATAGCATACAAATGGCACTCAAGTTTTCAGTTTTTAACATTTAAGAGGTATGGTACCAGCTGTTCAGTTTCAATATTCAGCTTCATCATCTAAAATCTATCTATTGTTATTCTATTGACATCAGTCTTTTGCACAGCCTCATCGCAGCCAAGCAAGAATTCTTTGGAGACAATGACAACAATATATGTATCAAGAACAGGACAAAAACCTTTTACATTTTTTGTAATTGTTAAATAGTCCACCATCAAGAATGATTAGATTTGTGCTCCCGAGTACTTGGGTTGAGTACTGAGTATCAAACCATCAAGAAATGATCAAAATTTGAGTACGAAATATCGAGGTAGGGCCAAGTCAAAATAACGTAAGAGTATTAATAGACGAGAATAGGCTATCAGCAACTTGACTTAATGTAACAGTTAAAAGTTCTTACACAAAGTCGAGTTGCTCACAAGTATGAGTATGGGAACTCCAACACTGGACCTAGGGGTTGTGGTTGGGGGAGGGTGTTCAGATTTGTTAGCATGTATGCCACAGTAAATTATTGCTGCAATGATTTTAAAATTGTACTTAAAGGGATTGGGTAACTTTGTCCCAGTTTCTGAAACAAAATCCTGGATTTAGCTCATGCTGCAATGATAATTATAAGCCTTTAGGTCAGTCAGGAACCCCATGACTTTTACAAGCCGATCACTTGTCTGATTATCAAGATATTTATGATTGGAAATCGAAACCAAATTTTGAGTTTTCCTAACGGTTTTCAAAACACTACAGTCTATTGGGGAAAACGAGTATGGTATAACCGGTAACTCAAAGATTTTTACTATTTTGAGGCACTTCTTGATGATTTTGAAGCGCGATTTGTTTAGGGCTTCAATATTACACCATATTAGACACTGATAACACGTAGGGCCTTGTATTACAGATTTAACATTGTTAAACAGTGCCTTTAAGTGTACAGCACTTCACATTCTTGTATCATAAACCCACAACTACTTTTTTTTCATCCCCCTGGTATTCATTCACACTTTAGCAGTTTACAGAGGGCAAATGTGAATAGACCTTTATTTGCTGGGGGTTGTAGCCCAGGGCAACATTTCATGAAACTGTCCAAAGTACTGGTTCACCGACATTTTACTTGTGATTCACGCGTTTCACTGGGATGTCGTCGAACTTGTACTTATGACAGCTTTGTGAAATGCTACCCAGGTGGTGGTGCTCCGTTATGATATAGCTTACCGTTACCAAAGACCTCCCTGAGTAAATCCATCTTGGTTCTTTGAGTAGCAGTTCTCTGATGGCCTCGATTCTTGACTTGTTCTACTAGCGTCTCATCTTCAAATATTGCGCTTATCTGAAATACGTATCGTTAAAATAGTTAAGTTAAATGGATGATTACAATATGATGACGATGATGGTGATGGTGGTAGCGATATTGATGGTGAAAGTACTACTGATGATGATAATGGTGATAACGAAGATGCATATATGATGACTAAGATGATATGAGGAGGATGAGGAGGATGATGATAATGATGATGATGGTAGTGTTGATGGTGGTGATGGTGGTAGTGATGATGATGGTGATGTGGTAGTGATGATGATGGTGATGTGGTAGTGATGATGCTGGTGATGGTGGTGATGGTGATGATGATAACGATGGTGATGATAATGATGATGATGATGGTGATGATAATGATGATGATGATGACGAAGATGATAGATGATAGAAGGATGATGACGATGATGATGATGATGAGGATGGTGACTTAATCAGTCTCTGGCTTCTTTCAGAACATTGCAGTGAATATTCATGACAAAAATAGTCAATCTTTACTGGTTGCTAAACAAAAATACAGTTAACAATTAAATTATTCATACCCCACCAAGTTTTGTAATTTGTTAGCTACATGATTTAGGTTTCTTGAGAATGTGACATATCAAAGTTATATCTAAATTACTCAACAAAGGCCCTAATTCAACCAATTCACCTTTCATTCTTTAGTTACGAAAAACATGAACAACAAGATTTACAAGGGGTATGACTATGAATAATTTAGCTGCAAATACTAACTGTCCAAAGCAGGAACAAGAATGGCTGTGGCATGAACAACTATAGTACAGGGGCCTATAGAGGGCAGTAGACTATGAAGTTAAACAAAAAATATCTCAACTGGCCACAGCCAGACAGCCGAAAAGGACTGTTGACATTTTGCAACAAAAGTCTCCACTTTGACAGTTAATCCCATAAAGCCTTGAGCTTCGCCTCACTTTGTCAGTCTCTGGTTACTTTCAGAACATTATGAATATTTAAGCCCAAAATTGTCAATATTGATTGGTTGCTAAATAAAAATACATGTAGGTAGAGGGAACATGAATGGCTGTGTCATGAACAGCTATAGTACCAAGGCCAATAGAGGGCAGTAGACTACGAAGATGACAGTGAAGTCCACACGGTCTTACATTTCAAATACTCTCTTTAGCACAAGGAGTGAACAGAAAAAAAATATCACCACCAAAACCTCTGTAACTTTTTAAAAACTCATAAGAAAGATACGTTGGTTGCATTTTGATAAAACAAGAAGTTTGACATTTTGAAACAAAAATCTCATAAATGGATGTTGAAGAGTGATGGTAGATATTTGCTTACCTGATCGCAGCCGATGGCAGCAACAAACAATCCAAACAGAAGTGATATAACAACAAGGACTATCGAATGAGCTCTGTTAAAAAAACATTAATTAATCGAAAAGGAAGAAAAAGAAGAAGAGAATGCTTCAAGAGTATGGCAAAAATGATATTCTAAGATCAGGGTCCTGTCTTAGAAAGAGTTGCGATTGATCCAAATCAATCGCCAATGTGCAGTCCCCTATCTTTTATATGATATCAATTACAAACTAGTTGCGATTAATATAAACCCTTTATAACAAGGAGACCTGAAATATAAATAGAATTAGGGAAGTCCAAGGTGTTTGTTCATTTGATCTCACCACAACAACAACAAAGAAAACCACCCCTAATATATATATATATATACCATAATCATAATGAGGGTGCATGTACAAGAAGAGCTTGAAATGTACATGTTAAAGCTTGTACATATAAAAGTATTAAACAAAGGCCAAGCAACACACCTTTTTATTCTTGAGTTACAAACACATCAAATGTACAAGGGGTATGAATAATTTAGCGATACACAACTCGAGGGATCAGTGACACAAAGACGTAAATCCATTTTGGCCGTTTTTAGCAAAAGTGATTTATGTGTCACTTAGCACTGAGGCCTTAAGGAGTTAAGTCTAATTTTCACTAGCAATTGACTTCAATGGGGTGTTGGGTGGAGTTAAATCTTTGTGTTTCCTGGAAAGCCCACATTTTTCTGAACATTTTGATATCAAATACTCATTTTGGCAAAATATGGAGTTACATCTTTGTGTCCTGGACCCTCGAAATTATATTCCTATTTCTTCATGTTATTGGTACACTGTATCATAGCGAAGGGAATCCAATGAAACTCACATTCTTGCATTCTTCTCGTCCATATCCTTACATGAGGGGCATTCCCCTGACCATGCGATGATGAGTACAATAATGGAATAAAGCGATGCCATACCTGCGAGTGTGCAAAGCAGTAAGACAAAGCATGGTTAAACAACTGCACCCTTACATTAACATTTTAAAGGGGCTGTAGCATGACAAGACTATGTGGTATAAGACTACGGACGACGCGACCGCAGTAGACCTGCATATTTACTTGCGTGCAATATACGCAAAACCGAAACGTGAGGAGAACTTTGGTCTGTTTCGCAAACGCTAGCGCGCACTGACCCAGTTAATCAAGTCCATTCGTTTACGTGCAGTTGTCCGAAATAAGGTGTAGATGGCGTCAACCAGTATTTCCCATGCGACAGCCCCTTTAACATTACAGGTCATGACAATACTGCTACAGTATCACTTCCTTGTAATACCTCAGTTTAGCACTGCCAAACCGACTCCATACCAACTCCTGTGTGGGTAATGTAATACATTACAGATTTTGAATACAATGTTACAGTCACATTTTCATGTAAAGCCTCGTAGAAAGAGCCACATCAGGCTATTTATTTGATTTTGGGATAAACTTGGTTATCACATGTTACTCACTGCATTTTTGTGGCTGTTACATGTTGAATGGTTCTCAGTGTGAGGTAGGAAAAAAAAATTAACAATGACAACCAGCCAGGCCTTTCTACAGATGCAGGTCCTAGCTGTAGTTATGCGGTGCTGCATGTCTTGTAGGTCACTCTACCTGGCTTTATGTGGCCTTTGTCTTAAAATTATATGGCATTATGTGGCAGACCAGACACGTAGACTTATAGAAGCTTCTAAGCTCCCCTCACAAAAGAAAAAGAAACTTACCAACATAAAACAGGAATTGAATGAAGTACTTTTGGTTGAATTCTCCAACACAGTTGTTGATCCTGCAATTCAGATGAATAAAATATAATGAAAGATAGCTGTCATTTATATCATATATAATAATAATAATAACAATAAAAATGGTGCTTATAAAGCGCTGGGTATATATCATTAATTAAAAACAAGAAAAAGAATAAGAAATCAGCAATAGAAGACATTGTCAGGATTATTCAAATCCTCCCCCCCCCCTCCCGACGTTCCCTCCTGGTATTACTGATTGGTGTGTGCTAGTGTACCACTACACCAGATTCCCCCTGCATCCTGTTACTAAGATTGCGATGGATTCCTAACATGCAAAGGTGATGACTGTCCTATACACAGAAACTCCATTTTAAAATCCTATCTGAGGGATGGAGTGTTTTCCACTGAAACCTAGCCAGCTTCTTTGAAACAGGGAAGGGCATATTAGCACACAGTAAATCCTTCAGTTGTCCTGTCGAGTGACTCTGGCTGGATTCAAGCCATGATCCTTGGTTCAACAGGCAGATGGTCTATTGACTAAGCCAACTTTCTTCCATATCTGTCAAGGAGGGGTGTGTCACAAAGATTCGAAGTTCGAATTAAAAATTATGGAGAGCCATTTGAATCCTTATAATGTAATATATTAAAAAGCAACAATTCAAGTATTCAAGACTTTTCATGAATTCCATATCAAGAACATGAAATCTCCCATGATAATAAAAAATATGAATGATTTGAATCAACATTTTATGCCTTTTAAAATATCTTTCACAAAATACTTTCAAAGATGCTAACGGCTCGCCATAATTGTTAAGTCTTACTTAGGATCTTTGTGAAACACCCCCCAGTTCTATCAACTCTTTTGTTGTCTTGTATTTACAACTTCTGTTAGGCGTCTCTCTCGGGCTTTCACTCTTACTTACTACACTCATTCCACCATCCTAACTCGTGATGTTGTCTTTCCATCCCCCAGGACGTCTACCAATGGCCGCATGACATCATACGCCAGTGCCAGCAAAACAGGGAACACATTTTGATACACGTACATAACGATTCAAATCCATTCGAATTCAGATTCTGACGAGCCACTTTGATTGAACGATGGATTAAAAAACAAAAACCTAGACATTTCTGCAAACTACTGACTGACCATGGACAGTGATGATCCATCTTGCGTACGCATCGTCGACAGATCCGACAGTGGTGCGCCCTCGGCGGTCGATACGCCTCACATTTCTGACAAACAGTCCAACTTTGGCCAGATACCTTTATGACAGAGATGAACAAGTTACAGAGGAAAGATAAATTTTGACCTGTTCAAATTGAATCATTAGATTATGTTTTGTTTTAGAGAACACATTCAAAATGTGTTAACTTGAAGAAAAAACACAACATTTAAACTCAAATTATTCATAGAATGTATTCATGGCTCAAAAGACAAGAGGAGATGTTTACACTAACATTTGTAAGAGCTGATCAAGGAAGTTCCGCAGTAATTTTCATGCATACCGTAGCTCCGCAGAACCAGCTGATCATGTATTTACTACATGTGTGCACAGTACCAGGAACTACCAGGCATGGGTGGTATTCTGATAGCGCGTACTAAATTAGTCTGAGACTAAAGTCCAGATTAGCGGCGGATTAACTTGCAAATTTAATCTAGGTTTATAACTTGTATTCCGATAGCAGTTTTCGCCTTGACCCGAACTAAAATGTGAATTAAATCTCCCATTTTTTTAGTCTCCTTAAATCTTTTGATGAAAAGGTGATGGATCCTTTACAATGATGTTCTTACTTCTAACTGAATTCCTTGGTCAACGCAGGAGGGTATTTTTTATTGGATGAATACACCTTTTCTGGTAAAAAATATGCCATCTTCTATAAATGTTGACATTGGATGGAATGATGCCCATATTACTGACTTTAAAAGACACATCTGGTCAAGAAAGGTGAATAATCCATCTGGATAAATAGTATTAATCCTGTCGCCTATCTTCGCTCCAGTGATTTCAGGGCAGCAGACAGCAAGAAACCCTGTGAAGAATCACTCGGCTTGAGAAAGTCCACAGGAGTAGATGAATGCTGGACTCGGGGGTAATAGTGAGCACTAAAAAAAAATTTTTCCTCAACCACTCACCCCTTGAGTAAAAAGGGTGAAAAAAAAGGGTTCGGGGGAAAAATAAATTGGCATTAAATAAAATTCCTCCCTTTTGAGTAAGAAAATAGGGAAAAAATAGGGAAAAATCGGGAAGAAGAAACAAAAATCAGGAACAAAAATTGGAAAACCGATTTCAATCAGGTAATTATCAGGCCTGTTGACTACTTAATTTTAAGGTTGGTAGAAGCCTAAATTACATTTTAATTCTTTTCTCGTTTCTTCTTACTTACCCTGTCAATTCTCGACTTCATAGGTTGTCCTGTTCTAACATCTGAAAAGTCAATGGCAGCTGTAGGCAAGGGAACAATGCCTGTCCGTGTCGATGCATGTTAGAAGATAAAAAGAAAAGAATACAGTTAATGACCTACCCATTGCCTATGTCCCATTTGCAGGCCCAAAAATGAAAAAGGTTAAATTCCAAAGGCATTTGAAAGACAATACTGATTTAGAACTTCCCTAAAAAAAAAAGGGGGGGGGGGGGCTTGAAAATGTCATTAAAGGAGCTACACAAAGAAAATTCACTTACAACTCATAATTATAACAAATTATATATGGATGAAAAGATTTTCTCTTGGAAAACACGAACAATTTGCTGAGAAATCATATAGATACATGTATCATGGAAAGGCGTAAAATGCCATTTTTCAAGACCCTCCTAAGACCCCCGAACGCCCCTGGACGTAAGTCAAACACACAAGCGTAGCGAGCTCTGAATAGTGACGTCACATACTGGACAAACAGCTCAGTGCCGTGTAGCAGTTTGCAGCTAGCCAGCCGTGTCCCGTATGTGACGTCACAAATATTGACTTTCTACAAAGGACCGCTGAAGGCAGAAAATCTGGATCTCAAAACTAACATTTTTGATCGGCAAGGCTTCCCCTTCGCAATGATATGAGTTTTGCATCACTTCTTAACACTTTTGATTCTTTGTGTGGCTACTTTAAGTGGGAAAATAATAACTATTAGTTGTCAAAATGACTTAAGTGCTACCAAGTCAGTAAGTTATAGTCTGATTTTCAGACCATTGTTCGAATGGTCGTATGTTTTGCGCTGCGCAAAGATTCAATCAGTTTAATCTTTATCCATTACAAGAAGTGGGTTATTGATGTAGACAAATGTTGAGTACCCTTTACAGCTCATTTTATGTATGTTATTACCACAGAAGAAAAAAGGCCAGTCAATAGTGTCTGACAGTGAAGTCTCGCAAGTAAACAGGTTTCCTTTCATAATTTGAATATTAGGACAATGCTAACGTTTAAATTTCACAGCTGGGACATACAGTACATCACATATTCATAATTCCTGCAAAGTTCTACAGAATTTGATGTTGGCTGCAGAAGGGATGATGGCTGCAAAAGGGACATACATGTAGGCAAGTCCATCTTCATAATTATTTTTTTAAAAATTATTTAAGCATCCAATAAAAAAAAAAAATTATTATCTTTCTACATTTTTAATAAATCAAACAGGATTTTACAACCCTGTAAAATACCTTTCAAGGCCCTCACACAGTTACTCAATTCAGAATATTTAATAAATTCTCATGTGCTCTGTTACTGATGGGGGAATTTATTTTCTTCATGTTGGTGTACAAACCTATGAGCAATGATTGAAACTAGGGAGCATGTATCATGTATGATTGATTTTTTCAGAAGAAGTAGAATTTATAATTTTTTTTTTTTTTTTTTTTTGGGGGGGGGGGGGGGGGGGGGGACATGTACATAGCAAATAGTAGAGTTGCCAATTTGAGTAAGATTAAAACTTCAATACAGTGGAACCGCAATATAAAGAGCTCTGATATAATGAGGTATCTGTTATAACAAGGTGATTTTGCTGGTCTAAGCTTTTTAGAATTTTTTGTTTTTTACCCTGATATAACAAGATTTCTGATATTTATAACAAGGTAATTTCCATGGTTCCAAGGACCTCGCTATAATGAGATTCCACTGTACTTCATAACTTGTCAAATCTATGGGTGGTATTCTCGAAAGCGGATTAACTTTAATCCATGGTTTAATCCACTGACTAATTATGGAATGCCAAGTGTCCATATGAATATATTTTTGAATAATTTGATATGTCCCTAAATTACCATGATACAATAATTATCTCATCATTATATTGTTGTTTATTAATTATGTTAATACATTCTATTTTAATTTAGTGACAGATTGAATTATTAAAAAACATATTCATATGAACAATTGGCATTCCATACTAAGTCAGTGGATTAAACCACGGACTAAAGTTAGTCCCCAAGAAAACCACCCTGAGGTACGTACCGGGATCAGAAAGGACTGCTCTAAAATGAGCCACTGTTAAACAGAGAACGATGGTATTGAAGATGAGGGCATGGAACGCTCCCCATAGACTGCAAGAAAAGAAAAGAGAATTCAAAGAGATTTAGCATAAATTACAAGATAAATATGGACTGGGTGAAAAATAGCCAGTGTGAAAAATAGCCAGTCCGACCAGACTCGCTGACTTCAGATGCATGAGCGATGTGTATATTTAGTGGAAAAGGTACAAGCTAGTAATACTGATAGTATGAGGTCCTTCCTGTTTACAGTCAGACTTCATGCATTGTACTTGTACCATTGTACATGTAGGAATGGCCTTACCGGTAGGCCTACTTAGTTCTAATCAGTAAGGGCGCTGGTCTGAGAATGAGGATCGTCTGCATAAGCGGGGATATCCTCGTAAACGCGGACATATCGCCTCCTACAAAATAAGAAGCGTCCGCATTTTCGCAGCCGTTTTTTTCTTCGGCGCTCTGCGGGTTTCGTGTTCCCGATCTGCATGCTGGCAATGCAAAAAACGGATGCCCCCAGTTTCCGGACTCTGTCATCCCGAGGATTGATTGCTCATAATGTGAAAGTCTATGTAAAAAGTCAATGTGAAATGCATCAAGAAAATCATTGAGGAATTTGTTTTTCGCATTGCCAACGCTGGGATCAGAAATCAAACTCGTTCGAATATGGATATCAATTTGTTTGCGGATGCCTTTGTAGATCTAAACGTTTACGAAGACGAACTTCGTTGATGCGGACAATCCTTTTTCTCTGACCAGGGCCCGTACTGCTTATCCCCTCCTTCTTCTCCACAAAATATTGCTGCCCACGTCAACTGCACAGGAATAAACAGGGAAGTGAAACTTGGAATTGGATATGGAACTGGAACTTGGAAGCGGAATGGAAGTCGAGATGAGCTGAGCAAACATGATTCAGTCTCACTCTCACAGTCTCAGTGCTTAAAAATGCTGAAATATGCTGAAATTACTTATTTCCCATGTATTATCCCGACTATTATCAAATTCATTATCATCATAGATCCGGTAATTACGCTACATCTCGCATCGACTACGTGAAAAAGTTGCTAACAAAATATACAACGTATGGGGCTTGACACATACCTTGACGACATACTCGACGGTATAATCAACCAATTTACGACAACATAGTCTGCATATAACACAGCACAGTATGTAATGATGATACATACAAATCCACAGGGATCATCTCGACAAGTTACCATCGTTGTAAATTGTCATACTATGGTAAAAACAAGCAGGAAAATTACGGAAATATATTTCGTCGTTTCCAGAGAAGAAAAAAATATTTACAGTCTGCAATCCAACCATACGTAACTCGGCCTACATATTTAAGTACGACCAAGAAGATAATCGCCAACAGAAGAAAGCAGGTCGAATGAAAATTTGCCTCGTTTTAGTTATTCACTGATATTCAGCAGATCGACTTAATTCTGGTCCTGATCCTCAAGAGGGATTTAAAGATGACCAATGTAAGTTTACTCCGCCCAACCCCTCCTCAATTACTCGTGCAATCAGGCGCGGATCCAGGGTGGGGGGGGGGGCCGAGCGGGCCTTGGCCCTCCCCCCCCCCCCGCAAAAAAAAAAAAAAAAAAAAAAAAAAAAAAGGAGAGAGAGAGAACGAAAGAAGGGAAAGGGAAAGAGGAGAGAAAGGGAAAAAAGAAGAGGAAGAAGAAAAGAAAAGAGGGAAGATGTAGATCGGGGGGGGGGGCAAAAGGACTTGCCTCCCAGGCTGTTGCCCCCCCCCCCCCCATCAAAAAATAGAAGAGAAGGAAGGAAAGGGAAAGAAAAAAGGAAAAGAGGAGATACAAGAAAGGAAAAAAAGAAAAAAGGGGATAACGACACAACAAATCGTCTTCTTTCTATAATGATTTAATGAAACTTAAGCTTCCGCTTAGCGCGGGAGGGGGAAAAACTCAATTCAGACGAGGATTATTTTTTGGGAACGGTACAACAAATCCTCTTCTTTCTCTAATAATTTATTGAAATGTCAAAGCTTCCGCGTTTCGCGGAGGAGGGAGGGGGAAACTCGCCCCTCCCTGCACCCACTCACCCCCAATTACGTCACTGCTGGTCACCATTACGAACCAATATTTGGCTCGCATAATTTCAAATTTTGCCCCCCCCCCCCCCCTAAGAAATCCTGGATCCGCGCCTGATGTATATACAACGGCAACAGTTTCAATATAAAATGTAAGTTCTTCTTACTTAAATCATTGGTCTGGAAACAATTATTTGCCCATTGTTGTTTATTGTATTACATTTTCACTGACAATGAATTCACATTGTAATGCAATTTTCAAGTTTCCCAGGCTTATTTAGGAGAACAGAAGATTGATATTGTTTAGTTGTACGATAACATCACTCAGTTTGATTTGATTTGATTGGAGATATATCTCATTAAAAACAGAGTAAAGGCTATACAGTTTCAAACAAACCTACACCATTAAACTTCAAGCTCACTCACACAAGATTTATTGCGACACTTTCAAGGCTACTTATTTTTTCAAGTTCATGTATATACAAAGGGCAACAGCTTCAATATTAAACGTAATTAAATCAATGATCTGGAAAATGTTAAGGCCCATTGTTGTATATTATACAACATTTTCCATAACGATGAATATACATTGTATAATGCAATTTTCAGGAAAACCATACTTGTCATTACTGTTATATTTGTTATATGATACTAAAGCAAATCGTTTCGCTTATCGATAAGATAAATCAATGTGAAGTACGTGTCAAATAATGAAATCATTACGTGCTATTTTTAACCGGACTAGACATTTGAAACGTATAAAAAATGTATACACTATTGACAGCAAGCAAGTTTTTTAAACAAAGAATTCAGAAATTGAACAACATTGCACATTTTAGTCTACACGGCATGCTCTACACCCTTAGCTGGACTGTAAACAGTTGTCTTCTTAAGTCTTCCATATAATATATACAGTAGATTTAAAGGAGGTCAATAATCATTATGAAAACACCACTTTCGTAAGGTTGACACATCAATATAATTGTGCACACATGTAACAATGTGATAATTTTTTCTTGGGGGGGGGGGGGGGGGACGGGAGGAGGGCAATCCAAAAAGGGACTGATATGTGAACATTAATATTGATAGGTCGCTTCACAAAAGGGGCATACATAGTCCTTTTTTGTGGATAGTTTTTTGAGCAAAACACAAAATAGGGGGAAGGACGGGGTACACGTCTTCCTTCAATTTTCTGAGGGGGATCGTCCCCCATGGATAATTTGAAAAAGTGCACACCAACAAAATGTATAGCAAATACTGACTAAAGACTGCAACACGCTTTAAGGCTCTGGTAGGCCCAAGAGTACAGCGTTTAGACTAATAGAAATGCTAAAATCTTCTCGCTCGGTCGCTACGCTCCTTCGCATAATATCCTAAAAATATACAAGTAAATATTGAAGAAAATATGTATTCTGTTGGTATCACGTATGTACAAATTACACTGTATGTTAACAAGATTAAACGTTATAGAAATAGATCAGTGTTCCAAAAATGAATATTCAGCTTGCTCTTTTAAGAAGTTCCTTCCTGCTCAGTCAAACTAAAATTTACCTAGTAAATATTTACAACCCTTCGGACTGCACACTAGATATCGGCAAAGTAAAAGTGAAGCGTGAAAAAAGTATATTGCTTGTTTTATGCTGTAGTTTTGCTAAAGAATGTAATTTTGTAACACAACAAAACTTCAAAAACCTGTGAGGGGTTTACATATAAAACTTTTCATACAGCTTTATGGGGGTAGTTCCTTCCGTCACCTCCGCCTCTTTCACTGGCGTACTGATGGGGGGGGGGGCAGTAACCCCCCCCCAATACAATTTAAACATGGGTTATTTTTAATTTGATACCAGTGATTTACAAGTATTGCTAAAATGGCAGTATTTTTCCATGAGCTCCCGGGGACTCTACCCCTGGAACCCACCAAGGGCCCTAAGGCGGGCCCCTGTTTGCTCATCTGGCCGTAATTAAATGCCTAAAGTCCTTGAGCTTTCGGGGGATCTGCCCTCTGGACTCAACCAAGGGGCCTAAGGCGGGTCCCTAGATGCGTAATTTGGTGCCTAAAAGCCCTTCCGTTATGTATTTCTTTGTCTTTCTTTCTCCATATCCTCTGCACTCTCCTTATGTATTTTTTGTTTTCCCTTTTCTATTACCTTCTCTTCCCTGGGTATACGTGCTTGCACATGTACTATATATGGCTAAACAGTTTTGTAAAAAAAAATATGCGCGAACGGTCAAGGAGTAAGAAGAAGGCAAAAAGAGAACAAAGACGGCATCCATGAAAGCCATGTGAGAGTGTCCACTTTTTTCGCTTTTACTTTCACTCTTGCATTCTTTCCTGAATCAGAGTTTTCTCACACTTTGTAGACTCGTGCAGGTTATGATCTTGTGTGTGGGTGTGTGTGTGTGTGTGTGTGTGCGTGTGCGTGTGTGTGTGCGCGTTTGTTTGTGTGTGTTCGTGTAACGAAATAACGTATACCATAGCTTGGCAATTCTCATGATCATGAGATACAATGTGAAAGGAAATGAGAGAATAATGGTTGCGTAGCTTAAATCAAAGTTCCCCATCGCAGTCCTCTCTTTTTGGATATTTTTGCATTTTGTTTTTGTAAGAGGTGTAGCGCCAGAAGAAAGAAGAGGAAGAAGAAAAGAAACGGGTGAAGAAGGAGATCGGGGGGGGGGGGGGAGCGAAAGGGCCTTGCCTCCCAGGCTGTTGCACCCCCCCCCCAATAAAAAAAATAAGAGAGAAGGAAGGAAAGGGTAAGGGTAAGATGAGATAAAGGGAAGGAAAAAGAAGAAAAGAAAAGAAAGGGGATATCATTTGCAATTTTCCCGCTGGATCAAGGAGGGGCAAAAGGCCCTTACCTCCCCCCGCCCCCGCTATAACAAAGAGAGAAAGAAGGAAAAGGGAAAGAGGAGAGCTAAAAGGGAGCAAAAAAGAGGAAGAAGAAAAGAAAAGGGTGAAAAGAACGGGAGATCAGTTCCGGTTAATCCCGCCAACAACGTGTGGATCGGGGTGGGGGCCGAAAGGCCCTTGTCGCCCCCCCCCCCCCCTCGGCAAACCTTAAGGAGGAGAGAAAGGGAAAGAAGAAAAAAGAGAAAGAAGAAAAGGGGGCACTGGCGTACTGATAGGGGGGGGGGGGCTTTATTTCTAATTTCATAACGGTGGCTTACAAATTATGCTAAATTCTTTCCGAGATTTTTCCTCAGTTTTTAGTAAATTATACTTTTGTATGCGTTTGTTGGAAAATGACAAATTCCTAAATTTACAGCCAGGCAAGAAACATGATTCTTGAGAAAAGTTAGGGCCCGGGGATCGGCTGGAATCGCAAGCCTCGAGCTTCCCCCCCCCCCCCTCCACTTTTTTTTTAAAAGGTATAGTAAAGAGAAATAGAAATAAAGAGAGCAAGAAAGAAAGAATAGTTAACTAGCTGCTCATCTGACCGAAATTAAACGCCTAAAAACCCCTGAGCTTCCGGGGTTCCGTCCCTTGCACCCCGCCTAGGGCCCTAGACTCCCCTGGATGCTAATCTGACGGAAATGTAATGCCTAAAACCCCTGTTTTCTGGGGGCTTCGCCCGCTGGACCTCACGCCAATTAGTGTCCTGCCAGTGTCACAAATAAGGTATAAAAATATGTTCATCTGACCGTAATCAAATGCCTAAAACCCCTGAGCTTCTCGGGTCGGACAAAGTATCAAAATTTGTTTATCTGACCGCAGGCGCGTAGCCAGGGGGGGGGGGGGGATAGAAAAAAAATAGAGAGGAGAGGAAAGGAAGAGGACGTAGGGAGAAAAGGAGCAGACAAAAAACATCTTTGAAATTCAGACAAGAATTAAGAGTATAGAGAACGGTACAACGAATCGTCTTCTATCTCTAATAATCTAATGAAACGTCAAAGCTTCCGCGCTTCGCGGAGGGGGGAGACTGAATTAAGACAAGGATTAAGAGTCGAGAACGATACAACGAATCGTTTTCTTTCTCCAATGATTTAATG
This sequence comes from Strongylocentrotus purpuratus, assembly GCF_000002235.5. Lineage (NCBI taxonomy): Eukaryota > Metazoa > Echinodermata > Echinoidea > Camarodonta > Strongylocentrotidae > Strongylocentrotus > Strongylocentrotus purpuratus. Next base: position 3,741,980 of record NW_022145594.1, on the reverse strand, counting down.
AAACGTAAAAGCTTCCGCGCTTCGCGCGAGACGGGGGGGGGGGGGGCTGAATTAAGACAAGGATTAAGAGTTGAGAACGGTACAACGAATCGTTTTCTTTCGTCAATGATTTAATGAAACGTAAAAGTTTCCGCGTTTCGCGCGGGAGGGGAAAATTGCATTCAAACGAGGATAATTTTCGAGAACGCTATAACGAATCGTCTTCTTTCAATAATAGTTTAATGAAACGTCAAAGCTTCCGCGCTGCGCGGAGGGGGGGGGGGGCTGAATTAAGAGAAGGATTAAGAGTCGAGAACGGTACAACGAATTGTCTTCTTTCTCTAATAGATAATTTTCGAGAACGCTATAACGAATCGTCTTCTTTCAATAATAGTTTAATGAAACGCCTAAGCTTCCGCGCTGCGCGGAGGGGGGGGGGGGGGGCTGAATTAAGAGAAGGATTAAGAGTCGAGAACGGTACAACGAATTGTCTTCTTTCTCTAATACTTTAATAAAACGTCATATATATATCTTCCGCGCTTTGCAGAGGAGGGAGGGGGAAACTCGCCCCTCCCTACATCCCCCTGCATTACGTCACTGCTGGTCACCATTACGTACCAATATTTGGCTCGCATAATTTCAAATTTAGGCCCCCCCCCCCCCCCTAAGAAATCCTGGATCCGCGCCTGCGTGCAATAACTACCAATATAAGGGCAATTTTCATTATCAGGCAGCGAGGGACACATGATTGTCATTAAAAAAAACAAATCGTAAACAAATAAAAACAAATTTTGTAGACCCCTCTTTTTCGCGACAAAAAGCACTAATAAGAATAAAATATATTGCGAATGAGACGAAAAATAATGTCCATTCAATATAGCCACCAGCCCCTGGCGAAAGTGTGGCCGTACAGTGTCGTGGGTGAGCCTAGGACGGGTGAGGGGGGGGGGGGGGGGAGCGGGAATCGGAAAAAGAAATAATTAAAAAAGCAGCAGTGCATCTGAAATGAATATTGAAAATCATGAGGTTATTGTTACATTCATTCAAAAACAACCTACACGGGGAAGAAGGCGATAAATACCATTGTCCAAAGGGGTACGTATACTGCAGGACCAGATCTAGCTCATCAGAAAACAGAGCTCGAGGCAGGCACACTAAATTAAACCAAAGGATTGAATCTAATTTGCTTGAATAGAACACACATTCCATCATGATTAAGCCTCTTTTCAACTTCTTTTTTCCTCCCCCTCACTCTTCAGTTTCATACCCATTGTCCCTCTCTCTCCCCCCTCTCTCTCTCTCTCTCTCTCTCTCTCTCTCTCTCTCTTTCTATAGCTTTTTCTCTTTCTCTTGCTCATGCACTCACCCATGGATGGTCGTTATCTATTTTCTTTTTGTTCTTCTCACTTCGCAAGCCACCGAATCTTGTTCTAACCCGCATTATAAGGCGTCACAAAGTCATTGTCTTTCTCATGGTTACCCCACAACGACCGCGACTAAATCAATATGTCAAGTACATTATCATGGTCATGATCTTATACATCTCTTGTCCTCGTGTTATTGTTTTTCATTGCCACGTACGTAAAGACCTCCGATCAACATTTCATTGAGCGAGCGAGCAAAACATAACGACACTTTTCATATGGTAAAAATGAATCAACACATTAGATAAAATATATAATTCAGTGTGCGGGCTCCCCGGCCGCTGCCGCGCGATTACATGAATACAAAACCATTATGCGGTCATCTCAATACATGGACATTCGAGCATCTCATTACCTAGAATAATCATGTTTCCAAATGTTGCGAGCGAGTGAAGCAAACGAGCAGTACATATATGTACAATCGATATAAAATATATAATATATTTCGGACACCTTGATGTCAAAAGGAAGGCTACTTAGGCACTTTGCTGCCTGAAATCATCATATTTTCTACAGGTTGCGAGTGAGCGAAGTGAGCGAGGTATAAAGACACGTTATTATCCTTGAAATACCTTTTCCTCATGAAATTACATAGCGCAGTTTCTAATAATTGATATTCACGAAATCGTTATTCCAAAATAAAGATTTGTTGAGTGTTATACATTTCTCTCGCGGCATGTCGGCACCCCGGTTAAAAAACGCTGTGATGGAGTATTAAAATTGCCCTGGAGTTGATTTTTTTCAAAATAATGACCGTGTAAGATTAAAGGAAGCAACAATCTCGTTTCTCGTCATCTTCGAGCGAACTCACACGCCTCGGCGCATAGCTAGTACACAAACCTCCATCTATGTCTTTAATTGTTCTTCAGCATGCATTAAAGGTTCATATAGTAGTGGCTTTTAATAGGAAATATGACACCATTTGGATACAGGTGTTGCCAATCACCAAAAGTGGACTTCACTCGTACAACCGACGGGTCTTATGTGATGCACTGTGCCCTAGCTAGCCTAGCGTGATAAGGTTTCTCATCACAATATTGGATTTCCCTTAAAGAGAAAGTTGATTTCTGGGGACAGGTAAAAAATAATTTGTGAGCGGCGTTATCATTGTTATTATGCATGGGTGGAAGCACATCAGATTAAACATGTTCCCTGAAAAGCATGGCTCTTCAAAAGCGGCCTTCATATTCTAAATATGACATGAAACATCGTAAAAATCGGGGGTAGGTTTTTTCGCCATGTGCTCGTGTAGTCCCATATACATCATTCTGTGTACAATGCTTGTAACTTTGCCAAGATTTGGCCAAATTTCTTATCATTTTGATGATTCCAGAACCTTGCAATACACACGAATACTTATATGCTAGATGATCAACCTTTTCTGATCGATTCCACACCGTTTCTTTCACAATGCAATCACATGACCAGAACTCAACTTTATCTTTAACCTTTGAGATATGAAGACAAATTTACGTATTTTTTTGTGGGACTACGAGTTCGCTGTTCTAGAGATCGTCCTTTGCACAGAGAGACACATCACATTAATTGGTAATTGAAACAAATCTGGGGTCTGCGAACTTTGATGCAATACACATGGTCACTGGCTGCAGGGGCGTCGCCAAAGAGGGGGGGGGGGGATGGGGGGGGGGGGGGGGGGGGGTGCGACACTCCCCACCCGTCAGGATATTGTCGGTAAAATTGCGCTGCCGTCGGGAAAAAGAGAAAAGGGGGAGGGGAAAAAGAGAGGGAAAAAAAGAGAGGGAAAAAAAGAGAGGGAAAAAAGAGAGGGAAAAAAAGAGAGGGAAAGGGAAAGAAAAGAAAAAGAGAAAAGGAAAAGAAAAGAAAGGAAGGAAAAGAAAGGAAAGAAAGGAAGAGAAAGGAAAGAAAAGAGAAGAAAGAAAGAGAAAAAAGAAAAAGAGGGAGGAGAGGAAAGAAGGGAAAAGAAAGAAAAGGAAAAAAGAAGAAAAAAGAGTAAAAGGGAAACAAAAGAAACGGGGGTGAAAGAGGAGAGAGAGAGAGAGAGGGGGGAGGTAAGAGTCTGAGAGAGGAGGAGTGGGAGTAAAAGAGAGAGGGGGGGGGTTGTTGGGTGGAGTCGTCTCGTCGAGGGAGCAAGAAAGACACGGGTAAATATGTTGCTGTGTCAGGTCAGCTGTGTCGGTATTCTTGCTCGATCCTCGTGTACTATATCAATGCAGAAGTTTGAAGTCGGTGAGATGTATATTATCGGTCGGCCGACAAGTTTTTTCCCTACGAACTGTGACTTCTTATCCGCTGTGATGACTTCGACAGTGACTAGAACAACAATACTTGTATTTTCTCGAAGTTTCACTTTCCTATAATATCAGCTAAAGAAATCAGAGGTTTAAATTTTCGGGGAAGCTAAATTCAAACAAGGTTTAAGAGTCAACGGTACAACGAATCGTCCTCCTTTCTCTATATTGTGATGAAACGCCAAAAATTCCGCAGAAGGGGAAACTTCATTTAGACGAGTCGAGAACGGTACAACAAATCGTCTTCTTTCTCTAATAATTTAAGGAAACGTCAAAGCTTCCGCGCTTCGCGCAAGAGTGGGAAACTGAATTCACACAAATAGGGATTATTAAAAGTCAAAAACGGTACAACGAATCGTGTTCTTTCTCTAATAATTTGAGGAAACGCCAAAGCTTTCGAGCTTCGCGCGAGAGGGGGAAACTGAATTCAGATAAATAGGGCTTAATAAAATTCGAAAACGGTACGAGGAATCGTCTTCCTTTCTCTATAATGTGATGAAACGCCCAAAATTCCGCGCTTTGCGCGGAAGGGACAAACTAAATTTAGACGAGTCGAGAACGGTACGACGAATCGTCTTCTTTCTCTAATAAATTAAGGAAACTTCAAAATTTCCGCGCTTCGCACGAGAGGGGGAAACTGAATTCAGACAAAATTAATAGGGCTTATTTAGAGTCGAAAACGGTACAACGAATCGTGTTCTTTCTCTAATAATTTAAGGAAACGTCAAAGCTTCCGCGCTTCGCGCAAGAGGGGGAAACTGAATTCAGACAAAATTAATAGGGATTATTAGAGTCGAAAATGGTACAACGAATCGTGTTCTTTCTCTAATGATTTAAGGAAACGTCAAAGCTTCCGCGGTTCGCGCGAGAGGGGGAAACTGAATTCAGATGAATAGGGCTTATTAAGAGTCGAAAACGGTACGAAGAATCGTCTTCTTCTCTAATAATTTAGTGAAACGTCAAAACTTCCGCGCTTCGCGCGGGAGGGGGAATCTTCATTCAGATAAGGATTAAGAGTCGAGAACAGTACACCAAATCGTCTGCTTTTTCTCATAATTTAATGAAACGTCAAAGCTTCCGCGCTTCGCGCGGAAGGGGGAGAAACTGAATTCAGACAAGGGCTAAGAGTCGAGAACAGTACATCGAATCGTCTTCTATTCCTAATAATTTAAGGAAACGTCTAAACTTCCGCGCTTCGCGCGGGAGGCCCATCACCCACACCCCCTAATGAGCGCGCTTTTAAGTGATTCTCTTGCTCACTTCCGCCCCTCCCTATTAGATCCTAGCTCCGCGCCTGCATTAAAAGATATAGCTATGATGCTGACTAAATTGAAGAAATAATTCGTCTATTTATGTCGGCGAGGAAAATGACCATTTTGCGCATATGCAAGTACTATAGATGGTCCATAGGAAAAACAATTTAGCCTTCGGCCCCAGGTTTATATGGTTGAATTTGTAGATATTGGACATTTAATTTTGTCGGTAATTGGTGGCTAGTTTTGTCGGCAATCGTTGGCCTCTACACCCCCCCCCCCCACTGAAAAAGGTCTAGCGACGCCCCTGACTGGCTGCTTTGTGGCTTTAAAGCCCGTCTGTACTAGTTTGGCCAGGAGGGATTGGACCACCCAGTGTGGTCACTGACAGGCAGGGGCGTACGCAGGATTTTTTCAAGGGGGGGTTATAAACAAAAAAAAGGGGGCTTTAGGGGGGTTTTCTTAAAAATACACACTTAAAAAATGCCAAAGGGGGGTGTTAACCCCCAAAACACCCCCCCCCCCCCCTGCGTACGCGCCTGCTGACAGGTGGTTATCTCATCAACTCAGATCTCAATTAACATAAGAAAAAGAGGTTCATGGACGACCAACGAGCACCGCTTAGGCATTGTTTTCTATATAGATGAGGGAGCAAGTAACTACACGGTGGGATTTTAAAGGAAAACCTTAAGGGGGATTTCAAGTTGATAGAAAACTACTCTAAAAGGAAAACATAAATTTAAGGAGCAGACTGGAGAAAATTTGAATAAAAAACAAATAACAAAAACAAGAAAATTATGCATTTAAAAAAAGATGTAATAGGCACTTCAAATTTACCGAATGTCACTGACTACAGTGGACTACTTTCCCATCTGTTTTAACATTCTCTCCATTATATATTTTGAATAGTATCCCAAGGGAGATGAGAAAAATAGACATTAATGATTTTTGTTTTCGATATACGTAAAAGTTGTCCGTGACTACTTCACTATCCATTGACAAAATTGCCAATTTGAGATTCGCATAGATTCAGTAATCTCATATTTCAAACATTATTAACTCTCTTATTATTGGTCCGATTTATTTCAAACCCTTGTCATTATGTTTCTCTTCCTTTTCTGATGTCACACAAATTAACTTATAACAAAGGCTGGATTTCTTTTTAACTCGTCATGCCATTTTACTACCACTGATCCGATTTCTTTCAGACACCAAATCATCGCATTAATCGTTTTTTCCCCTTTCCATGTCAAATTATCCATGCTCCAATACAGGTTCAAAATACGTGACACAATGTTTCTCTTTCTCTCTCTCTCTCTCTCTCTCTCTCTCTCTCTCTCTCTCTCTCTCTCTCTCTCTCTTTCCCAAGCCTTTGTGTCTCCTACTCATATTGCCTGGTACGATAATAATACATCCCGCACCCTCTAATGCATTATCTCATTTTGCGTGTTCTGTATTGTGTACCACAAACAATATACAAAATAATAAACGCAGACAATGATACCTGCGAATCGCGGCAATCCAAAACGATGCATACCTGTCTGTTATTCATCGATCTGCATACATGAGGTACAAGGACCATGACTGGGTATCCAGAGTTAGAGACCTGGCAAAGGAGGTTTAGGGGTGTGTAAAAAGAAGTTCATTCTTAAGCCGGGGTGAGAGACAGGGACACATTTCGAAAGCCCCTCCCCCTCCATGAACCCAAAACCTACCCCATAATTATTTGTTAATCTTTATCATGTAAAGGAGGTGGCTTTTAGATGGAGTTGGGGGAGGGGCGGGACATTGATTATACCCTATGCTGCACTGGCGGAAAGGGGGAGGAGCGCAACTAGCGAATGCTCCTTTTGAAACACAACTGGTATCCTTGACACAATTGCCACAACTTCAGAATTAAAAATATGATTCATTTTTTGGTGTTGGGGGGGGGGGGAGGGGAGGCTGGGGCACTTTTCTGTAAATTTCAGCAGTTATGCCCCTTTCAAAAGAATCCACCCCTGTTAGAGTGACTACGCCATTACAGGTGGCTGTGAATGAAAAACATGATTCATTTTTTGGTGGTGGGGGGGGGGGGGCACTTTTCTGCACATTTTCAGAGGTTATGCCCCTTTCAAAAGAACCCGCCCCTGTTAGGTTCACTCCGCCATTACAGGTGGCTATGATACGCGCTGTGGGAATAGATAGCTGAAGTCAAAGTCAAACAATACATCTACAAATAACTTGCATCAATGCTTGTCAACATTTCATTCATTGGTGGGTAGACATTACACCGAGCTGGATGATCGATTGTTAGAGATCGAAACGAAATGGCGTCAATTTTAGCCGTCGCCGTTCTCAGCCATATTTTGTTGCTCGCTTCTGGTGGTAAGTCATTACTTTCAAATATCTTCTATCAGTTAAAAAAAGCAGAAAATACCAAACACCAATTCTTCATTTCTTAAATTTATATAACAGAGTCATAGTACATTTGACATTTATGTAACTCTTCATTTAAACCGTCTTAACTGTAATTAAAAGCATGGAACTTAACCTTTAATATAAAATTGAGTCTTTATATTCCACAATAAATGTAAGGTATGAATTGAATAGGATTTTGTGTTTGTTTATAACATAAATAAAGGTCAGCAAAATAATAACTAAATCATTTATTGAAGGGGGGGGGGATAGAGCGGTATAAATATTCGGTAAAACTCTAACATGTAAGCGCCCCAAAATGTTTAGAGAAGGAAAATTTGGCATTCATATGCCCAAGTGCCCATTATATTGTTCAATCTTTTGTAGAAATAAAATAAAATAAAATATCATAATCAAAGTTGCCAAAACTTTGTCAAGAGTGAATATTACTACCCCATCTTTTGGCATTTGTGATCATTTTTTCTTAAAGTAAAGGGATCGAAGGATTCACATGTCTTGGTAGGTATCATGAATTATACAGTATACAATATAATTATGCAATATACAATTTCAGTATAAGCACTAAAATGAAGCTTGGTACGTGCCTGGGCCAAGCAGTCTCTAAATCATCTTAATATTCCCTGTATATTGGTTAGGTTTGGTTATATTTTCCACATGAAAACATGAAAACATAATAATAAATATATTTGATTATATTATAGCGCCTGACCCTTACTTTATCAGAAGTCACTAAGCGCTCTACAATAATGTAGCACAATTATCCTGGCTTTAGCAGCGCAGCTGTTACGCACGCTGCGTTTCAAGGAATGAATTCCTACCAGGTCCCCATTTACTTCACCTGGGTGGAGAGTGACAAATTTAGATCAATGTCTTACCAACGGACATTAGTGGCGTGGCGGCACTCGAACCGCGGACCTTGTGATCGACAGTCCGGCGACGTATCCACTCGACATTGACACCTCTAGAGACATACGGACATGAACAGAATAAGACTGTATTTCTATCCAGAGTCATGAACACTATAATATTCTACCTGATGGCCGAGATAGCGGAGATTTAGTCCAATTTGTAACTGAATGATATTGGGGGAATTGTAGGTGGTATATATTGCCCAACCTTTTACAGAAACCTTTTACTCTTGAAAATACAGAAGGCTTGTCTTTTCTCTTCACATTCAAAAGCAGTTACATCGCAATCCAACTCTTGTAATAAGTTCATTTGCGTGGTTGAAGCAGTTTGAAATAAATCGGACCACTAATGAGAAAGTGATGAATGTTTGAAATATGAGATAACTAGGTCTATGCGAAACTCATATTGAGAGTACGGTCAGTACATTTTGACGTAGTCGCAGAAAACTCCCCAGCTTGTCGTGTACAAAAAGGTAATGCCTTACATCACGGATACATCACAGATTTAGCCAATTACAAGAGCCCATTCCTTAAAGGGTCACTAAATTACATATTCATGTTGACTTTTGTTGATCTGTAATAAAACTAATAATGTATACATTACACATCTTTTGACTTTTTGATGTACATTTATTTCATATAATTTATATTATTTTTTATTTTATTTTGTTTTACCTGCTAAGCTCCACCCCTAAGAGAACCCCTCCAAAAGCAAAATGACTGTTGTGACATCATCATCATTTATCAGTCAGCTAGATGAACAAAAGACATTGGTATGTCCTTTCCCATCAACTGACCACCTGTTCACAATAGCATTGCATGTTTTTATATATGTCAGAAATCCCCAAGCATTACCATGAAAAGAAGGGTTTCAATGGGCTATTATATGAAAACATGTAATGCTGATGGAATTAATAAATTTTTCATTTTTTTCCCGATTTCCTTCAAACTTTCACGAGTCCACTTCTCTGATTATTTTGATTTTCTGTTAAAGGAGTTTGCTGTCAAGATTTCTCTCTAAAGGCATCGTTTAACAATGTTAAATCTGATATGCCCGGCCATACGTGTTATCAGTGTTTGTGATATGTTGTAATATTGAAGCCCTAAAAATACAAAAATTGCGCTTCAAAGTGATCATGTAATGCCTAAAAAAAGTAAAAACTTTGAGTGACCGGTTTTTACCATATTCGGTTCCCCCAATAGACTGTAGTGTAAATAAAACCGTTAGTAAAACGCAAAATTTGATTTCGATTTACAATCATAAATATCTTGATAATCAGACAGGCGATCGGCTTGTAAAAATCATGGAATTCCTGACTGACCTAAAGAATTATGATTATGCTTGCAACATGAGCTAAATTCAAGATTTTGTTTCAGAATCTGAGGCATTGCAATGTTACCGAGTCACTTTAAAGGGACTCGGTAACATTGTGCAGATGAGAGAAAATGGTGCTAAGGTAGTAACTTAAATGCTAGATATACAATGTAAGATAATCTGAAATTTTCAGTGAAAACAGACTCATTCTTCGGGATAAAAAATGGGGGGGGGGGGGGGGGGAACTGATCAGATCGATACCTTAATTCCCCCAACTATATATAATTATAATTTAATTACATTTTAGGTGAATGTAAATCATCACAAAGCATACGAAATACCATTCCAAATGTTAGTGTTGACAGATTTTTGAAAAGCCTGTCTTTTGTCTTATTTTCATGTAAAAAACGGTTGGGAAAATTCAAAAATTGTTTGGGAGCATTTACTGTTAGAGGGGTTGACTATTGACGCCTTAAAAAGAAAGCCATAAATATCTTTGTGGTACGAGAGTTTTTAAAGCTTATCTGCCATAGTTTACAGGAGGGATTAGAGCGCCCTGCAAGGTCACTGGACAGGTGGCTATCTCATCAACTCAGCTCTCAGTTAACATAAGAAAAAGAGGATCATGGGGGACCAATGGTCACCGATTAGGCATTGTTTGTTATATAGAGGGCGCAAGTAGCTACAAGTAGTGCAGTGGGCCTTTAAGATTTGTGCATGTAAGAGGGTTAATACAGTAGAAGGAATATAATAGATAATATTTCTTAGACAAATTACGCAGTTGTTTTCAACAACCTTCAACAATGTTAATGCGAATTATTCTAATAGATAGTGAATGCAATAAAATCCTTGCCTTTTATTAATATCGATATTGTTGTTGTTTTTTTCTTATTAATTTACATGTATTTCATGTTTGTTTACTATTTATACTTTTACTTTTGTATATATCTGTTTTTATTATATGTTCCAAACAAATTCTTCTATTCACAATTACCCCATTCGTCAAAGTCAAAACTTTCATAACCCACGTGGTCGTTCGACTTCTCTGGATAATTATATATCATTTGTTGGGGGTACGGAAAAAGGAATTCATTGAATCATGACCTAAAATCCAGTTCTAGAATTGACAGATTTAAATCAATGTACCTAAACAAGGTATTTTTCAAAGAATGATATCCATTGTTGAATAGATACTTCTCTTTCCCATCTTTCTTCTATTTTATTTCTTTCTTTCTCATTTTTGCTCCTTTCTATTCTTCCTGTGTAAGTTTATGAATGTGTGTCTGCGCGTGTGCGTGCTTGTGTTATGCAAGTCTTTTAATTTGTATTATTTATTTATGTTCATTATCTAGTTAATAATTATAATAATAATAATAATAATAATTACAGTGCTTATATAGCGCCTAACACTTACTTTGTCAGAAGTCTCTAAGCGCTCTACAATAATGCAGCATAATTACCCTGGCTTTAGCAGTGCAGCTGTTACGCGCGCTGCGTTTCAAGGAATAAATTCCTACCAGGTACCCATTTACTTCACCTGGGTGGAGTGTGGCAAATGTAGTTATTGTTAGTTACAGGGCCCCGATTACAGTTTTCTGCTTCTAAGGGATCCTAAACATTATATTGTATATTGCCATTGCAAATTGTTTAATATTGGTTGAATAAAGATTTGATTTGAATTGTTTCCATGCAAATGTGGACATAAATTCAATTCAATTCAAATGTTACCGATTCATTACCAGTCAACTACCAAGCCACTTCTAAAAATAATCGCAGGATGTCACGTAAACCGCGCATGTTCATGATCATTGCTTTTTTCCCCATTCCCATTTTCAACTTTGAATAGTGTCGTCGGCGGCAGTTTTTAGGAAAAACTTCCCAAACAATCACATTTGTTCAACTTGTTTTTCTATGTGGCAAGAGAACTGTTTGCCAAGTATGGTTATGCTATCACGAACATATTATTCACAAGTTTCAACCGACTATTGAATAAATTCCAATAAATGTTATTCGTTCTATTCGCATGGGTAGATACGCTGCAAGTGGTTTGTCATTCTGATGCTCCTCTGTCCCTGACAATAATTGAATGAAATGCCTCAGTCACATCACAAATAAAAGACTTTAAACCAAATACAAAATGATTCCAAAAAGACTCCAAAGTGACTTCGAACCGGCTGATTATTTACAAATATACCTCTGTCACACAAATGAGCCGACTACAGACCATACAAAAACAAATGACATTACCGTTAATGGCCAAAATCTGTCGGTCTGAAGTCGGCGTGGAGTCGATTTGGTGGTGTGACGGTGATATTAATGATATTTAAAAAATGTTGTTAATGATTGATTGATTGATTTTATTTCATTTCATATAACAATTGTGTGCACAAGAAAGAACATAGTTGACAAAGTAAGATCAAAATTATGAAATGAAACAGGAACCTACTGGAAAGCAAAGCTCGTTTTTATAGGTTCCCAAGAATAAATATAATATGAACATATTATCAAATGATAATATGTCAACTGATTGTCAGTTTGGTGGCAGACTTTTCAGGTGTGACTGGGTATTACCGCAAATATTGTAACCATCATAAACATTGTCTGATCGCGAGAGTCTCGTTATGCCAAAAAGCACTAGCCTGTATCGGCGCCCCAGTGGTTATAGGGTCATGTCCTCCTAAAACAGAAAGCCTGGGTTTAATACCTGGCATGACCAGCAAAGACACCGCTCCCTGGACAAATTCGTTGGCTCCTGTTATTTTTATATTATTTCATTTTCTTTAATTTCTTCAGTTCTGAATGTGAACATAATAACTTTTGTATTAAGAATAGTATAAACGTATTCTAAATAGAATCAGGGCTATAAGATAAGCAACGCTTATGCCTTGTGAATATTTACAATTAAAACCAAAATCTTCTTTACTTATATTCAGATTGTTTTTTTAAGTTTAAGGTCGAGGTAGAGATCGACTCTAGATGGAGGAGACAGAGAGAGAGAGAGAGAGAGATAGAGAGAGCGAGAGAGAGAGAGAGAGAGAAAGATGAGGATATAAAAATAGATTGCAAAATTTTGCTGTGCAAAATTGCTGTTTAAAAAAGTTGGGTAAAGTATTACCCACCCTTGTGCCAAACACCAAGTCCCTTCGAAATGTCATTACACTTGCCATAGTGTCATATCAAAATTCGACTGTGCGCATTTCCGGGGTAAGAAAGTAGCGATGCAGATTAATATTGGAACCCCGCGTTGGGTAAACACAAGTTTTGACACCTAAACGTTGGTATTATGACACAACTGATGTTAAAAACTATGATTGAAGCGCTAGCGTGGTCGGTCGTTCCGATTCAGCTGTTCATCGAATTAATCGTGTTCAAAATCGACAGAGGATGGACGACTTTGTTCGAAATAGACTACGATCATGCACTCTTGTCTTTCCGCAGCATTTATTTGCATGAATGAGTGTAAACACATTATTCGTATGGAGAATGTCATCCGCGATGCAGTCACCTACTGCTAGCACGCCAAGCGAAAGACTGTCGAGCCAAGATAAAGAGAGAGAGGTCTGCTACTTATACACTACATTACATATAGCATGTACTTTTCCAGCCAACTCCTCGAACAAATTTTCTTTTTAGAAATAAAAAATCATACAATAAGGTTGGGTTAAAATTTTACCTAAATTGTGGGTAAAAAAATACACAAGAACAAAGTAAACGAGTACCCAGGATGATTTGGGTAAAAAATACCCAATGTTGTGTCAAAAAGGGAACATGGTTGTCGTTGGGTAACATTTTACCTTTTACATTGGGTCAAATCCCGGCCCCCCCACTCAGTGTTATTTAGGGTACGCATATGCTCGTACCCTCTTTTTGAAAGCACCCCCTATCTGAGGACTGCCAACATTTCCGAACCCCCCTTTCGCGGGCTTTTCGCGGGCTTTTCCTGCCTTGGAGACCCCCCTAAATTAGGAAAATTTCTCAATGTACCCCCCTAAATTCGGAAAATTTCTCAATGTACCCCCCTAAATTCGGAATAATTTCTCAGGAGTCCAAAGAGATGAGAGAGAAAAAGAAAAACACCCCCTTTTTAAAGAAATCTCCGGGTGAAAAGTCAAATACACCCCTTTTTTTACAAATCTCGGGCCGGACTTTGTCGCACGAAAAGTACCCCTTTACCGGACATTTTGGCAACACGCATGCGGTCATTCCGACCTCTGAGTGGGGGGGCCGGGGGTCAAATATATTGCACATTAGTTGGGTAAAACATTAAACATTTGCTGGGTAAATTTTTACCCAACGACCCCTGTGTCAAATTTTACCCAACAAACATGCATGTTCCCTTTTTACCCTCGTAAAGTGTAAAATTTTACCCAATATTGGGTATCTTTTTTTTAGAGTGTACATAAAGAAATTGATGGTCTCCTGTATGTCCGTCAAGTCGTGGTGCTCATGGCGCTCCAATACCAACAAATACGTTTCATCAACGAATAGAGAGAGAGAGAGAGAGAGAGAGAATTTAACCACATATAGAGAAATATAGATATAGAGATAAAGAGAGGGAGAGAGAGACTGCAAAAAGAAAGAGAGATATATATATAGAGAGAGAGAGAGACCGAGAGAGAGAGAGAGAGAGAAAGAGAGAGAGAGAGAGAGAGAGAGACATGCAGAAAGAGAGAGAGAGAGAGAGACAGAGAGAGGGAGGGAGACAGTGAGACAAAGAGGAATAAAAGGGGTGACTGAGAATGAAAATGGTATCATGCAACATGAAAAAGTCGTAATTAAATATTGAATCACAATCATGTAACCATAATCCCCACATTTAAATGGGTGTATTGTTCTGGTAATAGGGTATCACCGAGGAAAAATACAATGAGACACAGATTTCAAGCCCCGATATCACGTGCCATGTTTAGACTAATTAATGCTTGGGAGTTGTTAAAGGGAAACATCAGCGTTGGCAACACATTTACAAAAATAAAGATAAAATAAAATTTACCAATATAAATGTGGTCACAATTTTAACATTATTTTAGCGGATTTTCTTTCGCAATAAGTGCATATAAAAAACATTGTGTTGATATAATTATTATAAAAACACGTTTCAAACCAGATGAATGAAACTACAAAGCACATTGGTAAAACATATATATACCACGTTTCTTCACAATGACGGATTATGTCCCTGAACTGAATTTAAAAATTCACTTTATCCAACACAGTGCATCAGAATCAAGTTTGTGATGGATGTCAGGGTTTTGACAACTGAATCAAGATGAGTCTATTTTAAATTATAATTTCTTGACTCGAGTAAATCGTCAAACGCCGATAACAGTTTCAAGAAACCTGTTCCAATTCGTTGGAAGAATATACGTCAACTCAAACATGTCTTAGTGACCACCTCGCTGCGATGGTCACCTGTCTATAGTGGCTATGTAGGAGAGGAAATCTATGTTTTAGAACCTGTGTAAAAGGACCACATGTCTACAGTGGTCAATTTCTCCATTTCCCTTGGGTGGAATCAACATGCATGGACATGTTGACTGTATAGTATAAGATAACTACCACGAAAAGTAAATAATTCTCTTTTATTGGTAGAAGTAAGAACGTTTTACAACATTAAGAGTTGAAGTTAATGTTTAAAAAAGGGGAAATTGCCCCATTTATTTTTATATAGTAAAGAAATTAAATCAAATTTAATTAAAAGTCCAAGATAGACTTTTATCTAAATTGTGGGATTAAAGTTCAGATGCGTTATAATGATTACAAGTTTCGGGCCACCTTTCAGTAACATTTAGATTTTTTCTTTTGATCCAGAATGCACTGAATAACATATTGTACAGAAGCGGAAAGTGCAGAAATCCCTGGAAAATATGAGTACATTTATATTGCAGTATATTTTTCCGTCATGAATGAGGGCGGTTTAATGGAAAATAATTATTGAAGTCTGGCAACGCAGAGTCAATTTTATAACAACAATTTTCGTATGCAAATCGACAATTCTTGTTGATCTTTTTACATTTTCATTTACACTTTTTAAAACTAAATTTCATATGAAAATTATTTTTCAAACTATGAAAGAGTGTTAATTATTACGACTGTTGCTAACATAAATATGAGTACGGTTTCTCTTGCAGTAAACATAAATAAGAGCAATTTAACGGATAATAATCATTTAAGTCTGTAAATCGGTAACGCACAATAAAGTTACATTTCTGAAAGAGTTTTAATAAAAACCAATTATTGCCATTTTGAGGATGAAAAGCTGATTCAGTTAGACAATTAAATAACCTTGAACTGCAATGGGTTAAATTAAAATGTGTTTACAGATTTTTTGGCGATGACACTGAAAAGAAGCCGAACGTTTGTTCAACGAGCTTAGAATCCTTGAACAAAACCATACCCCTTGAACAATCCCAAATAATTGCTCATCCCTATCATTGATGTGCAATCACGGATAACGTTTGTGTTTCTCCTAACAATAGCATGAATGCGATTTGAAACTGATTTTTTTTTCTTCTTTCTTTTACTAATGTCTGCCTGTATCTGGTTTGGAAAAAAAATGTTCTGTGAATCAGCACAAAATACTAACCACGATGATGATCATATTGAAAGTCAGTGTCATTTATAGTTCATAGTTTAGGGACCGACCAAATGAGGACAATTTGAAGGGAAAGATATCACCCCCTTCCTCACCCGCAGAAAAAAGAAAAATAAATATGAGAAGAATAATGAGAAGCATTTGTTTTAATCATCACTTTAAAGTTTAACACAATGTAATGGGTATGAATTCCGAGGATAGCGAATGAAATCAACTTAATCTTTGCTCTGGTGGACTTCTAAACAAAAGAAATTATCTGTCAACCAAGATGTATGAAGTCAGCCAAAATTATACATTTGAAATATAAATTTTTGCTGAAAATAACTATATTTCAAAAGGATATGAGGCATTCTACAAATCGTTGTAAGCGAAATTCTAATTTTAAACTTGTCTTATCTTAATTCTTGTCTTTTTCAGATCAGTGTATCAGAAATGCAACTTTGGATTCGGGAGAAGGAACGTTCGATCAATTGACATTGGGTTCACCTGTCAGAGGTACGTTACTATCCACCCCACTCAGAGCACCCTCTCTCTCTTTCTTTGTATCTTCCCCTATATCTATCTCTCTTTCTTTCTTATTGTCTGCCTCTCTTATTCTTTCTCTTCCCCTCTCTATCATTCTCTCCTTTTGTGCCCTTCTCTCTCTCCCTCACTCTCTCAAAAAAGAAACATTAATGTATGTACCCTTTTCGTATTTCGACTCAGTATCTGTCTACATATCTTCAATCTCTCTTCTCTCTCTCTCTCTCTCTCTCTCTCTTTCTCTCTCTCCCTCTCTCTCGTTTCTTTCTTCTCTCGTCCTTTACCTTCTCTTAATATTTCTGTCGCTCTCTATCCCTCTCTTTATCTCTTTCACCTCATTATTCTCTCTTATTCCCTCCTTCTAAATAAAGACACTCTCATTGCTACACGTCAGTATCTATCTCATTTCAATCCCACCCTCCCTATCTCACATTCTTTCTTTCTCTTTTTCTGTCTCTCCGTCTGTCTGTGTCTCTGTATATGTGTCTCTGTCTGTCTGTCTCTCTCTCTCTCTCAAATACACCCGCACCCTCAAACCCAACACAGTCCCACGCATAACAGATCACGGACATGCACTAATGCATCAATGCGTTTTTCTCTACATTAAAGGTACTATGTCTCATTTGTAGGCCCAAAAAATGAAAAGGTTAAATTTCAACGGCATTTGAAAGATAATACTAATTTAGAACTTCCCTAGAAAAGGTGGGGCTTGAAAATGTCTTCAGGTGGGAAAATAACGACTATTAGTTGTCAAATCGACTTAGGAGCTATAGAGCCAATAAGTAATAAGTCTTGATTTTCAGACCATTGTACTGAATGGTCATACGTTTTATGCTGCGCAAAGATTCAATCAGTTTAATTTTGGCCATCACAAGAAGTGGGTTATTGATGTAGACAAATGCTCATGTACCCTTTACAGCTCATTTTATGTATGTTATTATCAAAGAAGAAAAAGCCAGTCAGTCACTCAATAGTGTCTGACGGTGAAGTCTAGCAAGTAAACAGGTTTCCTTGCATAATTTGAATATTAGGACACTGCTAACATTTAAATTTCACAGATAGGACATACATGACATATTCATAATTCCTGCAAAGTTCTATAGAATTTGAGGTTGGCTGCAAAAGGGACACAGAACCTTTAAGACCACAGTTAACAACGAAATTATTCATACCCCTAGCATAATTCTGATTTTTTGTTGTTGTGTGTTTCATAACTCAAGAATGAAGGATGGATTTGTGCAATTAGGGCCTTTATAACGTGACGTACTATGTGAAGTCGTTTATTAAGTAAATGTATTTATATTTATGGATGCTTCCTTCCCAGGTGTGTGTGGTGATGAAGCATTTCACTTACCTGCTATTATCCTGTGTATAGTACTACAATTGCCAGAACACCAATTGCCTAAATAGGTTGGTGCTCTTCTGGGGTAAAAGTTTTGTTATAAACGAAATAGATTTGTCTGCTGCTATATTTTTGTATTTTTAAATGAATTAGTTACAATTCATTGTTTCCCAGTTATATATTTTTCACCAAATATAATCTCTTTATCTTCTCAGATATGATTTTTCCTCAATGAAAAGTAAAGGTTTTTGTTATTTATTTAGAAAGTCTTTCGAACTATAGCTTGGTACATAAAACATGTACAACTCCAAATGGTACGTCACATTTTCAAGAAAATGGTTGCGCCCATGTCATGCTAAAATGCATCACATCATGCCAAGAATATCTTTATTTATGTATCTCTTGTACAAAGGGCAGGATCAAGGAATGCATCTTAGCTTGTGAAAATACCTACACTTTTTCTTTGGGGTGAGGTTTCTTTTAAAGTCTTTTGGTGTTTCGTCTTCTTAGTTCTCCAATATCTCAAAAAAGAATATTTTGTGTTCGTATACTTTTTTTTCCTGAACTGTAAAAGAAGGAATTTAGGTACAGAATGCAGATTTGCGGTCAATAGTTAAGTGAAGTGCGGTCAATAGTTAAGTCTATGTTAAAACAACGAAAGCTTCGGCGAGTATAGGAGTTTCTATAAACAAGTTTAGACGTCCCAAATCATATTTTAAGTCCTTTATAATTGCACAAAGAAATGCTTACACTTCTCTTGAATAGTAATAAAAGGTTTACTACCGAACATCGTATCAGAATGAAAAATAACACCAACCATTATTTAAACCTCTTGGAATAAGTTCTAACTTTGATAGGCCTACAAATGGCACAATTAAGCTCTTTAACTGTGAAAAGGATGGTAAATAAGAAATATATACAATGTAAATATTTCGAAAGATGAATTTTTCAACAAATTTTTAATACTCATCTCAGTGACCAGAATGTCTGTATTTCATTCGATCTTTTTTCTCGTGGCCGGTTTTGCACCAACAGAAACTCACGAGTGTTTTCGAGAATGTGACTCGTCGGGACCGATGACGTGTCGATACACCTTCAACGTCGAATGGTATTCAACGATGTCGAGGGCGTGTTACGACTGCCCTTGCAACCTGACCGACTGCGGACGTGAACGATGCGTTGCGATGGACGGTTTCCGTCGTCCTATAGCTGTGGTCAATCGACAGTTGCCTGGCCCTACGATTGAGGTAAGCTAGTTTGGAGGGGTCAAGCTGTCACTCATTGATCTGGACCCTGTTTCATAAAATTTGATAGCAATAACAAGTTACAAGCTACTGTTATAAGCTACTGATATCATGGCATCTGATTTGCTGAGAGCAAATTTGTCATAGAAATTTAGCATTTGTTAAATAGTTTTATAAAACAGGACCGTTGCATAAAACTTACCTAAGATGGTAACTTTGCCATCAATGGCAACTACCATGGTAACAGGGCTCAACAGCCAATCAAAATCAAGGTTTCCACGGTAGTTACCGGTGATGGCAAAGTTACCACCAATGGTAAGTTTTGTGCAACGGGCTTTATTTCGTCAAAAATATTGGGTTTGGTTTCGAGTTGGGATTGGCTTTTAGGTTAGGTTTACGGTTAGACTTAGGCATAGCAAGGGACCTGACTGCGGAGCAATTGTTGCTGGAATTTGTGTTCCACATACTTTTACTAATTTGACTAGAAAATCTGAAATTGTCTAATGTGATGTGGTAAACCGCGGCGTATTATGTGAACGCAGCTTGACTGTATAATATTTTCTAGGTTTGCAAAGGAGATCGTATCATAGTCGAAGTCAACAATGAACTCGATGACGCCGAAGGGGTCACGATCCACTGGCACGGACTTCTCCAGCGGGGTACACCATACATGGACGGGGCCAATCTTATCACTCAGTGTCCTATCCAAGCATCCGCGTCCTTCACTTATAATTTCCTGGCCGATCGAGCAGGTACCCACTGGTGGCACGCTCATGCAGGGTTCCAGAGGAGTGATGGCCTATTCGGTCCGTTCATCGTCAGGGAGCCCGAAGAGGTAAGCATAATGATGGTGATGATGATGATGATGATGATGATAATGATGATGATGATGATGATGATGGTGATGATGATGGTGATGATGACAATGATGATGATGATGATGGTAATGATGATGATGATAATGATGATGATGATGATACAAATACAATAATGATGATAATGATGATAATAATCAAACAAATTAATAGAGTCACGCCCATTGCAGGGGTTCCAATCCTGGTGGAATACCTTTAAAATATTCGTCTATTAATTCCTATTAAAACATTATTTTCAAAAAATCTTGAAGCAAATCTTGTCGTATCCCATGCGTAAGTCTGACTTTGTCCCTGGTACGATTTATTTCACATGCTTAGCAGGTGAGTCGGGAAGTTAGTATCTAGATTTGAAATCTTTTTCAGATTGTATCCGTGAATCAAGTATTAATGATGTTGTTAATCCCTTTAGGACAACCCGCACAGCGCCCTCTACGACTATGATCTACACGAACACACAGCAATGATCAGCGACTGGATGCACGAAACCGCCATTGAGGTGTTCGTACTGGAACACCACGTAGATGTAAATGACGACCCTCGGTCTATCCTAGTCAATGGCAAGGCACAGCTTGGTGGATTCACTGATGAGAATAATGGTACTTCGCACGCCACTCCTAGAGAAGTCTTCGAAGTAGAAGAAGTAAGTAGTCAATCGATTTTTTCCTATTTATCCAGTAGGTCCCTCTTTTCACTAGACTCTACTTACGAAATTAATCTCATTAATGAACATCATCGAATCTTTCTTTTACCGTACATTACAAGATATATATATATATATATATATATATATATATATATATATATATCAGGGCACTGTTTAATTTCTTATTGATAACAAATTAAGCTATTGAAATTGCTGCATTTGCTTGGCTGTGAGCAAATGATGAAATGGTGACGAAGATGATTATGATGTATTCTTGATACAGCAACAGTATTCCACGCTCCGCCCTAATGGCGCTTGCTGTCTAAAAACGTCTTCACAAATTCAGCGTTACTTATACACTAACTCCACTTCTACTCCTTCGTCATCCTTCGGTCAAGGCCATTGCTTTAATCCAGAATGTTCTCCAGGTTTCCAGCTCTCTTTGATACGCATTGACAATGATCTTGACTTCGACATGAAGTTTGACATTTGGAAAATAAGATTGGCCTCGAAAATTGGCTCGAGAAATGATTAATTTTCAAGAATGACCTTCACAACGATCTTGAGATTAAAACTTGTCATCAATGACAAATGCCAGTTTTTGTTATAAGCTACTGAAATCCTTGCTTCTGATTGGTTGTAAGCAGATTTGTCACTGATTTAGGGCATTTGTCACTGAAAGAATGCTTTGTGAAACTCCCCCTGATCTTGTTTCTTTTGCTTTCATTCAGGGCAAGCGTTACCGTTTCCGGTTGATAAGCACTGCAACCGGTGGTGAAGCCTTCAGGGTGTCTGTGGATAACCACACCCTTACCATCATAGCCAGCGATGGAGCATATGTACAACCTGTGGAAGTGGATACCCTTGTCATATATGGTGGAGAGAGGTAAAGTATATAGTAACAGCAAAGTACAAAGTAGCAGACAACCATATAATTATACTCTCTAAATCCTCAGCTATCAGACCACGGGTCTAAACGAAATTTTGTTTTGAAAACAAAGGAGGAGATGGATACAATTTTTTTGTAAATAGGAAAGGGGAAACGACGTGTAAAGATTCATAGCTTTTTTCGTAGTGATCTTTAATCTTTACGAACACCTTGTAATTGTTTTTGTAAAAAGGATTTTCCTTAAACTCTGGAAAGTGCAGATACTATATTTCTATAATAGATTTTTATATCTTAGTATTGTTTTATTGGAATCACAATGACATGCAGGCATTGATGTTACTAACACAGTTAGCCTGTATTATCATTATGGTTTTTTTATTTTATTATTTATTCATGTATTTATTTATTATTAATATTATCATTATTATTATCGATATATATTTATGGAGGGACGATGTATCGAATAATATTTACCGACATGCTGACATAAAAACTAGAATAATGGGATGTTGCACACCACTTTTAGCGACTCCTCTGTGTCATAGTAGACCATCTTTTCAATATACACCATGTTGTATCCCTTTCCAAAAAGATATGATGTGGTCCTCAACGCCTCTCAAACCGATGGAGGGAACTATTGGATGAAGATTAGTGAATCTCGAGGAAGACCCCTAAACCAGGGTCTAGCAATCATTAGGTACAGCGGTGCCCCCGAGTCGAACCCCACCATGAGCCCATCTGGAGTGCGAGACGGGGTCATATACCAAGCATGGAATACACCTGCTTCAGCTGACGTCATCACAGTTAATGAATTGGTTGCCATAGGTAAAAGGGCCCGTATATCGAGGAAAATTAACCCGTCTTTAATTTAAAGCTAAACAAGCAGGCATTAAGATGGGTATGCGTTTCGGGAATGAGCTACTTCCATTGCTGAGTTATTGCAATGTAGGTTAGAAGGAAACATTGATCAAACAGAAATAAACCTTTCATATAAACTCGGTGTCTTTCGATGCAAAGATGTGTATATAAAGCAAACGTGTAAAACAAAATAAATATGGAACATATAGGCATTGTACCTGTGTATAATATCTTTCATTTATACACAATGTATACCCATTGTTCTTTAAGCCCTTTACAAATTGTAGTTGGGTATTCCTAGTTGATGCTTCCAAAAAATTAATAGCAATCTAATGTAAAGTCCAACGCTACTTTATAATGTTTACTTGCAGAAAATGCAACGTTACCGCAGGAAAACAAGCGTACTTTCTACATGACTACAGATTTCAATCAGGTAAGGCGTGACCTATGAGAGTAAAGAATCTTGCTAATGATAGAATGTGGACATTTTCTTCATTAAACTCTATGTTTGCTTCTTCGTCGTCATTTCCTCTTTCATCTTCTTTTCATTTAAGTCTCACGCGGTCTTCAATTGTTGATCACTAAAAGTGTTGTTTCCTTTTACATCACATTTGAAACCACTGGCCAACAATTAACTCTTTCATCGTTCTCCCCTTGTTCTGAATCGCCTATTAAGTTAATTTTAACTGTATTGTCAGGTAATATTTGGCGTCAATCTGAATCATTGTTCTGCCGACACTTTGTACTCCTTTGTATTCATTTGCTCTACCTTCGTCAACATCGGAATTAACGTTTCATCATTTTGTATTTACTTTAGAATCTTTGTCAACGTTAACCTCTATCATTGCTTTGTTTTTCGAGGTAGTCTTCTGTTTTTATCGTTCATTTCTCCTCCTTCGTCACCCCTACCTTCTATTCCTTTGTCACCATTTTCTTCAACTGTTTCGTCACCCTTCTATTGTACTCCTTCATCTCCTTCTCATTCTATTACTTCTTCACATTTCTCTTCTACTCATTCGTCACCCTTTTCTTTTACTACTTCGTCACTCTGCTATTCTACTCATTCGTCATCCTTCTCTTCTACTCCTTCGTCATTCTCTATTGCTCATTTGTCACCCTTCTAGTCTACTTATTAGTCATCTTTCTCTTTTAATCCTTCGTCACCCTCCTATTGTACTCATTCGTCACCCTTCTCTTCTACCCCTTTCGTCGCCCTCCTATTCTACTCATTCGTCACCCTTCTCTTCTTCTCATTCGTCACCCTCATATTCTACTCATTCGTCACCCTTCTCTTCAACCCCTTTCGTCACCCTCCTATTACCCATTCGTCACCCTCTCATTCTACTCCTTCGTCACCCTTCCCTTCTACTCCTTCGTCACCCTTCCCTTCTACTCTTTCGTCAACCTTCTCTTCTACTCCTTCGTCACCCTTCCCTTCTACTCCTTCGTCACGCTTCCCTTCTACTCCTTCGTCACTCTTCTCTTCTACTCCTTCGTCACCCTTCCCTTCTACTCCTTCGTCACCCTTCCCTTCTACTCCTTCGTCACCCTTCTCTTCTACTCCTTCGTCACTCTTCCCTTCTACTTCTTCGTCACCCTTCCCTTCTACTCCTTCGTCACCCTTACCTTCTACTCCTTCGTCACCCTTCCCTTCTTCTCCTTCGTCACCCTTCCCTTCTACTCCTTCGTCACCCTTCAATTTTTCTCCTTCGTCACCCTTCCCTTCTACTCCTTCGTAACCCTTCCTTTCTACTCCTTCGTCACCCTTCCCTTCTTCTCCTTCGTCACCCTTCTCGCCTACTCCTCCGTCACCCTTCCCTTCTACTCCTTCGTCACCCTTCTCTTCTACTCCTTCGTCACCCTTCCCTTTTACTCCTTCGTCACCCTTCTCTTCTACTCCTTCGTCACCCTTCCCTTCTACTCCTTCGTCACCCTTTTCTTCTACTCCTTCGTCACCCTACCCTTCTACTACTTCGTCATCCTTCTTGTATACTCCTTCGTCACCCTTCCCTTCTACTACTTCGTCACCCTTTTGTTATACACCTCCTCCACTCTTCTCCTCCACTCTTTCTTCACCCTTCTCGTCCACCCCTTCTTTACATTTCACTTCTGTATCTTCGTCACCCTTCCCTTCTACTCCTTCGTCACCCTTCTCTTCTACTCCTTCGTCACCCTTCCCTTCTACTCCTTCGTCACCCTTCTCTTCTACTCCTTCGTCACCCTTCCCTTCTACTCCTTCGTCACCCTTCTCTTCTACCCCTTCGTCACCCTTCCCTTCTACTACTTCGTCATCCTTCTTGATTACTCCTTCGTCATCCTTCTTGTCTACTCCTTCGTCACCCTTCTCTTCTACTCCTTCGTCACCCTTTCCTTCTACTACTTCGTTACCATTTTGTTATACACCTCCTCCAATCTTCTTCTCCACTCTTTCTTCACCCTTCTCGTCCACCCCTTCTTTACATTTCACTTCTGTACCTTCGTCACCCGTCAATTATTATCATTCGACACCCTTCATACTATTCAATATCCGTCCTCTTGCCGGTCTTGTCCTTATATTCCCAATCGCTCCACAGTCATCTGTCTATTGTGCATGCTTAAACAGAACTTTAACTCGTTTGCCAACCTCTATTTAGGTTTCATGTTACCTTTTGTTGTCAACTCCTCGGTCTAAAAACAATTCTTGCATCCAAGAATACGTTCGCTCATCTCAAGTTAAATATTAATGTTGAAGTTTTGAACTGCATTGTCCTAATTACTTTCGCAATCTACACTTCCTCACAGTTTGCTGATTTACGTTATTGGGAAGACGAATACAACCCGCTGGTCAATGATCGCGCCTTTAAGCATCCAAGCTACGCACTACTCTCCCAGTACAACGACGAAACGGACTCCGATGATCTCTGCTTTTTCGAAGATGAGGAGCTAAATCAGAAGTGCAAAACGGAGTTCTGTCGCTGTACCCAAGTCCTTCAGGTTGATTTGCATCAGGTAGATATGAATACTCATTATAATGATGATAATATTGATAATATTAATATAAATGATAGCATTGATAACAATAATGATGATATAAATACAATCATTATATTAACGATATTGATAGTAATAATTATGATTATGAAATTAATAATAATAGTAATGATAATGAAAACAACAATACAAAAAAATATGTATGGTAATAATAAAAAATAATATAATGAAAATAATAGTAATAAGCCACTAACAACAACATCAACAACAACAACAACAACAACATGAGTCTATTTCTACGTCTTTCTCTTCTTCTCCTTCTCCATCTCTCCTCTCAATCCCTTCTTTCTTCTACGTCTGTTCACGGATTCTCCTTCCTTATCTTCCTCAACCATTTTTTACGATTAAATGTGTTCTTTCCTCATGTAATCTTCTGTTCCTTCTTTTGAATCTTTCATCTTTTTCCCTCTTCTCCTCTTCCTCCCATTTCCGATATTTATTCTCTTCCATTTTACCTTCTTTCTTCTTTTTCTTCTTCTACCTTTCTAATCTTCTTTCACTTCTTCTTCCCACGTTACATTCCAGACGATTGAGATCGTTATAGTAGACGAGGGTAACCTTTATCCGGCTGTACACCCCTTTCATCTCCACGGGTTCTCATTCCGCGTCCTCGCTCAGGGGTACGGCGGAGACAATCTTGACGTCACCGAAGTAATTGCAATGGATCTGAGTACGTATACAGTAGGGGATGATTCAATGTCAGTCTAGGTTCACACGAGAGCATATACGTTTTAAGTTCAGTTTATGGTTGTAAACCTCGAGGGTATCTTGTAATACAGGACCGTGTAAACATACTAGTGGATTTGAAACTAGAAGGTTTAAAAGCCAACGATTGTACGGTTAATGCGAGAACTACTAGCTCCCGGGGGGGGGGGGGGAGGTTGGAGGGGGTACGAGGGGAAGTTCTTACTCGAAGGATGATATCTATCTTCGATGTTTCGCTAACCAGTAGTTGCAACATTTCCTTCCTCGCCTAGTAGTTTAAAACTTTAATCCCCTCTTGTTTATGTCTCCTGTGAATCTCCTCGTTTTTAGTGGGTCTTTGTTAAAATCGGGTGCAGTTTTTGAAACTTAAAATAGGAAACTACGACGGGGTCCTTGGATGTCCATTTAAACGAAAGGCCTTGGGAGTATTGCGATCCATAGTACTACATTTTCAGTAATGGCTCTAGAATAGTTTTGGTGATTTTTGTTATTGTCATGGGGGGGGGGGGGGGGGGTAACCATGGGAATTTACAGTGTTAATATTTCTATGATATACATGCAGAGTTTAAATACGCGACAATGGTTGGAAAGTATTGGTCCTCGATTCCTTCAGCTCTTCATTTGAAAGTATTTCGTAAATACAATTTTTTGTAAAGGAGAATAACAATAATTCAGAAAAAAGATTCACAAGGGAATGGGATGCCTTAAAATTCGCTTCAAGTGAAGTTGAAAACCAAATATATTCCACAGCATTCGATTTTAAACATCTTTCAGTATTGTCTTTCCCAGTTAGAATCATGAACAGGCATTTTTTTCCCCCCATTTTTTGGACCCTCCAACAGGCCATTTATTGAAAATCAATCTCAAGATAACATATTTGAACACATGTTCCAATGAATATCATACAATATTTCATAATAAGATATACATAACGAATATCAACCATAATACTGTATATACAGAACATACATGTAGATAAGGGAAGGATAAACAAAAATTAAATAATAATGCAACATCATGACTGAAAATGATATGGGAAATTCAATATACTCCTATTAAAGGATCAAAATCCTCTCAAAATTTATCCATTTTTTTATCGAATTTGTCAGTTTTGTTAGCAAATATACTAACTTGCCTCTCATTTGTGTAACTATTCTTGATATATTGTTTTATTGTCCGAAAGGACGGTACAGACTTTTGTATTCGAGAAAAATATAATTGTTGTTTAGTCCAAATTATTATACAGTTTAAAGCATCATTTCTTTTTTCAATGAAACCTAACAAAACATGTATTAAGGACAGTTTTATTCTACAGCGTGTTACAATAGTTAACCAGTCAGTCAAACGACTCCAAATCAATTTGGTCACGTTACTTTACAGTTTGTACATATTGATCTTCCTTTAAGAGAGAATTGTCAAACTTCCAATATTTGTGTCTCTTTAGACCAGTACCGAACATAAGATCCAAACTAATCCCTGCATGATCAGATCTATAGCTATTATTAATTTTACAATCTGATACTAACGAAAATAGCTGGTTTGATATCAAAAAGTAATCTAGTCGCCCTTGTTTTAAAGGACTAGGTTGTCTCCAGGTAAACTGTTTTATGTCTGGATGGGTACAGCGCCATGGATCAATTAAATGAAAACTGTTCTTCATTTCCAAAACTTTGCGCTGAGCATTTTTATTATTTAATCTAACGTAATTACAAGAGTCCGAATCAAAATCTTGAAGTAGGTTCCAATCCCCACACATAATTACAAGAGGATCATTAAGATCTAATATAATATTCTCCAATTCTTGGAAAAAGATGGGACAGTCATCATTTGGGGCATAAAGTGCAATTAAAGAAAACTCCAACTGTCCCATACAAATGCTTAAAGCAATGAAATTACCATTTTTGTCACATATTTGTTTTTTTAACTTCGCATTGAATATTTACGTCAAAGAGTATCGCCACCCCCGAGCGTTTGAGCATTTGTTTGCAAAAAAACAAGTTCCATCCCATTCTTGCTTAACAACAGATTCTATCTCAGGCACAAAGTGGGTATCTTGCAAACAACAAATGCTAGCATGTTTTGCATTTAAATAGTTTAGTACATCTTTTCTTTTATGAGAGTTTCCCAGACCTCTACAGTTCATAGAAATAATCTTCAACTTATTATACATCATGATAACCAATAACTACTTTATACATATAAGGCCATTGGAGGAATTTGTAACATTTACAGTGTACGAGTAACAGTAAACGACAACAAGCAACACAGACAAACAAAAAAAGCAAGACAGAGAAACAGACAAACATGCAGAGAGAGCAACAACGCCTCTCACTAAGGACCACACCCAGGTCCCAAACACTTAACATATGATAGCTTGAGGCAAACATGAGAAATAGTTTACGGAGCCTTGTGGGGCTTATCTGGCCACCACCAAAAAAAAGAATAAACGCAAGATTTTAATCTATGCGCTATAGAAACAATTATAGTATCTTGTATGTACACAGCATAAACACAATCATCTAGTGCCATAACCACTAAACAAACGATATCACGAGGGAAATTTCTCAATACGTTCAAAGTGAGTAAACAAGCTCAATATTTATACATAATTAATACATATTGTTGTATAAGAGTAATCGAGTCAAAGCAGTGGTTTTTAACTTACTGTTAGATAGATTAACCAGAGCACAACTGCAGACAGACAATAAATACATGTTTTGTGTTTTTTTTTTTTATATAGCTATCAGACATGAGTAGCATTCTGTCAACCAAAACGTGTTCATATAAATAAGGCTGTAACTAAATAATCAACATTGAGCCAACATAGAATGGATTGGGAGGAATGAATTGTACTCATATCCCTGGAATATGCAAATTGAGAGTAAGTTACAGTGTGTGGGGAAACACACATCCACGGTCAAAGATGAAAAGTACATAACAAAACACATATTTCAGCGAAGTGAACAGGTGCAGTGGAAATGTACACATTGACTGCTGGCATTGTACGCTAGTTGCATACTGGGTACAAGCAATGAACCTTGATGTACAAAAATATCAGAGGAAAGAGTAGCTTAAACATGAAAATAAGAAGTAGAAAAAAGATAAGGTTACTGTAGTGCATGGGCAATTCAGAAGAAAAAGGGACTACACTAGAATGCGGGGAAAAAGAACACTGTATACAAGCGCGAATAACTTAAAGAGTATTTTGTGAAAAGGCAAGTTTGTGCTGCCTGCAAATAAACAAGAAAATAAAAAGAGATCACATAGAGTAGTCATAATCAAAAGAGTGACATGTTTTTTTGCATGCACGCAAATACATAAGTCCCGTGATATACGTTGTATTATCACACAAAAAGTATTTTGACATTATAAAACAGAAATAAACAGGCATTTTGGGTGTTTTTCAGTCTCATCAGCGCCTTTGATTAGGCAACTAGATATTGGCGCTTTATAAATACCTTGATTGGATTGGATTGGATTGGATTGGACTGGATTGGATTGGATTGGATTGGATTGGATTGGACTGAATTAGATTGGATTAGATTGGATTGGATTGGATTGGATTGGATTGGATCGGATTGGATTGGATTGGATTGGGTTGGGTTGGGTTGGGTTGGATTGGATTGGATTGGGTTGGGTTGGGTTGGATTGGATTGGATTGGATTCGGTTGGGTTGGGTTGGGTTGGATTGGATTGGATTGGACTGGATTGGATCGGATCGGATTGGATAGGATTGGATATTATTGCATATTTCCCATCCCTAGATGGAACCATCAAGAGGAACTTCAATAATCCACCAGAGAAAGATACGGTGATCACAATGAATGCTGGGTACACCGTCATCCAGTTCGTTGCAGATAACCCTGGTTGGTGGTTCTTCCATTGTCACAACGAGTTCCACCTTCATGTAAGTCCGTCAAGAAAAGTAGATACAGGGCCACGTTTCATAAAACTTGATATCAATAACAAGTTACAGGCTACTATTATAAGCTACTGAAATCATGGCATCTGATTGGCTGAGAGCAAATTTGTCATAGAAATTTAGCATTTGTTATAGATAACAAGTTTTATGAAACGGGCCCATTAATGAAAGATGAATCTGAGTACTGGGTATGGCATTATATTGTAAAAGGGAGGCACAATGGCTCAGTGGTAGATCAGTGGTCTCGTTACCGAGAGGTCCCGGATTAGAAACCAAGATGATATGATGTAGTGCCCTCTGGTAAGGCATTAATCCTCATTACCAAGTCACTCGGTGAGGTTTTAAAGCCATCGATCCACTGGTTGCTTACTTACAAGCATACACAAGCTAAGGCTTATCATGAGAGCTCGGTGCGATTCTTTCACGTATTTTCTCGTCATAATTCAAATGCGAAGGAATTTAAAGATAAATCCCTACAGTGGAAATATCTGCTATTATATCATTTTTTGCGTCTGCAATTGAAATCTGCAAAAATGATAATGGCATATTCCGTAGTCCGAACATGAATTCAAATGAAAGAAATTCGGACTACAATCATGAAAACTGCATATTGATATTGATATGGGTTGAAGCGAATCACAATAAAATGATGAGTATTTGAGCACTCAAGTGCCTTCTATAGAGTACCAACGTGCTAATGTCATATTTGCTAGTTCCAAACAACAGAGCATGCGCTTGAAGTTTACCGCGACATAATTCAAGCAAGGGGCTGGGGCAGGGCAAATTCAATGTGTTGCGCTGATGTGACCACAACGCCGTTGTTTAGCACACGACTTGGCCCATATAACGTCGCACTTTGATACCCTATAGAAAATGTAAGACGTTCCTATAATAATCTTTATTCAATATACATTGGTTTATCCGTTTGTCAATTTTTGTTAAACACCGCAGACCGGTTTGGCTATCGTTGTCCGTGTGGGATCACAGTCCGATCTTCCACCGATACCCGACGACTTCCCGACGTGTCGTACCTTCAAACCTTCCAACTCGACATCGCCATCATCACCAGCACCAAGACCTACACGACCACCACCACCATCACCACCATCAGACATGGTACAGTTCCCACTTTCTACTGTTATTGCTTTAGCCATAGTCGTGGGCGTTCTCGGTCTCCTCGTCATCATCCTACTCTTCGTGGTTGTTTGTCGCCGTCAGGGCACACCTTCCCCGGCATCATCGGCTAGGAATGAGGAGATGAAGGGCCATGATGCACCATGGGGTGATAAGACAGACTAACCGTATCAAGCCTCATTGATATGATCATTAGGGCTTGTTCAGATATAGGGCAAAGCCGCAGACCCCCCCCCCCTCCCCCCCAAAAAAAAGAAGAAAGAATATATATATATATATATATATATATATATATATATATATATATATATAAAATAAATAAATAAATAAATAACGACACAAACACCACGGGTTCTTTTAAAGGGATCGTTTAACAATGTTAAATCTGAGATGCCCTACGGCCCTACGTGTTATCAGTGTCTGTGATAGGGTGTTATATTGAAGCCACAACAACAAAAATCGCCCTTTAAAATGATCAAGAAGTGCCTCAAAAAAGTAAAGACCTTTGAGTGACCGGTTTTACTATACTCGTTTTCCTCAATAGACCGTAGTGTTATGAAAACCGTTTGGCAAACGCAAAATTTGATTTCGATTTCAATCATAAATATCTTGATAATCAGAAAGGCGATCGGCTTCTAAAAGTCATGGGGTTCCTGACTGACCTAAAGTTCATAATTATCATTGCAGCATGAGCTAAATCAAGGATTTTTTTTAAAGGATCTAAGACAAAGTTATCGGGCATTGTAATTTACGTCATGACGACAACAAACAAATCGGTTTGGTTTTGCCGGGGCATATCTGAACGAGGCTTTACTGTTGTCTTTTTTCGGGACGGTTAAAGTATAAAAGCTGCTGTTTTTGTAAGACTATTAATGCTGCTTTATTTAATTGTAGGCTGAAATAATCTTTGCACATTATCTTTTTGTCGTTGTTATAACTTGCAGACTTGTTTACGTATTTCATGTTATATGTATAGTTACATTTCTTACCATTAGGGTACATGTATAAAAGGTATTCGGATAATCATGTTGTAGTCATACTCATACATTAATGATGTTCCACAAGGGTCATTATAAGAAAATTCATTTGTTGTGACAATTATTTTAATCTAATGTAATTGTAAGATGGATCTAGTGTAAAAATATGACAATTCTTTCAAACCTGGGTAAATGAATAATTCATTTCACCCCTGTTAAGCCTCCTGCATACTCCTAAACCGTCGCATACATCCATGTTATATCTCCAATAAAGTTTATTCCTCACCTAAAAAGAATACTGTTTTTCTTAGACTCCATGAATAACGCATCAATATTTTTATGTTGTTTTTAACCTCCATTACACATTATATAATCAACAAAATTCTATGCAGATCATCAAGAATTGTTGAAAAGGCTTGGATTAATGTCAACTGAAAAACATTATTATCGATAATGTATTATTATCAAACAAATAATTTTACTTAAAATGTATACGAATGTTAAAATATTGTAATTTAGAAACGGCGATCCTCTCAAGAAGACAAGCTCTTTATAACACAATAGCAGAGTCGTTAATCTTGTTTCTCTGTGCGACTCTAAACTGAATATTTCTCATCAAAACTTATTTCATTATACCATGTAGATGAAGGTTAAAATTTTAAATGTATACGGTAATTGCTTTGTACTTGTTATTATAAGTTATGATTGTCGTATAATTGTAGTGCATTCTTCATGATTGACTTGACTCTTAAAAGGTCGGGTGATACCATTTCTAAGCTTGTAAATAATGTATGTTTAAAAACAAATATTTGAGAAGGCGTTACATATTCAAGACGGCGACAGGAGTTTCACTATATTATCTGCCCTCTTCATTTCATTCTTATGCCCTACGAGTATGATTGAGTAGGGAGAAAGTATCATCATAACTTCAACTTCATCATTTCAAAAGTTACGCAGCATGAACAACCATTTATCATGAAACTCCTTTATTGTGGTACTAACAGTGGATAAGAATTGATTAGAGTTATGTGGGGGAAACAAAATCAGCTTACTTATATAACAGTAAGGTTTCTATAAAATTACGTTTTCTTCTCTCTATCTGCTTTGTAATAGATATTAATATATCGCATGCATTGCAGTGACGGATACAGGGGCAAAATAATAGGGAAAAGGGGAAAAGAGAGAGAGAGCGATTGATGAAAAAGGGGGAAAAGAAGGTATTAACAAGACAAGAAGAGATAGGGAGAGAAGAAAAGGAGAAACAGAGAGACAGAGGAAGGGGAAAGAAAAGGAAAGAAAAGAAGAAGAAGAGGAAGAAGAAGAAGAAGAAGAAGATAAATTAAAAAGAAATTATCATATTTTGTCCAGTTGTTGCCTAAAGTACTAATTGCTGCACATAAATCAATGAACATGTCTATGTTTCATAAACAGTCGACTGTTTGGAAATAATTATAACGATACAAAAATGAAATTATTTTCTACAGAGGGGCATTACTGACGTGGGGAGAAGCAACTCCCATCTAATTGACTTTGTGTAAATATTGTGAAGTTGTTTTGGTGCGTTTTTATTTCAAACAATTTTCAATTTGTTATACTCTTCTAGTTTCAGATTTAATAAAACATATAAATCCTCACAAAATATGGAGGTTTGCTATTTGAATTCCGTGATATGATGATAATGGTGAATTTTACAATTTTAATTCGTATATATTGCAGAACATAATAATTATCCAAGAAAGTATATCTTCTGTCTAAAGCCCAATCCAATAAAAAGACGTATGCACTACGCTGATTAAAAGATATGTATATTTGTTTTCATTATTATTGATTGATAAAGCATACAAGCCATTATTGATGAATTGATTGATTGACTGCACTATATTAATCACTTCCCTTAAAAAATGTGGGTACACCTGAAATCAGAACTTATTTTTTGTATCAAATTGAAGAGTTGACATGAGCATTCATATTGACACCCGTTAAATATTTGCTAAGCATTTCAAAAGGTGGTTATGTGTTTTAAAAAGAAACGTACCCCCACAGACCATTCACAACATGAGGAGGTGGTTACTGGTTTGGTCAATCGTGCTAGCATCCTTGCTTTTTCGCATTCTACCAAATTTTCTCCTTGCATGTACTGATGAATACTCAAAATTTATTTAATAAAAATTATAAGCATCCCTTAACTCAAGAAATACAGTAAACTAGTATTTTCATGTAAAACGCACATAAACATTTTTGGAACCCCGTAGTGATTTGTTCATTTCATTCCGATTCATGGGATGTCACAGTCTGGGGATAGTTCTTTGCTTTAGTGAAATTGTTGCAAGGGAAAGAATGACTAAATGAATAGGTATGTCATGAGATGCAGATTTCTATATTTTTCAAGACTTTTCTGGTTTAATATCCATGCTTCGAATCATAGATACTTCTTATCAAACAGCTGTCCCCTGGTAGCGAACACAGCACTGTACACCGTAGTAACAGATCTGGTCAATGTGTGGAGGACGTCACTGGAAATGCTTTTTTTGGTACTTTCCGAAGAATCTCCCACAAATAATCATCCCATAGCAGCTCTTATAAATCATTTCCCTTGGTAGGGATTGTTTCAGTCCAGGGAAGGTTGGCATTTTGCATTAACAGAAGGGTATACTCGACACGCATGGCTGCCACTCCATCCTACAGCAGACCGTCATCCCTTCAGGAAAACGTCTGATTGGGGACTAGTTTGTCTTCCAGCAGGAAAACGACCCCACACCTTCCCCAAGGTAGTGACAAGAAACTGCCTGTAGAAAAACAAAGAGAAAGGGGTCCTCTGGAGATCATGGATTGGCCATTCTAGTCCAGCTGGACCTGCATTGGTTCGGACTGCTACGGAAAAGGCTGGACAGGAGGGAGGTCGCAAAGAGATTTTTAGCAGTCTTTAAATGTTTCTCAATGGTCGGCATTTTATCTCCGGAGCATTTTAATCGGCTAGCCTAATGCCTAAGTCACACTAGGTGTACGACCGGTTGCCTACTTTTGACAACGAACAAATGCGGAGACCGTCATCAACGAATTTGCAAAAATGTTTATTGGGTGATCAGTTGTAGGGCAGGAAATGAAAATAATAAGCAAGATATTTAATTTTATTGTGCGTGTTTGCGCCAGTGGTTATGCTCCTTCCCCGTTGAAGGTACATCGGCGTTTGAACTCCGAGCAGTTGTATCTTATCATCGATCAGTCAGCGGTCAACTGCCAATTATTAGGGACTTTTAGATTTGCGTGGACTGATACATGTGACGTCCATTCAAGGCAGTGCATTAAAGAACGTCGATCGTAGCATAGACCTATTGCCTTCCTGCGAATCTAAAAGTCCCTATTGGTCAGAAGTTGGCAACCGGCTGTACACCTAGTGTGACTTAGGTTTTAACCAAAAATGTATACTTGTTCATATATGAAGAACGTATGAAGACAGAAAGAGAAAATTAACAAACCTGCATAAAATTTGAGGAGATGAAAATATTATTTTTGATTAATAATCACTTGTGTGGTTTCATAGAAGTAATACCATAATACGCATCTAGGCTTGCATGTTAATAAGCCCAAAGGTTTGAAGGAAACTAGGTGTTATCGCAGTAGCAATAACCAGCACCAACAGTAGACGCATCAGCATTAGCAGCAACAACAAAAACAACGACAATAATAAAGGCAAAGCACCACAGCTTTGGCGTAGTTCAAAAAGTTAACACGATGTTTATTTTAGACTATTAATATGTCAAATTCATTTTTTGTTTTGCAAACTCCAAAATAACCCACATAGACTAGTCTATTTGTTCTTGTTTTGTGTTCCTCTTTTGTCTTAATTACTTCATTCTGTTTAAAAGATTATTTCTCCATAAAATCACTCATTTTATTGACGCAAGTCACTTGAAAAAACACACACAACAAGTCTACCTGTCCCTAGATATTTAGCAGTATGTAGAATTGTGTTTTATACCTTTCTTAAGTGTATACAATTTACAGAAAAAAGGTCAATCATCTGAGATTTACTTTTGTTGAAGAGCGCCATCATTTTGAACATATACCTATATGAGCCTATACCTAAAACTAATTTGCTTTAGATAGACGGGAGCGTGTGAAATATTTGTTTCCTTATAATTACGTTTCGATTTCCCTTCTCTGTGATTGAGAAATAGAGGGGGGATGTGGTGTTGGAAGAGTAAAACAGTGAGAGGTGTCTGCATAACGAACTGAGGGAGAGCATAAAGAATACAGAGGAAATGGCAAATAAATTCATTTCAAATTCTAAGTTTATTCAACACTCTTCATACAAAAATTCAAAACATACAACTACAGAATGGAATGATAAAAAAGAATGAGATAGTGATAGAAATTACAATGACAAATTATGAGAGCATTTGGGGATAGGCAGAAAGGAAGGATTACTTATATGAAAGCCTACCCCTAAATATACTATCATGTACAATCAGAGTAAAAACACTAACAAGAGAGTGTACACAATTTACTTTCCAAAAGTGTCAAAGTTGCCCATGCTATTCTCCTGATTATTATACTTATTTAACATAAATTATTTATATTCTATTTTAAAAATGTTGAGAGTTTTTTTATTTTGTAATTTCCAGGGGTATATTCCATATTACTGGTCCCTTAAAAAAAAGTGAATTGTTGGTAAATCATTTTTTTTTTTTTTTTTTTTTTTGGGGGGGGGGGATATGTATTGTGCAACCGGGGTGGGGTGATCGGGCTGCATTACATTCATTCTTTTAAATACACTATTTATATTGAATGCTCAGTAATGCCCTCTTTTCTAAAACGTTCCGCGCCTCCTGTGACAATCGAATCAGTTGATTTTTCGACACTGTCAGCTTAACCCAAATATGACACTCAGCCTACCTCGTGATTATGAGAGATAAGCGCTATGGAAAATAAAATAGCTGTAATCTAGATATTTAAACCTTTAGCCTCAATAACGTTTTTTTCTTTACCAAGTAACCAACACAACATGACACTTTGCCCGTCCCAAATTAGGGTATCATGTTTACTCCGGGAAATATAGATTACTATAGCATATTAATGCTTTGTGGCAATTAAACACTTGCTGATAAGATGAGGTAATCATGAGAGGTGAGTCACCTAACTATATAGGCGCTTGACGACGTGCAACTCTCCCTTCACAGTGATAATAAAGTTCAGACAATATCAACGGTAAGCACGTAAGCCAACCACCACCATAAATCATCAGCTCTACAGACAGACTAATTTTATCAAACGTACATCACAACCATCACCTATTTAAAACATCCTCTTTTAACAATTTGTTAAACAATGTATACCTCATACAGTTTGATTTTACACAAATGATGAGATTTCAAGGCAATGTCTAGACAACTAGTAAGCGGAACAGGCCTTTATTTTTAATGTAGCATGCTCTTAATATAAAATGAAATTGATGTAGCATGTTTTGGAACCCAACTAAGCCAGACCTTTGGGTTTTCTATTTAATAGGAAGACCAACTTTCTGGATACGTCAATGCATGTACAGGTGTATCTATTATAAATTAGTACCTCCATGCACAAATTAAATTTGGATAATAAGTGGGTATAGCATGTTTTAGAACTTAACTCGTCAATTCCATAATCTGGTCACAGGGGCCTAAGGGGCAGGACATTGAGTGGCAAGCTCTTGAAGACTGTAACATTATCGACACTAGGAAAATTGCCACATCACGCTTGAGAAGTGAAATTAATTTCTTATACTATCTTTTTTATTTACATGGAAATTTGTTGAAATCTAAATGCCATAATATAACACCCAGAAGTAACATTCGCCAATTAAAAAAGGTGGCCCATGAAGCCATGTGATGTACAACAAATATTTTTAAAAAAAATTCAAACGAGGAATCTTCTAAACTTACTACATTAACTATGATGACATTTAATACTGCAAAATACATCAGAACAAGGTATGTACAAAATCATTTAAACAAACTGGAGAAGAACTTAGAGTGTTGTAATTGTAAAAGAAACTAACTAAAACTATGAACTGAGGCAGAAGAAAGAAGAAGGACGAGAAAAGGTGACAATATTTACATAAGAAAACGTAGTGCTCTCTGCGAACATTGTGCCCGTACGTCTATATCTCATATCTTTGTCAACTGAAAGTTATCCATACTATAAAAGAACGTAACTACATCACATATCAGCTGGGACCTTTTCCCGAAACCAACTCAGTAAAGTAACAAAGTAACATTGACAAAAAAATCCTCACGAATTAGGAACAAAAGTGCTCTTACCCCCCCCCCCCCCTCCGTCTCCCCCCCCCCCCCCCCGCTTATTCACCGGCTGGCTGAGTCGCCGCTAAATATTTTCTCACGGATTGCCCCCCCCCCCCCTCCTCTTGCCGCCTGCTGGATCCGCCTCTGAGCTAAATCACATAGCCTGCATCACGATCAATTAGATAAACCCTAAATTACCCAAACAGATTATGAGACTCAATTGAATTCAAATTGTTCGCAATAGTAAAAAGTGGGGAAGGTGGCAGCATAAACAATAGAAATATTATATTTACATGAACAATATGTCATTAATGACATGTAAACATTCACAAGTCTTTTTTTTTAGATTAAAGTAACTTGAGGTTGCATTTACGACGAGCGAATCAAAATGTGTATTTAAAAGGACATCATTACTCATATTTGATGGACAGAAAACCCTAACTTTATATATCTTTGGGAAAGTAATGAAAAATAAGATATTTTTAAAATCCACGGTTGTGATATCTGTTTACTTTAACAAAATATGTGATATGATATGTAACAAAGATTTTCTCCAAATAGGAAAAATTTAGAAAAATATCTACACGAAAATACATATATAATGGTCAAACTTACAGACCAGATTAAATTGTTATGTTTTCATGGATAAATGATATTTATCTCATTTACTCGTTAAGATATTGCAACGGTATATGAACATTATGCTTGTATAACAAAATTATAATATCAACATTAGGAACTGTTGAAAACATTGAGAGCTTGAAGATCAAGAAATAGTTTAATATAAGACTACAGTTTTCATGTTTTCGCTGCCCATAGACTAACTAGAACTGGACCTGTAATGGTGGTCTAACTCTAACATATATGACAGGTTCGGAATCGCGACAAAATTAATCTCTTGTCGGGGAAGTGGTCGCTCGTCTTGGCAAATTCGGTTTTGTGAAATACTTCGCGGACAAGTCGAGCGATAGCGTCTAGATGTCGTTGATCCTGTACTTGTGTAGGTTTTGTGAAACGTCTCCGAGAAGGGCGATTCCATGCAATGTGTTCCTCACGACATACACGTATGAACTTTATTTGTTCATTTTTTAGCATGCCAGGTTCATAAATAATGAATCGTCAATAAGGCATAGAATTGGATTAAAGATACTTTTGCTAATCAGAGCCCCACTGTCCTACGTGTAGCTACTTGCTCCCTCTATATAGAAAACTTCCCCAATCGGTGCCTGTTGGTCCTCCATGATCCTCTTTTTCTTATGTTAGTTGAGAGCTGAGTTTATAGCCACCTGTCAGTGACCTCGCTGTGTGGTCTAATCCCTTCTGGCCCAGTAGTGTTGACGGTCTTTAAATGTTGTCTGAATTATTTTCTCTTAAATTGCATTCATATTTACAATAGGCCCCTAACTTGCAAAAAAGACAGCACATGCTGCTTCTAAATCTACCTGGCACTAAACAAAGCAAACGTTTTCAGTTGAGCCGCTCCAAAACTTTGGAATTACGTTCCACTCGACATTAGAAACGTTCGATCTTTTGTCATCTTCCAAGCTTCATCAAAGACTCACTTTAAGGCCTTTAAAAAGATTGTGGGTGTTTGTCCTTAATGTAGCGAGATATTTACCCCCCCCCCCTTTTTTTGTACCACAGCGTCGTAGAGTTATGTTGAGGCTGCGTAAAGCAAATCGATCGTATTAATATTACTGTCGTTATTTTAAACATCAATATATACAGGTATTTGTGAGAAGAAATACAACATGGATACATTGTTTGCCATTTTCTCAACATTTATTCCACTGGGGATAGAATTTCCCCCTTTCAAACCGTCCAACAATTAATGTCACAATCAAATAACAGAAATGCAATGAAATTAAAAAGGGGCGATATCTGTACCCGCACTATTGTACAGGGAAGAGGGGAGAGGCTAAATAAAAACGAGATACTAAGTAGGGGAACCCGGGTCACGTGACCAACCGGGAGGAAGACATCCAACCGAAGTCCCAGTTTCCTGAGATTACGGATTCCCCTAAACAACCTCTCCTACTGAGAGTCCCTCCTTGCCATTGGGCAAACCGCTCTCCCCTGTTATGAACAACAATTAACATAAATATCAATAGCAATAAGCAACCTTGACAATTTTCAACCCCAAACATACATATAATAATTTCATAGCAGGATGAGTTATGATAAGCTTCGATACATCTATCTGGGCACTTATATCTACTTAATTACAGCGTCCAAGAAGGCTCTACGAGCCACAACCCTTCAGCATATTTTCAAAATAAAGAATGCCAAAACCGAATTTTCAAATGAATCTTCAATCCAAACCACCCAACCAAGACTTTGTTTCAATTAAGAATACAAGCCCATCCGGTCAACCATTAAACTAATTATTATACTAGCCCATCCAACCATTCATTCATTAATAGCTTACTGGCCCAACCAACCAGCCATTTATTGGAACATCACTAGCCCAACCAACCAACAAAAACTTTGTTCCAATTAAGAATACAAGCCCATCCAGCCAATCTTTAAAACGAATCATTATACTAGCCCAGCCAATCATTCATTCATTAATAGCTTACTGGCCCAACCAACCAGCCATTTATTGGAACATCACTAGCCCAACCAACCAACCAAAACTTTGTTCCAATTAAGAATACAAGCCCTTCCAGCCAACCATAACACGAATTATTACAAGCCCAGCCAACCATCCATTCATTAAAAGCTTACTGGCCCAACCAACCAGCCATTTATTGGAACATCACTAGCCCAGCCAACCAACCAAAACTTTGTTCCAATTAAGAATACAAGCCCATCCAGCCAATCTTTAAAACGAATCATTATACTAGCCCACCCAACCATTCATTCATTAATAGCTTACTGGCCCAACCAACCAGCCATTTATTGGAACATCACTAGCCCAACCAACCAACCAAAACTTTGTACCAATTAAGAATACAAGCCCATCCAGCCAACCATAACACGAATTATTACAAGCCCAGCCAACCATCCATTCATTAAAAGCTTACTGCGCACCAACCAGCCATTTATTGGAACATCACTAGCCCAACCAACCAACCAGAACTTTGTTCCAATTAAGAATACAAGCCCATCCAGCCAATCTCTAAAACGAATCATTATACTAGCCCAGCCAACCATTCATTCATTAATAGCTTACTGGCCCAACCAACCAGCCATTTATTGGAACATCACTAGCCCAACCAACCAACCAAAACTTTGTTCCAATTAAGAATACAAGCCCATCCAGCCAACCATAACACGAATTATTACAAGCCCAGCCAACCATCCATTCATTAAAATCATACTAGCCCAACCAACCAACCATTTATTTAAAATGCATCAAGCCAAACCAACCAACCATAATCATCATCACTTTTTTGTTTTTTGGCCACATGTCTCAAATCTATCCTCCCCGAGCTCTGCTGTGTAAATTTCCCTCCCCCTTTCTTTGAGCTCTTTCACTTTCTACTTCTTATTTCTTCCTTTCTTATTGTCTAAGGAGTAGAAGGGTGGGGAGGCGGGAAAAGAAAAACATCCAACCCCAGTGGAACTTGTCGAGTATGTGAGACGAATTCAGTTGTTGTGCCGCGTATGCTAACTTGGAATGCGCGCACTTTACCGGTATCGCGCGCGATGCGCTTAACTAATAGTTTCTCTTTTGACCTTTCTGCACTTTGCTAGCGTAAACAACTTTGACCCT
The DNA here is from genome assembly GCF_000002235.5 of Strongylocentrotus purpuratus. NCBI lineage: Eukaryota > Metazoa > Echinodermata > Echinoidea > Camarodonta > Strongylocentrotidae > Strongylocentrotus > Strongylocentrotus purpuratus. The sequence goes on along the minus strand of NW_022145594.1, from coordinate 3,699,681 downwards.
GAACTATATTGTTTACGTTGCATTCTCTCACAAATGCGCTGATTCGATAACTCGAATAATCGAATTGTGAGAAGAAATACAACATGGATACATTGTTTGCCATTTTCTCAACATTTATTCCACTGGGGATAGAATTTCCCCCTTTCAAACCGTCCAACAATTAATGTCACAATCAAATAACAGAAATGCAATGAAATTAAAAAGGGGCGATATCTGTACCCGCACTATTGTACAGGGAAGAGGGGAGAGGCTAAATAAAAACGAGATACTAAGTAGGGGAACCCGGGTCACGTGACCAACCGGGAGGAAGACATCCAACCGAAGTCCCAGTTTCCTGAGATTACGGATTCCCCTAAACAACCTCTCCTACTGAGAGTCCCTCCTTGCCATTGGGCAAACCGCTCTCCCCTGTTATGAACAACAATTAACATAAATATCAATAGCAATAAGCAACCTTGACAATTTTCAACCCCAAACAGCCAATACAAACCATTTTTTTTTTTTTTTTTTTTTTTTTTTCCTCTTAAATAGTTTTGTCTGTTTTGTTTTTTAAATTGTTACTTTCTGCCATAAATGGACGAACAATTAAATGAAATGATGTTATCTGTTGTCACTTGGACCCATTCAAACAAAGCAAACTATAGTCATCTCTTTAAGGGCATTTATCAAGAATACTAACAATTTTATTTTTATTATTTTTCTCCATCGGTTCCCAAACCTTAATACCAAGCCAGGTGCTTAAATTCTCTGCACCATTATCACATTTTATGTGACTTTGCCGAGCAAAATTGAAATGAACAATTACGATCTATGAATCCACGTTAAATCAATTAAACACGATCACTATGTTGAAGACAATAATAACATGTTTGCCCGTGTACAGTCGAGCTGCACAGCCTCAAATAAGATTCAGTCATTAGTCGACTGTCCTATTTTGATCGAACGTCTATTTACATGTACACCTTGTATTCATCTGTACAATCCACTGTTATCTTATTATCTTTGGCATTATTCCCTAAACTAGAAATATACATGTAGGTATACTTGACGAGCTGCCATACCAAAACCAACAACAAAACAACCATGATAGCAGCGTCAACGAGCCATATCATGGTCCAAATCAGATTCTGCCTTGTTCTATTGACATGTGCATGTATATAAATTATGCAATGATCTGTCTGTCCTATAATCTCACATATTATTTCGTCTGTCATCCCTCTTGCTTTCCAATACACACAAATAACACAATAATACACTTCAATTATTGTGGAATAGCCTGACAACGACTACTGAGAGCCGGCCGTTTATTCAGTATGAATGTTTAACAAACATTTCTTCTCGTTTCCTTCACTGGAAACCGTTTCCTTCACTGGAAACCGTTTCCTTCACTGGAAACCGGACCTATCATGGTCCAGGATAAAAAACCAGAGATAAAACTCAACGAGCATAAAAACTCTGGAAAACCTTATTCAAACACAGTCATGTAACAGTACATGACACAACGCACTTTTATTGTAAATAAAAGTTGTCTCGTTTAAAGCTCAAGCTAAAATGACTCAATTACACACTAATTCATGCCACGCCCTGGGCTCCGTGGCAGAATTAGCTCGCACACCTGTACGAGCTGCCTATGCAAATTACATTCCATCGGGGCACAGCCCCGGACCCAACATAAATATGCATTCATTAACGATACAAACAACATTTGTCTGCTATACAATCGTACCGCAGACAAATAATATTATATTCAGCTTAAATGTTAAAGTGTTGAGTCGCAAGACTCACGTGCATTATTTTGAGGGAGTCATTATATTTAAACGGCGTTTTCTCAGAGATTTCAAGTTTTAAGTTAACCCAGCCATTCGAGCCGCCGTTGCGAAACTCTGTATCAAAATGTCACATCCACTGTCCGACAGGTGTATCCCGTCCCTGTTAAAATATTGGTGTTCTTGCGCGATGAAGTTGTGCATGATGAACGATGCATTGTGCATGCGCCTGATCTTTCTTCTACCATATTTGTTCAGGGATTTCCTCACCTTATTAATCGCTAATTGCGAATGCACTGTACGGCCATATCCATAGTAGAACAAACGAGGTATTATGCTTGAAAAATAAATATGGCACCCCGGTAATAATTCCCGGGCTGTGGTGAGGGCATCATCTAATGCCTGTCGACATTGCTTGGCTCCATAGCGGCCGAGGTCGTTCGAACCCACGTGAATGATCATGATGGTAGGAGCTGGGTTGTACCTTAGTAAGTCCTGGAGAGCTCTCGGAAATTCGTGTAGGGTTAGGCCGCCTCTGCCAAACCATTTAACCTCGCTTGCATTTACTCCCAGGTTGTGGTTGCCTGTCCAGGATGCCCTCTCGCCGGCTCTCCTGACGAAGCTATCCCCCAATAGCCACAACCGTTGGGCTCGAGTACCTGTGGTGAAAACAAAAGAGTTCTCCGGGGAAGTATACATGTACATGATTCTTTTCACGATCATATGTTTATTCATAGTCCACCCTATTCGACTTGTTTGTAGTTAAGGTTAAAACGAGCATCATATTGTGCCCGTGCTATAATTTGGTAAGCACGATAATCGGTTTCTTATTATTTGTTTATTTATTTTTTATTTTTTTATTTTTTATTTATTTTTTTATTTTTACACTGTATACATGACTTTTTGAAAACTTATGATCAACTACAATAATTTGCTTCATGTGAGAGATGAGGAAGAGCACTCTCAATTTTATTAATGTAAACTACAACCTTCCACGCTATAACCTTTGGAAGGAGGATATCTCTATTCTAATATGACTAGGGTCTTACATAAGACATGTAGGCCCCGCTGCGCCATCGCCCCATCTCTTTTATTTTTTCTGTGGGTAATCCATTCAAGGCAGCAATTGTGGCAGCACCAATACGAAATAAATGAGTGCCATAATGGGCTGATTGCACCCCTGAGAAGATCAGCACCTTAATCAATACTGCTCTAAATTAATACCTGGTTAATGGGGCCCCAATAGCATGGCAAAACAAAGGGCCATGGGTTTTGGGTCTCAAGTTGAGAAAACTATACATTGCGGCAATTGGGCAACTGTTGTGTATGCCATTCTCTCTTATGCAAAAAATTGTTGATTTTCCATATTAATCTGTTTTTGAGAATCTTATCTTTACTAGCATGAAACGCGGCGTGCTTTTTTTTTCATGTGGATGTCGTCAGTTGACCATTGCCTAGGCTGAATGATTGTAACCCCGTTAAGTTGTTCCAGAAAAGACAACCAAACTTCGAGGTCAGCACGGGCTCCATCCGTTAAACGCCGTGAACCCTTTGACCCGTCTTCTGTTTTCAGGAGATCTAGTATTGACCTCCTTAGGAACGCTCTACCTGGCCGTACGGCTCGACAAACAAAATTCAAGGATCCTATTAACGACTGAATATTCCTCAGATCCAAAGACTTTTGTTCTAAGGCCCTGCGGATTTTCTGTTTCAAGGCTGCTACCTACCGTCAGGTATCCGAACTTGCATGACGCTGGTGTCGATCCCCAGGCCTAGATATGTCAATTTTGTACAGGGCCCTTCCGATTTTTCCATAGCCAGAGGGACACCTAGTTCACTGCCTACTGAGCGAAATTCGGTTATTATTCCTAAACATTTAATACCTCCTGCATTTGCCGACCCTACTGCTAAAAATCGTCCATGTAGTGAACTATCCTATCTGTTCCTAGCCTGTCCCTCACACAGAATTCTAGAAATGAGGAGAATTTTTCGAAATATGCCGGTGCGCATCGGATCCCCATTGGTAAACACTTATCTACGTAATACTTCCCTTCGAATTTTATTCCTAATAATTCAAAGTCCTGGGTTGATTTGGGTAGCAGTCTGAATGCAGATTTTATGTCTTCTTTTGCTAACTCAGCCCCTATTCGCGTCTTAGAAACTAAATCTACGGCAGTATCATAGCTACTGTATTCTACTTTGCATGCGTCATCGGCAATGAAATCATTAATCGGGTACCCTTTCGGATAGGATAAGTGGTTTATTAGTCGGAAATCCCCTGGGTTCTTCTTCGGGACTAAGCCAATTGGGCTTGCTCTCAAATTTTGAAGGGGTCTTTTCTCGTATGGCCCTGCGTAGCGTCCCAAAGTAACTTCCTTATCGATTTTCTTTTTTGTCGCTACCTTATTCTGATCTGCCGATTTCAAATTTGGTAGATCGTCAGGCAACCGAGGGCCGTTGTAATTCAATATGAAGCCCTGGGTGAAACCGGTTACTAAGAATTGCGCTGCCTTTTTATTGGGATATCTTTCTAACTCTGCTACTAGTCTTTCTACTTTAACGGGAGATGGAGCTAGTGAGTGTAGTTGATGATCTTGTACCGACTTTACGTTAACATTATTATTATTGGCCATTGATGTCCCTTCGTTATATTGATCCCCAGTATTTAAGAATTACTAGACTATCTAGGCCTACTAGATCTGCTTTATGCGGTTTGGCTGGTGATCGCCTCCCGGGCCCGCGGGCAGGTAACTTTCCCGAGGCCGGTATTGCCGCATGCCAAGCATTTGTGGAGGAATTTGCACTGCTAACGCTCACATTTTCCATGTCTGAAGTTAAGTGCATAGCATACACCGGGACCGGACTGGCGAGCTCCGAGCTGGCGGCCGCCCAGCCGGCGGGCTGGTTGACTCCAGTAAGCCTGACTTTTGGTGCCCGATGTTCTGGGAAATTGGTACTGAAATGGTCTGGGCCCGCCTGGCCTCCCCACTCTTGGAGGCTTAGCCGTGGGGGTTCCTATTGTTGTTAATGTTAGTCTAGGCGCCCCACCCCCTACAACGTGCATGAGCCACAACTCTCCATCGATACTAGCCCACGATCTTTATTAGATATTAATTTACGGGAGCGAAACTCCACATCATAGTCCCGCCATCCGTACCCTGTGTATTTGCTCGATGCCGACCGTATGAGGTGGCAATATTTTAGGATCTCTTGTGCGAAGTTTGGATGTGCCTGCAAATAGACACTCGCAAATGTCAAAAAGGCGTTTGTCCACGCCTCAATATTGTAGATCTTGTTTCTTGCTGTTACTATTGGTTTAAGCATGAGTTGTTGTCCCGTTTGAACTACAGTAAAACCCGATTGACACTGTTCCATTGGAACGTATCCCTGCCCTCGAGCCGTCATCCCCTGGTTGCCTAGTAACCCGTATGATCCCCCAGGTCTGAATTTAGACCTCCATCCCGCCCTGGTACTATGGAAGGGAACGATACGGTAGGGACGAGGGCTGAATTGGTCTCTATGCTTTCATTAGATCTAGGCCTAATGCCTGTAATGTCAAGCTGACGGTTGTTTATCGTAAACTCACCCGGTTGTGTCACGACCGAGGGTCGTCCCGACGACTGACTGGGTGTTGCTGCCTGGGCTGCAGGCGCCTGCTCCACCGTCCCTGGGCCGGTCACTGGGTGATCTTGCGACACCGACTCCCTTGGCATTGACCTTGACGTGTATCTCCCTCTCCTACTACTAGTAGTAGGCCTAACGTTAGAGCTAGTAGTACTAAATCTAGGCCTTGTCACTCTCGTGCTGGGTCCTGTGGTATCCGTGTTGATGCTCTGGTCTCGCGATCTTTGCGTTTAGTCGTCTGCCCGCCTCTTTTCTTCCCCATTGTCACTGTCAAGTTCGGGCTTGATCGAGCGCGATAGTCCGGTTTAGTTTATAGAGTAGATCTAGACTTGATCTAGAGTCTAGATCTATAGATCCCCTTTAGTTTATGTATCCAGAATAATCACTTCCAGAGTTATATACCAGGCGATAGTGTGGGCTAAACCATCCTCGACGAGCCAGCACGGTAAAAGTTGTCTTGGTAATAAAATTGTTCAAGTGTAGACACCTAAAAGTATAGGTCTACGTGTATATTCCTGTTCCTACGTGAATATTCCTGTTCCTAAAATCTGGGAGAACTAAAAGAAAAACATCCAACCCCAGTGGAACTTGTCGAGTATGTGAGACGAATTCAGTTGTTGTGCCGCGTATGCTAACTTGGAATGCGCGCACTTTACCGGTATCGCGCGCGATGCGCTTAACTAATAGTTTCTCTTTTGACCTTTCTGCACTTTGCTAGCGTAAACAACTTTGACCCTGAACTATATTGTTTACGTTGCATTCTCTCACAAATGCGCTGATTCGATAACTCGAATAATCGAAATTTGTCTGTTTTACATGGGAAAGTAGTAACCATCAACATATGAATGAAAAACCAAATTTGAGCGAGATTATTTCAACGATTATGGCTTGTAAAAGCGGAAATAAACAAGATTACTATTCAGATATTTTGAGTACAGAATCATCAACGTATGCATAAATAAAGTTAATATAGTGCAGAATATATCAGAGAATCGGAATTTTTTTCATTCTTCAAACAGTAGGGCGGGTGTAATGCTAGTTTGCTATTTGCTGAACCAGTTCTTTAGATTTTTGTTTAAGCTTGCGCGGATCGACATTGTTCAACCAGTGCATCGCAGCAAAACACTAGCTACCTATCGAGCTGACCAAAGTTCCGCCAAAGTTGTCCGATATGTGTACATTCATCCGATGGAATTGATTAATCTAAATCTCAACGCACAGTGCGATATTGAATCCGAATGTCAAAACCCACCAATCAACTGATTCTGACTAAAAATGTAACCTGGTTTGGGACAAACGTCAATACAAGTGGTTTTGGGGGACCAAAATGTGACCGTATCGTTGTTGATGAGATCAATAGTTATGACTACTTTTTTTTTTTTTAGCATTAGGGCACATTTGACATAGAATATGTTCATCAAATCTCCTCTGCTGTTAATAATAACGATTGGAAAATACCCATAACCAACAGTGACCATAATGGTCAGAATTGGCCCCTAAATTGTCCAAAATTTCCAAAACGTCTTGAATAGGATCATTAAGACTCCTATTTTTGGAATCAGCGCAGAACTTTACAACGGAGAAGTTGATTAAACCTTCCCCACCTTATCTCTTACGGTATAATACAAATTGTCAATAAGTACTTTATCGTCGTATATAGACTTGTTCTCATGATGCATCATGTTAAATCAATTAAACAATTGTCTCGGTAGATGGCGCTGTGGATCGTGAATTCCCCCTTATTGACGCATGCGTGTGTCACCACTATATCTTTTATACAGCTACGTCGTAAAAGGGCTCAAAATAATGCAAATCCTAATGATCGAAGGGATAATATTATAGCATTTAGTTTGAAAGACAATGAGACCAGATGTCCCGTCAAAAGGAAATCAGATGACTGTACTGCGCTCAATTGGCCACATCCTTACCAGAAGAAGAAGTCTTTTAGAAAAATCATCCATATGTATACTCGGGAGCGCACGCACAAACGCACAGACCTATACACACATACACATGACCCACACCGGCCCACACATGCAACACTTATTCATGTTTTTACACTACTCTCTTCATCGACAAGGGATACGAGAATGAGTGGTGAAGTGTGACGTCATCAAACAATCTATTTTTAATTGATTAATTTCTCAAATTTGTCTTCATTTTCCGAAAGAGCATAACAAATAATGTCCGAATGTCAGAAACTAATTGTATTGGCTGAGATATGACCATCTGAATAAATAGATTTCCTATAGAAACGCAGTGTTCTTTACGAGCCAGAGCAATATATAAACACTGAGTTCATATAGGACATCTATTTATCTAGATGGTCATATCTCAGACAATACTTAACATATTCAATTGGTTTCGACATTTGGACATTATGTTTGATGCTCTTTCGGAAAATGAAGAAGAAATTGAGAAATTCCAAAAATGCATTTTGATGATGTCTCAGCTTCGGTATTCTATACTAATGAGATGGATACATTTTACCCGCTTTTCTGCAACATTATATTATCGTGTTGTTCGTTTTTTTCACTAATATTATAAACCAGGCTGATAATTGTTCATTCATATCTTTGGCAATACACTTCTTGGCAAAGTCACTATTGACACTGGAATCAAACTTGATAAGCATACTGCTAAATATAAAATAGAGGCCGTTGGAATCATATCCTATACATAAAGCAGCCACGGGACATAATACACCTTGAACCTCTTATATTGATTCTGCATGATTGCACAGGATGATAGGTGTTGTTTTATCATGGTTTATGGAAAAATCACTGCTTAAAGGGATCCGGTAACTTTGTCTCAAATTCTGAAACAAAATCCTGCATTTAGCTCATGCTGCAATAAAAATTATAAATGTTTAGGTCAGTCAGGAACCCAGCCGATCGATTGTCGGATTATCATGATATTTATGATTGGAAATCAAAATATCATTTTGCATTTTCCTAACGGTTAAAACTAATTAAGTTAATTGTTAGCAGGGTGGGTGATAAGGGTGGGGTCGTATTTTGTTACATTAGGGATGGTAGGGGATATTTGAATAGATTTTAATGCTTTTTGTTAGTGTTTTTTTGTTTAATTTAATTTAATTTGATTTAGTTAAGTTAAGTACAAGTACAATGTTGTTTTTTTAAAAAAATATTTTTAATTACGACTTACTATTTTGTTATATCATTGCTTATTATAGTATCATTTTATATATATATTGGACTCCATGGAAGAACAGAGCCATTAGGTTAATGGCTCTGAAATGGACTATCCAACCGTTTTATCATTCTATCATTGTTATATAAGTCTTTGATTTTGTTATATTGTGTTATTGTTTTTTATGATGATTTTCGGAAATAAAACAAACAATAGCACTAACGTCTATTGGAGAAAACGAGTATGGTAAACCGGTCACTCAAAGCTTTTACTGTTTTGAGGCACTTTTTGATCATTTTGAAGCGCTACTTTTTTAGGGCTTCAATATTACTCCTTATTACAAACACTGATAACACGTAGGACCGTGAATCTCAGATTTAACATTGTTAAACGATGCATTTAAAACACTTTTCGTTATGACATTACAAATATAATAACCAATGACTCAACGGATAATAATCTGATAACGTAGGTGGAAAACCTGCGGTTTGTTGTCCAGGGATGATATTTATTATATATCTGCTCACATGAAATAATATTATAATTATCATTTTTTATTTGGCACTTTCAAAATAAAAAGAAACAAAAATCAGGAAACAATATATAATAGGGCATAGTTAATGAATACAATAACTTGACACTAGCGCTCCGACCAGGTGGCATGGGTAAGGAGCAAGTCGACTTAATTTCCATGGCCCACAGGCCTTCCTTTCCACACTTTATCGGGTACACAAGCTTCTCGACATAAAATGTGGATACAACATAGAATGTAAAATTAATAACTTTTTTTTTTCAAATCCAGCATTGATTAAAGTGACATACGTGATATTGAAAATGTTATTTTCTTACTAGAACTACTACTCTAGTAATCTTGCTGTTAAAATACAATTAGCAGGTTTTCGCATATTTGTAACCAGCTAAAAGAAAACATGTATGTAACTTTGCTCATACGCCAAAGCATTACATACACTTATATGTAACAATATGAAAAAACAGGCATTGCTTAAAGATACTATGTCCCTTTTGCAGCCAACCTCAAATTTTGTAGAACTTTGCAGGAATTATGAATATGTCATGTATGTCCTGTCTGTGAAATTTAAACGTTAGCAATGTCCTTATATTAAAATTATGCAAGGAAACCCGTTTACTTGCTAGACTTCACTGTCAGATACTATTGTCAGTATTGAGTGACTGACTGGCTTTTTCTTCTTCTTCTTTGGTAATAACATACATAAAATGAGCTGTAAAGGATTTGTCTACATCAATAACCCACTTCTTAAACTGATTGAATCTTTGCGCAGCCTAAAACGTACGACCATGCGGTATAAGGGTTTGATAATCAAGACTATTAATTATTGGCTCTAGGGCTCCTAAGTCGATTTGACAACTAATAGTCGTTATTTTCCCACTTAAAGACATTTTCAAGCCCCATTTTTTTAAGGGGAGTTCTAAATTAGTATTATCTTTCAAATGCCATTGGAATTTAACCTTTTCATTTTTTTGGCCTGCAAAAGGGACATAGTACCTAATAATTGATACACTGATAATAACTTGATAATGATATTTTTCTTTAATAACTTCTATAATCTGACTGTTTCGATCAAAATATATTTTCATCCTATATCATGAACTATGAGAACAAAGTACTATCGATAGTGGTACTTATAAATACAATAACATTAAAGTAGATATTCATTGAATTTAATAGCTAATTTTATGTTCATTATTGCAAAGTTGAAACTTTGATTCGACAAGGTTATCAAAATTCAATGCTTGGAAACATTCGAAGTAATGATTATTATAAATTACAAAACGCTTAAATACAGCCCCGGCATATACCTGAAGAGCTCTCCGAACGCTGCTGAGATGTGTGAGATCACAGTATGGACATGATTTGCACAAGCAGACGATGTCCCATGACATCTCACACATTTTCAGTGCCTGTGTTTTCATCTTGTCTTGAGTTTTTTCTCTTACTTCACTACCGTCAGGCTAAATTTATAATCTATTGCCTCACTCTAAACCCCGCGCATGGTTTTATTTTGATCACAAATGCAGCGATATAAAAATAAAGGAATCTGTCGCTTGTAAACAAAATAAGACGCCATTGTATATTCAGCTGCACACACCGCGGTATGTTCGGCGTTCCAAGAGGGAACAAATGCCGTCCTCAGTATCATTCCGGGGTTTTTTCAATTTGAAAGTCTGGTTTCTTTTATTGTTAATTGACCCATATCCTGTGTATTTACAGGCAAAAGATTTTAGTTATCAGAATCGGGTCATATCCCCTTTTGAATGGTTTGACATGCCATTACATTTATATGCACTAAACTCATTATAATTTGACAAATAATAGCTTTGCAATTATGTTCATTCTTTATGGGATGTCGTCTGCTTGGGCAGTATTGGTCCATATAGTGACGTCATTAAAACATCGTTATTTTTCCGGCGAATCTCTCGTATATCCCAGCTGCTTTGGAGGTGGTTGTATTTGTATTTTTATAAATCACCCGATATGTAGTTGACCTAAAACTTGTACGATGGCCATCTGTTACCTTACCAGTTTCTAGGGATACATTAGTTGACATATTTGTGATTTTCTTTGAATTTCACCTTTAAGTGGGGAAAAGTAACACTGTAAGACAGATTGGTAATGTTTTTAATTATATAACTCCTACACAGATAATTACAGAATGCCGCAGTATAAATGAATTCCTATCTTTCATTCAGCGGAACAAAGATGTTATTTGAAATCAAGGTTTCAACTCACACTCGGAACTCAATGCTCCTGTGTCCTTTTCAAATCAATAGAAATCTATCTGTAGAAAGGAATCACTATTTTGGATAAACTACCTCCTAAAAGTAAACAGCGTGGAACAGTAAATAGTTTGAAGCATAATCTGAAACTGCACATGATGCAGAAGCTTTGAATCTAATAATTTCTCTTGTTTAGTTTTTTTGTAATACTAATTGATTTTTCTCTTAATCTTAATGTGTTAGGTCGCTTTCTGCTTAAGAAAATCTATGAATATCTGTCGATTTTTGTTAGAATTATGTTATAATGTCCTTTATGAACGATGAGTACTTTAATTTCGATTCAAATTCAATTCCAATATCACAAATAATAATAATAATAATAATAATAATAATAATAATAATAATAATAATTTTTTTATATAGCGCTTAATACAAATGTATCTAAGCGCTTTACACATATACTATTACCCCGGTCATTGGATTCAGTGCTTGCCCGCACACACTGTGTGCACAATCTCCATTCCTTGGGGAGCATTCCAGCCGGGAGTTACAAATGAATCTTGCATCACATGAACATATAATTTCTAAGAATAATTTACTCTACGAAGGTATTTTGTCTTCTTTTTTTTACATGAAACAAAAAACGTTGAAACTATTTCGTTTACACAATGTTTAAACAAATATCATCAACTGCTGCATCTTGTTTAAGTCTTTAGACAGTGAATTTGGTGAAAATATGAAATACATACACGTATATGTATATGTATATACACGTTTCATGATAATTATATCTTAGCAAAAGTGAACATTCTAAGTGGATTATCTAATAAAACGTAATTTTTTTAACAAAAATCTGGCCACAGTTAATTCGCTGATAAAGACGTATACACTGTAAAAAAGAATTTGTTCATTGGTAATTTTTACGTATTTTTTCCATGTAGAATTTACTTGAAAACATTAGTTTTGCCACTTACGCACTAAATTTAAGTCTTGCTAACTCAAACTTGCAATTTAGTAGAACATACGTGGAATATTTAAGTAAAATCAAATACATAAGAACTTTAAGTAATTTCAGCTTGTATTAATTTAGTAATTTTAACTCAAAATCAGAAATTATACGTAAGGACCGATGCAGTGCGTAATAGAAATATTTACATAATTTATGAATATTCAACCAAATTAAACTCTTTTTTAAATAAAACAATTCTTTTTTGTGGTTGAATGAAAATTTAAGGACTTTAAAACATTTACTAATTCATTTAACATGGCTAAGCAAAGACAAGACAATTTTTAATTGTTACCCAGTTCTAAACAAATCAAAACTTGATATTTCAGGAAATTGTCAACCAAGTTTCCTTTTAAGATGCTACGATCAAGTAAATATAAAATTTGGAGCCTTTCAATATGTGTCGAATTGAAGCGTATGTAATAGTTTGTGGTGGTGGTAGATATATATATATATATACGGTTAAATCTTAAATAGATGTAGTGAATGATTAGTGGATGTTACTTGTTAGATTAGATGGGTACCAAATCGTGCAATATGTAATCATATCAAAGCTTTTTTTTAATTATCTAAAATGATTACAATACTTAAATTATTTACGTTAATGTAACTCGATTTAACTGAGTAAAAATTTATTCAGCAAAATAAGTAAATTCTACTTAAGATGCCGTAGGTAATATTTACTTAATAAAAATAAGGCAATTCTTTTCCTCAATTTTATTGAGTTATTTCGACTATTATTTTTTTACAGTGTAGTTCTCAAACGATGTTAGGGATTCAAAAGAACTCACCGGTATTAAGTTCATGTTAGTCAAAATAAGTGTTTAGCTCTTGTTGTACTGCTATACAGAAACAATGCTCATTGCATGTTTTGAGTTATCATGCATAGTCCAGTATAAACAAAGATAGTTCATGAATACCTGTCATAAAACCAACAGTTGAATATAATTGCTCAACCTAAATAATTTTACTACAAAAATGTGCTCTAAATTATGTGGAAATAAGTGAAATAAACTAGGATTTCGGTGTGGAAACTAACAGAATAATTGTGAAAATATTTTATAGGTCATTATTTATCAATGTGTTACCAATGGCTTTTAGTGGTCCTAATAGTAACGGTGTTGTTATAAATCCTTACGAGTTACTAAGATTTGTAGTGTTCCTTAAAGTATTGTTGTGATTTTCTGTAAATTACTAATGATGTTATGTGTTATTTACCTAACGAGCCAATGAGTAACTTTCGATGTTAGTGTTCCATCAAACATTGTAATAATTCCATTTAGTTACTAATAATTTTAATTAAAACTTTAATCTTCTCCACTATGTTGTCACGTATATCTGCCAATTATTACAATAATTGTTCTATGTTCATGATCTCTCTCGCTAGGTCTAGAAAGCCACGATCTACTAGTTTATCGTTGAAATCTCGGTGCAGATCTGACGCCTTTGTAAAACTCAAAACATCTTTAAGTTTACTGTTGATCGAGATTTCCATCTCCTTTGTCCAGTCTGTCACCCAGTCATAGATCCATTGTGACGTCATATCGGAAGACTTGAGCCGTTTTCTCCTATACTCCTTGCTCTTAAGCAGACGTTCAAGAGATGTTCGTCGGGATCCATCCATTCTGTCCAGCATATCCTCGATGAAAGCCATGCTTGTCTCTCCGCTCTGGTATTGACCTGTTAAATATGTGATATAATCGGAATAATTCGGGATATATCAATATGGATGTTCTGCTTCGATACAAATCATTGCTGTAATCATACATAATAGATATTTGCATCGTCCATTACCAAAGACGGAGACGAACGCCAGGGTAATAATAGTACAGCGCTTAAAGAAACAATGGTATGAAATGCCACGATATTTGTTACTGTTGTTACATTATTGTTATCAATATCATTGTTATTATTATTATTGTTATTATTATCATTATCATTATTATCATCATTACCATATTCCTCTTTATTATCGTTATGATTTCAAAATCTTTTATTAAAAAATGCATTGTCTAGTATCAAGGACTACTAATTTCGTAAAGATTTAAATGCACCAACATACCATTAATTACTGCAGCAACGAGATGTGGTTTGTTAATCTTCTGTAAGCCTTCTGCTAAAACTACGCGGAGATCGAGTAGACTAGGACACACCCTCTTTTTCCAAATCTTCAACAGAGTGAGTACGGAGGCCATGTTGCTGTCGGGTATATCTTCGTCAGTCAGCTGGAGCATTCTTTGTAGATCACTTACTCTCTGTCGGCATTCACCTTCGTTGCTCTTAGCATGCTTGCCTTTATTCTCGATGTCGCTTACTGGTTTCAGGGCGTGTCCGGAATCGTCAGTATTGATGGCGTCTCCATCATCGTCGTTCTTTAGCGTTTCTTCTCCGTTTATTGAAGTCAGAGAAGCATCTGATCGTGGTGTCTGCTGAGGGCCAGTGTCCAATTCTTCTCCTTTCTCATTAACGCTCGAGGTAGATAGTTCCATTTCTCCAGCCATTTTATTTTTGCCTTTCTTTGATGTTTTCGTTTTTCCACTGCTCTCAGGGGTATCCGCACCATCCTTGAGCGTGTCATTCTGAGTGACTGCCAATTCTATAGCAAACAATTCTCCGTAGCTTGGTTCAGAGGCTTGGAAAGAGGAGCAAACGGAATTTAAGTACTATTTAATGTAGTTAAATTGCATTTAACTGTACGAAAATTCAATGAAATAAATTACGATAATAATTTTGTTCTGGATTAATTTGGGGCCTTCAGGATTTCACTTTGTTCTATGATTATTTGTTCAACATATGTACAATCGCAGCTTTCACTTAACGAGGTGACTCACAAGTAGACCAATAATACAAGTTTATACTCCTTTCCTATTGATTTGATTGGGCATAACAGAATTTAAATTTGGATTTATAGATTGCATTCTTATTCTTACCGAATATGAACCGCTTAATGACGTTCGGGTAACCAGCCTTGTCAAGAATGCTGCACATACCAGGTCTCACTTTCCCAAAAGAAATGCTTTGAATCATCTTACATAACTGTAACACTAAACTTATAGTGCCACGATCAAGGTGAGAGGCACGAAACTCTTGTCGGTAAGATGCCAATACGGTTCTGTTGATTCCAAGAAAATCAGCAAACGGACGGAAGTCTTCCATGATCAAATCAAGTGCCATATCTACCAGTTCGGCTTTGTAGGTGAATCTACTTTTGTGACGAGACAACAGACCTATAAGGAGAACAATATATATTATTATCTATATAAGGCTTCCAAGTGGTACAATAAATCAGTGTATTCAATATCTTAAGCGCAGTACTCGGATGACTGCCAAATATTGTTTTCGTATTGCTCAGTCATCCGGAAACTATCGATATCGATATCATATCAATATAGGAGTGTCACAACTTTCTGACCCTCCTCTCTTCTCTCTTTTTTTTTTTGTTCGTTCTATGTTAGTGTGTGTTTTGTATACTGTTGTACATGTTATGTGTTTAAATGTTGTGTGGGGTGGGGGGGGGGGGTAGTAGGTGTTTTGTAGCTTTTTCTCTTTTTTAAAAAATATATATATATATATTTTTTGTCTCCAAAGGAAAATGAAGAGGTGTAACTTTTGTATGTAAATGTAAAAGATCATTGGTAAATTTATAAAGACCTATGTTAAATTATTTTGTTATTTTGTATCCAATGTTATAAATGTACACATTTTTCTTTGAGAGCAATGAATAAAAACCTATGAAAACAAAAAAGTCATGATCGAGTGGTTTAAGGCGCTTTACTGGAGATGCGAAGGTCGAGGGTTCGAATCCCAACACGGCACTAATATCCTTTGGCAAGATATTAACCTGCACTTGCTACTCTCCACCCAGGTGTTAAATGGAAGAGACGGGCACTGAAGAACACTGGTATAGGAATTCAAGAAGACCTGACAGACCTTAACAACAAACTGCTTTTCGAAGCTAGACATCATCCCAAAGTGGAAGCTGCCTGGTCCATGGACGGGGGAGTCTTTGTCATCCCTCGCTCGAGTACCAGGCGGCAGCATCCGAAGAAGATCATCAGATGCAGAGAAGACCTAGACAGCTTGTGACTCGTATCAACTTTACCGCAATAATGTATGTAAACCATTATCTCAACACAAAATGTATTACACGGATGATAAATAATGATGTTTTTTCTTTGTTAAATTCATGTTACAGAATTACATTGAACTTTGAAATACTCATAACGCTCATTTGTTTAAATTGTAATTTCTTGTAATTGCCTTGATAATGCTTTTGTGTTCATTTACCATGTCATATAAATATAGTTTAATATACATTATTGTGCAAAAATTATTTACCCATGGTCATACTTATGCAATTTTCTTGACTTCAAAAAGTCCCACTTGTATCTCTTGAATTCTTTAATTAGAAAACATATTTATGATGTATATATATATTCATCCTCATGTAACTTGTATTTTCTATGTTTTTTGTGTGATGTGTATGTTTGTAACATGACAAAGATTTTTGAAGGGTGCATCAGGAATATATGTTGGTCTCATTGCAATCTCAGCCATGAACACCACTTACACGCCTGTTCGACTTATAAGACTGCTTTTTGTATCGATACCTTTCTAAGAACCATTATATACAATATTACAATGACACTGTTTATATATGAATAATCCTCGAGAAGATATTGATCCTGACTTGCATGTTTATAACTCCTCCACGAAATGTCCATGTTTTTTACCTTCAGAATTCAATTCTCAATCTCCATTTGATTCTAGGTTAAGTCTGATTCATTTTAATGCCAGAAGCTTACAGAAAAATTTTGAAAATATATCACAATTTCTTTCAATGTTACATCATTCTTTTGATTTTATAGCTATCTCAGAAACATGGATAAAATGTTCCCCCTTTAATCCCCTTTTCTCTCGATGGATATACAATGTTAAATGCTGATAGGTCACATGGAAGTGGTGGCGGTGTCGCTTTATTTGTTAAAACTGGTTTTATATATAATGTAAGAACCGATATTGTTGAAAGTTTAGATAGTGATATAAATTGTGAATACTTATTTATTGACTTCGTAGATCAGTTTCAGAAAAAAAATACTGTTGGTGTAATGTACCGGAAGCCTGGCTCAAGTGTGACACATGCCTTCGATTTTTATAACGACATTGTACGCAAATTAACTAGTGAACATAGAAACATTTATTTAACTGGGGATTTCAATATCGATCTTTTTAAAGATGAAAATTATGTGAATGAATTTCTTAGTATTAATTCTTTGTATGGTATATTACCTGTTATACGAACTGCAACTCGAATTACCTTAAATAGTGTTACTTTAATAGACAATATTTTTACCAATGTTATTGATTGAAGTGTTCATTGCGGTACTTTTTGTATTGATATTACTGATCATCTACCGATATTTATTATTTTGAAAGGTCTTAACTCGTCTCGTAATGAATCAAGTGAACACTTAATGCATAATTTCCCACATTAACAAATACAGTATTTTCAAAGAGATCTTATTAAGGAGAACTGGTCTCATGTTTACGCTTGTGATAATTCAGAAGAAGCCTACAATTTGTTCATACATCGGTTTTCTATTATATTTGATAAACATTTTCCTTTGGTTAAGAATAAATGTAATAAACGTATTCGTAAGCCCTGGATTAATAAATATATTTTGCGTTGCATAAATAAGAAAAATTATCTATAAACATTTTATTAATAATAAGAATGTGATAAGAATGTGATGAGAATAAGTATAAGAAACAAAGGAACAAAGTTAATAATTTGATAAAGAATGCTAAGAAAAAGCACTTTTGTAGTAAATTGAATCAATATAAGTATGATGCAAAAAAAACGTGGACTGTTATTAATTCATTGTTAAATAAGCCCAAACATCCTCTACCACAATATTTTATATGTGATGGTAAACGTGTTGATGACGGTGAATGTATAGCTACTGAATTTAATTCATATTTTGTTAACTGTTGTAAGGACGCAGCTAAAACTTTATCATCATCTACTCCTGGTACCATGTTTAATCAATATCTTCAAGAATATTTTCCTAATTTTATGTTTTTTATTCCAATCTCTGTACATGAACTTATACAAATATCTAAGTCATTGAAGAATAGTAACGCATGTGGATATGATAATTTGAGTAATAGTTCACTGAAACAGGTAATATATTATATTGTTGATCCTTTGGTTCATATTTTTAATTTTTCCTTAAAATCAGGTATTGTACCGGATAAATTGAAAATTGCTAAAATTACCCCTGTATATAAGAAAAATGGTCCACATACATTTAATAATTATAGACTAATTTCAGTTTTACCCAGTATATCTAAATTGCTTGAAAAGTGCATATATAGTCGACAATATTCATTTTGTTTAAAAAATAATATTCTTATTGACTCACAGTATGGAATCAGAAAAAATCATTCTACTTCTCACGCTCTAATTGAATTACAAGATAAAGTTCTTTATGTAATCAATAATAATAAATTTGCTATAGGGGTATTTATGGACCTGTCAAAGGCTTTTGACATAGTTAATCATGAAATATTATTATCAAAATTGCAATATTATGGAATTAGAGGAGTGCCCTTACAATGGTTTAAAAATTATCTTAACAATAGGGTCCAATATGTAATGTATAACAATAATTGTTCAGATGTATCTTGTATTGCTCACGGTGTACCCCAAGGGTCAATCCTTGGCCCCCTATTATTTTTGCTATATATAAATGACATTAAGAAAGCTTCTGATAAATTTGAATATATTATGTATGCAGACGATACTACTCTAATTTATACGCAGCAAAATATTGTTGATTTAGAAAGTAATGTAAACGATGAATTAGAAAAGATTTCTTTATGGTTTAAATCAAATAGACTATTGATAAACCTTAGTAAAACAAATTGTGTAACATTCCACAATAAGACTTGTAACATAGCTAATACATTAAGTGGTCTCACTCTAAAAAAATGATAATATTCCGTTACTTAAGATTGATACTGTAAATTTCCTTGGTGTACTTATAAGTAGTAATATGCATTGGGATACACACATAGATTATTTAATAGGTAAAGTTTCTAAATGTATTGGTATACTCTATAGATTGAAAGATACAATTCCTGCATCCTCTTTGATACTGTTATATAATGCATTTATGATGTCACATTTAAATGATTGTATGGGGTAATAGTAATCGCACAAAATTGGATAAATTATTTAAACTACAAAAGAAAGCCTTTAGGATATGCTTAGGCTGTCACTATCGTACTCACTCTGCTCCATTGTTTATGAAATTGAAAACACTAAATATATTTGACTTATATTTTTATTCAATTGCCCTGCTTGGATTCATTTATTTTCAAAATATACTACCACAAAATATGTCTAAAATGTTCACTTTAAATAATGATGTTCATAGTTATAATACTCGTGGGCGTGACTCTTTTCATTTTTGGCCATTTAAGACAAATATATATTTAAAATCTGTAAGAAACAATTTTCCTGTTATTTGGAACTCTATTCCTCCCGAAATATCCTCATGCAAGTCTTTAACATTATTTAAAAGAAAATTAAAGCAGCATCTTATCTCGAAATATCATTAATTCTTTTACCCATATTCATATTATACAGCAATACATATATCTGTTTTCGAACCTATGATTTTGTAATGATTATTTCCATTTGTATTACCTGCCACGAACGATGTCCCTGTCATGTTTTGTCATTTATGTTTCTTTTTTAGTTTTGTTTGTATATGTAAATATCTAAACTACTGTTCGGGGAACTATGCCTCCACAAGGCCATTTGGCCTTATTTTTTAGTTTCCTATTTTCATTTTCTTATATATTTCAAATGCCTATCATTGTATATATCTTTGTATTGTTTTTTATTGAAAACGGAAATGAATAAAATGAATTGAATTGAAATGGGTACCCGGTAGGATGCGACCGTCATTGTTGGTAAAACAGTTTTGAGCGTCAAGTAACGCCTGGCTGGAATGCTCCCCAGGGAGTGGAGATTGTGCACACAGTGTGTGCGGGCAAGCACTGAATCCAACGACCGGGGTAATGGTATATTTGTAAAGCGCTCAGAGACAATTGTATTAAGCGCTATATAAAAGCTAAATATTATTAATAGTATTATTATCGTTATCACACGAAAACGAAGCGATATTTACCGAGGGAAGTCAGAAATCTATAATCCTGATGCATTCATCATTACTGGCTAATACTCACCATCAAAACCTATTGGTTTCAAGGCAGTCGATAGTACTTTGAACTTCTCCTCCTTACTCAGTTTAGTGATTCCGTCTCTCCATCTACACATGGTTTTAAACCGTTTTTCTTCATTATTTTGATCGTCTGATGTATGAGGGATTTGAAGTGCCTCACAAAACTGTATCATACGTGTTTGAGTGACGAGCTTGGCAATATGCTTGAGCATCTTATCAGTTGGCCACTTTTCGTCAGACTCTTCTGGCACATCTGCAGGAAGGAAAATATGTTAACAAAACAAAAGTGAAGGGTTATTAGATAACAACAAAAATAGACACTGCTTATCGAGCTGTGTATCCATTGAACAACCCATATATCGGTAAATGAAATGGATTCGAACTCTATTTGAAATGTGATATTTTTCTATTTTTCCATAGGATATTGCACAAAATATAATTGCCAGACAATAAAATGGAATTGGTAGTCATGTAAAACATTGACAATTGTCAAAAATCTAAAGAATCGTCATATTCCTTATAAAAAAACAATCAAGAAAAGACATTACTTTGAATACATTAGCCCAATTGGTTGCATTCATTTTTCAACAATATTGGCATACACGCTTCACCAAAAGAGAGCTTGACAAATTTTTGGCAATCATTATTGCTCAATAAGTGGGCATACATTTACGAACAGTACTCGAAAAAATAGATTTAGCGACAAGTAGCCCTATATTTCCATCTTTTTAATCAATTAAGGTGTAAAGTTAAAGCTATTTCACAGTTCGTCCAAAAAATTATCAATTGGCGAAGTGTACACTTTACCTAATCTGATGAAAGCTTAACAAGATAGAAAAAGTGTTGACAGTTTGTTGGGCTGACATCTAATATCAAAATCAGTGGTTATTGTTTAAGCCTAAAAGAAAATAGCAGTATGAGAAATGCCAAGAATGTTAGGTGGGTACATACTTTAAATGTTAGCAGAATCTTGTCCAATAATGAGATTACTATTTAAAAACCACGTAGTCATTAAATTGGACGGAAAGGGACAAATTGAAGTTCAATTTCAATTTTTAATTTATTCATGTTTCAAACAAAACATTACAAATCAATTATAAGCATTTAAAACAAATGTAAGAAAAAAATGTTGGAAACAGAGGGGTCCACAAGCAATGCTTGTACAAGTGTGAACACCTCAAATGATACTTAGGAATAATGAGTTATTAAATTAACTAGTTCGTAATTACAAAAGGAACTACGAAGTAGGGAAAGAAAAAGGGGGATACCAATAGAGACGAGAAAGGGACAAGGCAATGCTTTACACGACAAAGATAGAAGAACACAGTCGAAATACAAAGAGTAGACAATGACAAAAAGTGGGAGATCGGGGGTACAGAAAATAATACAAAATGATCAGCTGCATGTGGGGTTGATAAGAAGATAAGGAAAGAGAAATGCGCATTAGAAAGGAAATTAGCATGAGATGGCACAATATAATATATCAAATTACATTTTGAGTCAGTGAGTGGAGAATGATCTTATATTCAACAAAAACAAGAACGACATATACTTCAATGAGGATTATATGATTGCAATCAAAACAATTTCATTTTTTTCTTAAAAGTATGAATCGATCGAGCATTTTTTTAAATTTCATTACTTAACTAATTCCAAAACTTATGACCTTCGTACATGAATGTTTTGTTTTAGCTGAAAGGGTCCGCAAGAGAGGTAAATGAAAATTGTCTGAATGTCTTGTTAGGTAATTATGAACTGAGCTATTTTGTTAAAGTTAGACGTTGTTTTTCTAACACCTGTCCATTTTCCCCAAGTACTTAGGAAAACACAATGCAATGTACTGATCAAGATAATAGTTTGGTAACCATAGAGTTGGCGAACAGAAATATTGATAATTTACGAGCTTGCATTGGACATGGATAGATGGATAAGCCAGTCGTAGGGTAGTTTAACATAGATCAGGATAACATATGATAGGTTAGGAAAACCGGTAGATAGGCGAATATATTTCAACTAGCAGGACCCGCGGAAATCCGCGGGATTCTAGAGGGGGGCGGGGGTGTAAATAGATATATATAGACTGTCTAAATTAAAACCACCAAGAACTTTATTTGCCATTCAGGCCATTAAAAAATATACATGTTTAGCGTCCCCGCCCACTTCCTTTTTGGAGGCCGCCTCCTATTTTTTTTTTTTTGAATTTTTTTTGAATATTTTTTTTTTTTTTTTGAAAGAAAAAAAACATGAAAGCACTGCTAAAATGTATATCTGATTTTAAAAAAGAAAGAAAAAAATTGTCGGCCGCCATCTTGAAAAATAGCCCGAATGTCAGGGAAAATGTACGGAGCGGCCATTTTGAAATAGATATATAGAGACTGTCTAAATTAAAACCACCAAGAACTTTATTTGCCATTCAGACCATTAACAAATATACATGTTTAGCGTCCCCGCCCACTTCCTTTTAGGGGGCCGCCTCGATCCTATTTTTTTTTTTTTTAATTTTCTTTAGAATTTTTTTTTTTTTTTTTTTTTGAAAGAAAAAAAACATGAAAAGCACTGCTAAAATGTATATCTGATTTTTAAAAAGAAAGAAAAAATTGTCGGCCGCCATCTTGAAGAATAGCCCGAATGTCAGGGAAAATGTACGGAGCGGCCATTTTGAAAGAAAAAAAAAAAGGGCCTCCTCCTTCCCATTTTTCGAAAAAACAGGACGCTATAAGCATGTTTTTTTTTAAATTTGGCCTTATATTAAATTAAAAAAACAATCCAACTGTACCGGTAGTTATTCTTTAAGCCACTGGAACTGCGTAGAGTTCCGTAGTGTGGCGTACAGACTACACAGAAATTAGGCTGCGTATTAATGGGAAAATAGTCCCTGCGTAGGTTATGCGTAGGCTGGCGTTAAGGTTTGCTTATGGTTGCTTACTGTGTGGAAAGCTTTTACTGCTTTGTCGATCTGGCGTAGGGTAGCGTACTGTTGCGTAGGCATGTAGCGTAGTGTTGTGTAAAAAGACGTACTTTCTGCGTCAAGTTTCTACGCCGAAAGTACGCGAAAAATATTAAACATGTTGAATTGTTTTCGTTCATCTTGCGTACCTCTTTCCGTCCCTCAGCATATAGTAACGTAGTTGGTACGCAACACTACGCAACTCTACGTATTGACCCCACGCCAATTAGTGACCCGCAAGTGTCACAAATAAAGTATTAAAAATATGCTCATCTGACCCTAATGAAACGCCTAAAACCCCCGAGCTTTCGGGGGTTTATGGCCCCTTGAAACCCGTGGACCCCACGCCTATATTATATATACACTCAACTCGCTGCGATTTGATCTACCCCCCCCCCCCCCAAAAAAAAAAAACTTTGAAGAACGTATCCCCCGAGCTTTTGGGGGTTTATGGCCCTTTGAAACCCGTGGACCCCACGCCTATATTATATATACACTCAACTCAGGACCCGCGGAAATCCGCGGGATTCTAGAGGGGGGCGTAGGCAAAAAATTAAGTTTTTCATTTCGGGGGCTCCATTTCAAATTTTTGGGAAATTTTCGGGGGCTACTTGTTCAACTTTCGGGGGCTCTTTTTTCTGGGGCTACTTTTTCATTAATTCATAAAAGGATAAGCCTACAGTTTGTTGAGATTTGTTTAGTAGGCTAATGTTTCGGGCTTCCTGCTTCATAATTGCCTATTAAAAAAGAAACCCCTTTTTCTAGTTCAATAACTTAGTTTTCATGCATTGATTTGATGCAAGAACTGTAACATAATAGACCCTAGATAGTCATTATTTCTGGCCATGAATTCCGATACCCGGTAATCATTTTTCAAAGTAAAATTTTCACAAGAAAATCAAACAGTCTTTTAAAAACATAGACATTATAGTCTAGTAATACTTTTACTAATTCTAAGCTCAGGTTTCGTAAATCTATTCACGAAACTATATTGAAATCGCGGCAATAATGATGCAAACCAACAGATAACAATTTCAAAGTGTCAAATCTCTTCGACTCGAATTCAACTCACACACTGCTGCATAACTGCAGCGTTATACTCCAGGAAACTTCAACACCGGCGCCGCAGGCGTCGGACGCCTGCGCTGCCGGTATATTGGAGCTTCCTGGAGTTAACTGCAACTCAGCTCATCTCACACACACTACACAGTGGCAATGCACTGTATTGTATGCGTGTCAGTTACGGTGATTTTGTCTGATTTTCTTTACTTTCAAGAAATGATTATCAAAATTACGTAAACATGGCGAGAACATCACAAAATAGGCTTTAATTTCATACCTCTATTCATGGAAACTTTATAATATTGCAGCAATCGTGAATTCGTGATGGAAATTGATTGCAGTTTCGCGATGTTTAGTGGTTCATGGTCTAGATTCAGCTTCTACCAAAACAAAATCGACCGCCAAAAACTCGAGCCCTACGCTCCGTCTCGATCTCGCAACTGCGAAAATGTACGTGTTTTGGCGTACTTGCGTGCGACATGGTAAGCCAGGTAAGGTATGGAATATGGTTCGAGTTTTTTTACGACCGATTTTTGTGTATACAATTTTATACGGATAGTCATCGGTCGTGTGTCTACGGATGTAATGTTGAATATCCATGAGGTATCTCTGTCGTCACGCATATCCTGCATTATGCATATTGCGTCTGTTTTCGCCCTGGACGTCGACACGGAGGAGGACCTCGGGCGGAGTATAGCCAATTCCACAGAGTAGACTCTCCCGCGGACGATGGCACCGGGCACGGGTTCCCCGAGGGGAGGGTTCAGGAGGAGATAGCCGCACCAACTTGGGTCGGCGATCTCATTAAAAAACAATAGACTACAAAGGCTCGCCGAGACGTCGCGCCCCCCGCGGAGCCTTAGCGTATTACTTATATAGATTGATACTCTGGAGAAAATTATAGTGCATTTTTTACCAAGGTTTTGGAAAAGAAATAAACAATTGGGCTTATTTTACCAGAAATCTGAGATTATGAAGATTAAGAGTTGGGCAATGCCTCTTTCTGAATTAATCCAGTGACTGGGTAATTAAGTAATTTGGAAAATGTCTATGTGGCAAATTGATGTTGGTAATTGGTAGACTAACAGAGAATATCACCAATAATTTGGTAAATGGATATTTAAGCAATTAATGGGTCGTTATCTACCGTTGGGTAATTCTATTTGCCCGACCAATCAGCATTTTAGTTGCCCAACATCAATATTTTAATTCCTATCCAACAAAATGTAGTGGATTGTGTGTTACCCACTGTTGTTAACAATTGGTAAATATTTTGCTAGGCTCTTTCAGGAGAGTATGTCCCTAATCCAAATCTTAATATCAATAAATAAAAATGGTAAATAAAAGTAGAATTGGTAAAATTCAAAATGAAACATTACCCATGTTGTCCGTTCTTCCTTTACGAAGATTAGCAGCACGCTCTAGCCGACATCTCTTCTCGTAATTACTACAGTTCTGCTCAGCCCACCAATTATTGAACATTTGATGACTATCGAACAGAGCTGTTCTGTTTTCCTCGATGATGTTATCTATCCAAACATCTCTGGTCTTTGAGCCCCACAATTTGATTACCAAGTTGTGTTTTTCCTTGAAGTCCGTCATAGCGTTGATCAGTTCTGTGCAGTGTCGTGATGTTATTAGAGGTGACAGCAATGCTTGTATTTCATTAGTATCTAGCCCACGTTTTTGACAATCAGGTACTGAATGAAAAGAAAAGAAATCTCGATAAATAATGTTTCATCGAAAGACTTATAAACAGAACTACCATCAACTTATTCAGAATACTTCACTTATCCTTTAACTTTGACAACAACTTCAATTGCATTAAGATTATGAATTATAAATTTGCGACAAATGTGTCAATATATTTTTGCAGTGACGTCATTAATGCATATATATATATATATCATAATTTGTATTTGTCAAATTCTGAACATTTATGGGAATCAATTATAATTCAATGCTCTTATCATAATAACATCAGCATTCAATTACTTCGGAAGAAATCCATATCGCTTGGGGTGTACTTGATTGTCTCAAGTGCTAGGCTTAACATCACTTCTTGGTTTCCAGAGCTGTTAACATCTCTCCATTGTTTCAAGACATCCATGGCTCCATCGACGACCTTTCTGTTCCCTTTGCCCTTCAGCAATTTATTGTGTTCATGTAGTGCACCAAGCTCCTCCAGGAATCTATTGACGCTGTCACTTTCGGCGAGGTTCCACAGTGTATGTTCCAGGTCATCCGCAGTCACTGCTCGTGTAGATTCGGAGTAACCTATACAAGAATATGTGAGTGAATAATATGGGACATCTTTCGAAATCTGTATGGTTTAACAATTACTGGTTAACCCTAATAAGGCCGGGGGCCATTATGCCCCCCCCTTCCACGATTTTTCCGATTGCTCGGGAACGCATATGGATGGTGCCCCGCCGCTCGCTGACTTTTTTCTTTCGAATTTTGCGCAACTTTTAAAATATTTTTTTTGAAAATCAGACCTACAGTTACAAGGTCACGTGACCTTTTGTCTTTGCATGTCAGCCCGAAAATCGCTCATTTTCGTGATTTGTGTACAAAACATATGGAAAAGTAATTTTTCCTAAAAACAGATCAAACATGGGTTATTAGGTCTTGTTTAAAGTTTAGGTGGTTGTTTTGGGAGTCAAAATAGTTGAATTGTAGTAAGAAATGAAAAAAAAAATGCAATACATAAGTTAAAAAACAATGAAATACATAAGAAATTATCAAAACAAGGGATAACATAAGGAATGAGCTGGCTCTTCCAAATTTTGTTGTCGTATTATTATTCAAAATGGTCTAATGAATATATGTAGTGAAAAAGAATGCTTAAATATGAATAATATATGATTTATGGGTAAAAATGTGGTTTGTATGACTTTATTTGCAGAAATTACCATAAATATCCAAATGAGTGAATTTTTCAAAAAATTGAAATTATCATATTATTCTTTACACTTCACTTGACATGCGTGCAAATTTTCGCGGCGATCGGCTGCTTCGCGGCCGAGATCTTAAGAGGGGCCATAATGCCCCCCCCCCCCCCATATGGAAACGTTTGCTTCTATACGTCTCATAAAAGAATTTGACCACAAACTGACTCCCACACGGTGTTGAGTGCTCAGGGGTCACATGCCACTGGCTTCATCGGGCAGGTAGTTCCATTATGTGAATGGGTAAATTAACTATTACAAAATGAGGGGACACATCACATTGTACAATAGGGACACACATTGTTTTTATTGTGCAGAACATACTCTTTTATTGACTTACTTATTGCATTAAACTATAAAACCATAATGCATTTTGTATTCTAACAATTGGAGTACAAAGAATAATAACAGGTGAATGAAATGCATTAAACATCACAAACACCTGGGGAGGAAGCATTCATAAATTTGAATACATATAGTTGATAAATGACTCCGATGAAACTATAAAACCAAAATGAAATTTGCGTTCTGGCAATTGGAGTACAAAGAATGATAGCAGGTGAATAAAATGCTTCAACAGCAACACAAACACCTGGGAAGCTAGGAAGCATCCATAAATTTGAATAATTTAGTCGATGAACGACTCCGCATGTGAACGTTTGTTAGAGCAGAAAGCAGTAGATTCTTAACAACACGAACCCATTTAACAGAATGTCGGAACGTAAATTAAATTTGGCGCGGTTGGAAATGCATCTTTCTACCCTGCGACTTTAATGGTACGATCCAGTAAATTAAAACAGTAAAATGGCTCTTATTTCAAAATTACTCATTAGATAAAACCCAAAACTTCAGCGATATCAGAAAAAATATATTATATCTTACTAATAATTAAAAAAGATGTATAAACATTGTGAAAGTGTTGCATTTTACGATAAAAGACACCGATTTAGCGAAGATGACCTCATTAGTGCGCTTGCATCAGGGAATTCAAGGTCAAAAGGTCAATTCAGACGCTGATAAGTTATTGGTCGGGCCTTTTTGTTTCCTTTATTCCGACATAATTATACAATCAATCAAAACAAATTTAATACCAGAAGAAAGCTAACGATTAGTATTTTCATTAACCGCTTGCCCCAAAGTCGCTTGACCACATTGAAACGAGTGAGAGCTTGCGAGAGCGGCCAAAGTGTGATTGAAACTCGCTATTTGTTATTCTTCAACGCAAAAGGAGACGACATTGTGCTGGATAAATGTATTTTTTCCGACGAAAGTACAGAATATTTGCATATGGTCTTTTTATGTTATACTTTATGAAATGTTACCCGAGTGACTTCCGGGCGCCCCAATGCTGGAAAGAAACGCACATTTTAGAAAACTTCACTTTTTCATGGAAAAATGCTTATTCGTTCTATGCACGCGAGTCAGATTGAGCGGATGATACAACGTTTCCATATGCGGCCGTACTAAGACCTCAAATAGCCCGGCCTTTTTAGGGTTAAGCGAGCCTTAGAGTTTTTCAGTTGGCATATTGGTATCTTCCAGAAACACGTTTACACTCTTCACAAATATGCTATTATTAATACGAGTCACATTTTTTACCTTAGAATCATTCTATTTATTTGTCACTTAAAAAAATACTCTTAATAAATTGTATTTCGTTCATGATCACAAGTCGAAATGTTAAAATTAGTTAAAATATTAAAATGAAACCGGGCAGGGTGCTCGACAGGTTTGAAAATACAATTCGGAGTGGAAGGAATAATGAGGTCTTTAGAAAGAAGGTGAAAAATGAATAAAAACAAACCCATGTAGTGTTGATATTGATCAAAATTGAATTACTTTGTAGTTTATCTATTGGAGACTTCAAGCCGGCATTCCTAAACGCATCCAAGAAGTCCTCCCTCTGACATTTACCAGTGTATCCGGCTTTCCATCGACAAAATCTATTGTAATAATCCTCGTCTGATTGTAATGTCTTTGAAGCACATTTGTCTATGATTATTTTGTCGAGAGCCTTTCCAAGTTTGTCGCTCAAATTCTGCTCTCGTGCATACTTTACCAACATCCAAAGTTCATTGTATGATATAAGATCTGGAAAAGAGGGTATCATGCTTGCTTTATTTACATATTCATTGAACTTTATACGGAGTGTCTCATAAAATCCAACGAGATTTTGTTTGCCATATCTTTAAAAAGAATAAATAGTCCTCAATGAAGTTCCATACATAACATTTTAGTAGTACCTTCCTATCTTCCTGTAAAATTCAAAAGGAGCTGAGTAAAAACAACATAGTCATGCAGTACCACTTTTCAAACACGTTACAAGTAGAGCTCGACGAATATCATTAATTAGTGCACTATATATCAACGTATGACTGGCTCCTAAATATTTCGATGCAAGCTTTTAGATTAACTTTTATTTTTTGCACAACAAAACGGGTGATAAGAGTGAAGATTAAGGCCGTTTACACAAACAATAAGGTTGTTTAGGGTCTGTGGTGCATCTTTTGTAGAAGCATAGTGGTCCTATCAAATAAAATAAAAGATATGAGGAAACCTGAAGAACACGTAAGGCAATACTAATAGATCTCCTGATAATGACTACCATACAATCAATGTTCTGTGATTGTTGCCTGAAGGAAATTAATATTTCAACGGAATGAATATTTAAAAACTTATATAAATATTACTTAGTTTCTTTGAAAAGAATGCTTGGGATTTTTTTTTGCAGTACTCACGGCAAAATGGTCTTAATATGATGAAGTTCAACAATTAAATCAAAATTTACTTAAAAACTTCTTGAAATATTGTAATTATTTCTTGTAATTATGCTAAAACACTAGTTTGAAGATGTCTGTATGCATTTTATAAAAATGATATATTAATAAATTTCTCGTTGTTTTTTGAGACACCCAGTATGAGGAAGGTCATTTTCTCCACAAAGTCCATAGCTCTTACCACCATATTCTATCACTATCTATTTCGTTACGACACATACTTCTACTAATAATAATACATAAGATTTATAAGGCGCCAAATCGACTTGAAAATCAAATACTCAAGGCGCATTTACACCCTACTGAATGTACATATTTTACACTTCTTGTAAAATTACTGTATTTGATCGCAGAAAAATATGATACATTTGCATGTATTAACTATTTAATACTTAACGAACATTACCTATACCACACTACTCTTAACTCCAACCAAATGTTGAAAACTGTTGAAAATTTAAATGATAAGTTGACTTAGTTTCTTCCGTACACTACAAATTGATTCGTTTAAAGATGCTAGCGGTTGGTATTTCGTATCCCTTTCTTTATTTCGTTTATCTGTTATTGTATTGTTTTGTTTTTGTTAACGTTAGTGAGCCTCCAGAACAAAACAGCATTGGTACTGATCAGGGTGTTCCATCCCACATGGGGTAAAACATAGATAAATTAAGAAGAAAAAATAATTAAATGATGATCTTAACTTACCATTTGGATTCGCGTTATAGACCATAAGGACCTTGTCATATTTTCCTGAGGGAAATAAATTTAAATTCAAATTCAAACTTTATTGATTTCAATCCAAACACGGATCATTCTCAATTTGTGTACATTGGATTACAAATTTAAAAGTTATAGTGTAACATAGATAATTTGAGTGTAAGAGTAAATATAACAATTACCAAAAGTGACACATATTAACATACTACTGCATGTCTCACCTGAAATATAATACATGGATGAGAATAAATTATATTACTCGTAATACTTTATACAATTTTCCCTTTTCTTTTCAGATGACAGGAAGAAAACAAAATATAAATATTTATACAACATGATAGTAAGACAATATTATACATATTTTTTGTTAATGATTACCAAATTTAGATGGTCCCGCCAGCTCGACTCTATTCCTATTTCAAACTCGTGGGAGACAGTGAGCACGGTAATAAATAATGCCTTTTACAATACTTAATAACATCGAGATTAATAATAATGGTTAAACAAAAATCAATGATTTACTAATTTCGTATATGGTCGTATTTCAATCACATGATAGACAATCAATATATATATATATTTATAGTACATTTATAAAGATAAACAGCAATGTAAATAACAGAGGTAAGAAATTACGTGGTCAAAAACCAATACTTTAACTTTGTATATATATATATTTATTAATACATACACATTAATACAATGTATTTCTTTTTAATATAACAAAATTAAAGCGGAGGAAGGGGATGTTATGTGTATTGTTATGTTGATTTATTATTTTCAGAAGTTCTATTCGTTTGTCGTACATTTCGCTTATTCGAAATATTATTATTGCATTTATGTTGCTTTCGTCATTGGACATCATTATTTTAAATGTCTCATCGTAGTTTAGATTTTGAGAGTCAGGCACTAACTTGTTAAGTTTAGAGTACAAATTGAATCTGAGATCTTTTAAGTATGTACAATAAGAAAAGGAAAATACAGATAACTTCAGCGCCATTTCCTGTTGACTTTGTTCCGTTTAAGATGGTTTTGCTCCTTTTTATATGTCTTGATTATATTTCAAATACATACAAATTTCTTTTGGCACAGTATTCATAATTTTTACTTGAAATATTTTGTGTATCTTAAAAGTACTCGAAAATGAACTTATTGTCATTTTATACCATATCTTTCACTTTTTTTATGAAAAATGTGTAAAATCTAAATGGGTTTTCACTTACGTTTCATGTGTCTTTTCCGTCGCTTGATAACATATACAGCAATGACAATGATTGCGGAAACAAGTATTACAGCTGAAAGTTTAAAAATGGAGATGAATTGAATCTGATTAGGTTCCACTTTTAAAACAGAGAGC
This sequence comes from Strongylocentrotus purpuratus, assembly GCF_000002235.5. NCBI lineage: Eukaryota > Metazoa > Echinodermata > Echinoidea > Camarodonta > Strongylocentrotidae > Strongylocentrotus > Strongylocentrotus purpuratus. The sequence goes on along the minus strand of NW_022145594.1, from coordinate 3,667,309 downwards.
ACTATGTGGTAAATCAAACTTAACAGGCATCTAGCATCAAGAGCAAGTTCAATCTCATTCATGACGCCAGACCAATATGTTTTCATGTGTGACTAATACAAAGTATTTCTCGAAGTGTTAAATAGTAATGCCTTGAACATTTAACAAATAGAGATGGGAGGGGGACACTGGCTTGAACAACGATCACCCACATGTTGTTCCTTCCCTGTTGGTCACTAGTTCTCACTACGTTCTGGAACCGTCCTAAAAAATCGTAAAGCGGGTTGTGATCGGGGCCGTATGTGTAAATAATGTCTATAATACGATCCTAGTTCATTCATAAGCAGCCCTCAATACGTCCATCTCGTCTGTACCCCGTCCACAGTAAGTTCATATCAAGTTCAGATCGGGTAAATTTGCCATTTCCACGCAGTCCAAGCCAGTCCGTTCTGGAAAATGTTGCTAAACGGGCTCAAACTGTGTACGAACTGAGTGAACGTATTAACAACTATTTACGATCTTTTTTAGAACTTCATGGACGGGCTCGAACTGGCCTGGACGGAAAGAGTGCTCTAGAACTTAGAGCCTGTTCAAAAAATGTCCCGTCCTGCAACTAGACGGAGTGACAACGTACTTAAAACGAGATGGACGTACTACGAACGGAATTGCCGTACTATGAATGGAATTACCGTTCTTCGAACCTACTAGGAACATGTTACAACGTCATGTGGTCGAGCATCATTACCAAGAACGCGCTGGGTTTTTATGGCCCTCCACCCAGGACGGGATTTCACACGCACGATAGGAGCGAGTTTGAACGAACTAAGAATGAGATAAGGACGAGTTTAACGGTCTCTAAACGGGGTGGTTGGGTAATGAATTAGTTAGTACAAGTTGCGAACTAGTAAGAATGGTTTGGACTGCTTGATAATTTCAAATTTACCCGATCTGAATTTGATATGAACTGACTGTGGACAGGGTACATAAGAGTTGGACGTATTATGGACTGCTAGTGAAGGAACTAGGATTGTATTATAGACATTAGTCAAGTCCGAGCTTATCCATGAAGTCCTTAAGCAGATCGCAAACAGTTGCTATTACGTTCAACTCCGTTCGCACACAGTTTGAGCCCGTTCAGCAACATCTTCGAGGACGTAGTGACAACTAGTTCGGTGTAATGAGGGCTTTAGTAAATATTGATTGCTAAATATTAATTTTATTTCTTTTATTGTCAATATATGTCATGTATAGGCTCAACTTACAAACAACGACTGCTACAGCAACGCGAGTCTGTTCAACACCTCGAATCAAGTGGATTGTCATGGACCTGCTTTCAGCTTTTCCAACCAGCCCTGTTGCAATACATTCAAAGACAGTTTCCCTGCTGCCATTTGTTGCTATTGTAATACGCTTATTACTTGTACCATCGCTGTTGTTCCACACCCACGTTTCCCAGGGATCAACTCTCAGTGATCCATGCATGAAGAACAGGTCGATAACTGGGTAGTATTCTCTTACTTCACATGTTAACGTTGTTTCAGAAGTGATGCGAAGAGTGCATGAGACTATATCCTGTTGATCTCTGGGACACTCTTCGATTGAAGGAAACGGCTCCAGAGGAAAAGCTATTCAATTGAACATTAAAGATGCAGGCAGGTAACATATCACATTGAGTGTATATTTCACTGCGAATGTACTTTTGTTTAATCATCATTATTAATTTATGTGCTGTGTAAGGTCCAAAACTGTTTATACTTATATTTGTTGTTTCGATATGTATTCTTGTATTTCTTGATGAATTATATTGTTACACGGTTCCTTTACTTCTAAACCGGCCAAGTCGTATGAACTTTTTTTTACCGTTTGAAAATACTAATCTATCAAGAAATTATCAACAAAATAAGGGTTAAATAAGAAAAGACAGAATTAAATCATCTTTTAGTACAATTGCGTTTACTTAAGTAGCATTCATTAAACATATAATTTGTTCAAAATGAAATCGGGTAGACTCATTAAACGTATCAAATGGTTGAGTTCCGTTGTTCCCTTTTGGCTGAGTCACAATGATCAGGCCATAGAGCATTCCAGGAATTGTTTTAGTCTAGGTACCCATTTGATAAACCTTCCTTTCAACAGCACATTTCGTTTGGAAGAAAGTGGTTGTGAACTTCGAAGTACAATACATTCTGTATTCAGTTTTAGTCTTAATCTCTCTCTTTCTCGCCCACATTACTTACCGAATACATTGAGCCTGGTAACATTCCGAAATATGTTGCCAGTGTCAAAGTCAGTTACCTCACAGAAGTAGCTATCTTCATGAAGGATCTTTACCTCATTGATGACCAAAGAGTATTCACTGGTTATGTTAAACAGCCCTTCTTCATATCCAGGTCCACTTCTCTCTGCGACACGGCGAGACAAGTCCATGCTGACCAAGGTACCGTTTGCACCTGTGACCCAGGAGACCCTCCTTGGACGAATATCAACCTGGCATGGTACTACACCAACTCTACCCTTCTGAACTGCCACACTCTGTTCTGTTCTCACAGCACTATCTAATAACAAATGGAATGAGATCATACTTATGATACTTTCCCTGTAAAGGAGATATTCATTATATTTATGGACGAATCAAATCCATTATTATCACTCGAGATTGTTTACTGTAACAAACGACCTACACAATGCCATAACCAAATTGCCTTTTCTTTCGACGAACAATCATATCAATTTCCACAAAATTCTGTACCTGTATAGATGGATAGATAGATATATATTTTGGTTTTATTCAAGTACTGATTAAAAAGTCCGAAGACTAAACGAGTCATTTTACAATATAAAATGCACAACAATAAAAATAACAAGGTAAAAAAAAAACATGGATAAATTAAATCATTAATAAGTAGAAAAAAATATAATAATTATATAAGTATATAATAATAATTAAATAAATAAATAATTATATACAATTACCATAAATAATTATATATAATACGATCATTGCTAGGGAAAGGACTTGGAATTCAAAATTAAAAAAATTAAAACAGCTTTGAGAGATCACAATACTAATACTTGACATAATCATTATGCAATAATTAATTAACATTTAAAAATTCACAATGGCGAACATATGAGGGCATAACTAAGAAGTTGAATTCAGAAGTTGTATAAAGTAAGAAATGGGAGAAAGCATGCGTCTTTGAGTTCGTATACGAGGTAATGTCATGTGTGTAGAGTTCTGAAGATTGCGACCTGTGATTGATTCTCTACTTTGTGGCAAGAGATGGCGATGGTCAGGAAAGGTTAGAACTGATTTGGCAAATTTAGTTGCTAGTTCGAGACGCCTATTACTAAGGGAGTCTAGTTCTAAAGTTTTTAGGAGTTCACTATATGGCAGTAAATTTGGGTAAACGATTATCCTAAAGGCTCGCTTCTGAATACGTTCGATGGTTTCAGCCTGAGCCTTCGTTATACCAGAAGTCCAAACGGGGGCCGCAAACTCCAGTACCGGGCGAATGTAGAGCTGATAGATTGTCACCAAATCTTGTGTGTTGACCCCATTCCTTTTTAACTTATGATGATGAACAATCTCCTCGACGCGTTTGAGATGATGCGATCGACTTGTTGATTCCACTTGAGGTCATATTGGATGATGACCCCGAGCAACTTAATCGCGGAAACAATCTCAAGGCTAGCTGAGTCGATGATCAGATCAGGAGGATGCTGTGGAGTTAGGAGAAAGGAGACTTGCATAGCCTTGCATTTAGCGGCATTCGGGATAACATCATTTTCCTGACACCAACTAATAAGGCAATCGACATGAGACTGTAATTGGGACGGCTGAAATTTGTTAATGACCTCCAACAAAGTTAGGTCATCTACGTACTTCCATTGGTTCTCAGTCATCTGTGCAGCATCGTTGGCCAATACCAAAAACAGTATCGGGCCTAAACGTGTTCTCTGTGGCACTCCACAAGTGATGGATCTCTCCTGGGAGGTTTTTCCATGGTAGCGGACAGTTTGCGTTCTCAGAGACAAAAAGCTACACAAAGTAGGGATGATAGAGCGATCTACTCCTAACCCAATCAGCTTCTTATGAATGAAATATTTATATACTTATGTACGGGTACGTATACAAATTACTTTTTATACAAGAAACATTATCAATTAAAGTGAATAGTAAAATAGTTGTCATGCTTGTGTAGCATCCTATTTCCTAATACTCCATTCATCATGAAGCGTATGGAATATGCATCCCACCAAATAGCGGAAATGTATTCCTCTAGTCCTAGTCAGATCCATGTGGCAAAGGAATCGCCCCCCCCCCCCGTGAAAACAGAAATAGAATTCACTCGCGAGAATTCTTTTTGATCAAGCAGTGCTTGGGCTACCGTATCCTCATATTTGGGCAGGGATGTGATGCATTTGTAGTAGATTTATCATACCTATGATCATAATGCAGTGCCTCTAGGTAAGTCTACACACTCGCATACTTATACAAATAATAAGAAAGGAATGGAATGACAGGTGTCAGAACACAGGGTGAAATGAAGACGTTCTAGCTCAACAGGAGTCAATACGGAGAAAGCTTTTGTATTTGAGGTAAAGACACACCGTCCCTCAAAGGTAGTGTGTGTTCATGATGTGAGCTCTCATATGTATGCAGGATGAATGCACCCATCTACAGAAATAGGAAAGCAAAATTAAACCATCTTGATATGAGAATCATGTGAGATGGGGGAAAGACTCATCTAATGTTCTGTCTCGGTCACAATGTAACTTTTATATTTGTTCGAAGCCTTGTAAACAGCCTGTGACTAAATGATAATAATAATAATAATAAATTTATATAGCGCAGCTTTTATACAAAATGGAACCTACTCGTAATCATGACATCGGTGTAGTTGTAAATCAGGATTCCTTTGTAGTTGGAGACTCTGCATATGTAGCGTCCTGCGTCTGTATTCCTCACATTTCTGATGACCAGAGAGTAGTTTTCATCTATGCCACAGCTACCATCTTCGTATCTTGGGCCGGACTTTTCACCATAACTCCAGATTATTATAGAAGGTGATTTCGCCGGGTCAGATCCCCTCTTCCAGAAGACCCCATTTGGAAGTCCTTTAAATCGACACCTCAATATGCCCGTAGTTCCGTTGACTAGCGTCTTCTTGACCTCAGTATAGACTACACCGTCCGGAATATCTTGAGACGATCCTGTCAGAATAGCAAGTCACACAGAAAGTAACAGAAATGTGAACATATGTCCATCAACAGGTATAATAAATAATAAGAAACTAGATAATATTCGATGTATTTGTTCAAGACACAAAAAGGAACTAGCCGGAGTTATTCAATTGTATAATTAACAAAGTTAGCTTTTCTCACGTTAGCTGTACCAAAAGACGTTAAAAGATGGGAGTTGTTGCTACCTTGTTTGGCGTTCAACGATAAGGGATAGAGCAACGTCGATCTGGCGCTGCTCAGTGGCTGCCGGGCTCACGATCAATTGGGCAAAAAGAATTTCCGTTTCGGTTTAATAAAATTTGGAGTGGACTATTATGGAATTATTATTGTTATTATTATTATTATTATTATTATTATTATTATTATTATTATTACTCTTTTCAAAAATGCCCCCTTCATCTTTCTCTGATTCTTCAAAAATCGACATTTGCATCGTCCATGCGTTAGATATTTATTTTTATTTCTTAAAGCATGTAAAAGGAAACTCAAGAATTAAATTACTTTATCTCACTACTTTCAAAGTGATAACGGATCCCAAAATACAGCAACTGGTTCGCGGCCACTTACCAAACATGGAAAACACGACACAGAACAACCCTGCTGCAAATGCTACTTTGGCTGCCATGATAGTTTAGTCACTGGTTACGAAGAAAGCTCTAAAGGCACGCTCCTACACTACACTTAACTGTAATTGATAAGGCGCAATACAAAACGGCAACAGTTTGTTAATCATTATCGAACGACAGCCATAACGGAATGGCACGGTGGCACGATGTGTTTGCACTGCATAAACCGTGTAAACACATTTCAAGTTTGTGATTTGTGCTGTATTTACACGATGATAACAGTTTTGAAGACAATTTAATATTTTGTTGGCGGGAGAGGGGACGGCACGTGATGTGGTATAGGGGTTATCCCTATCTTGGCTTTAAACAAAAAGCTTGTAAACGGGTTGTCATGTGTGTCTTGATCTAAAAAACATGAACTCTTCCTCAATACAAACGCAATTAATGTGTGTAAAATACTCTTTGAAAAATGTAGACAAATCATATAAGCACACCGGTCAAAGTCTGAAGTAAATTGGACAACAAATTATTTGTAAAAGGTTAGAATGTTTGAAATTTGTTATCATAATAAATATATGGGAATTTCAATTGGCTGAATCTGAAATCTCACTGAGATGTAGAGCCGAACAACTTTTCCACTTGTTCCAAAAATGATTAAACGTCAATTTAATTGAAATCAATGTCTCAAAAGGGTCTTTTCTTTTTCAGAGGACATATCATATTATCCTATCCATTATGTATTTTAAGTAGTGCCCTAAGGGGAAGGCGCTTAAGATACTAAAGAAATTTATATTACTCTTATACCGTGTGAGTCAAAAAAAGTTTACACCTAGAAAATTGCTAATTATTTTAAAAATCATCCAAGTGTGAACACATACCACACAAAAATGATACCAAATGTTTTGGGATAAAACACTCTTTCATAAGATGTATAACAATTTACTGTTTATAGACGACTTTTAAAATAATTAAACAATTTTCTAGGTGTCAATTTTTTTATTTTTTTTTACTCACACTGTATATGACAAACTGGAGTGTTGCCCATGCTTTTTTATGTAACAATCCATCTACCCAATTTCCATTTTGTAATGTCATATCTCAGACATCTATATTACTCTTATTATTCGTGAAATTTATTTCAAGTTTTCGTCATCCTGTTTATCTGATTTTTGTTTCTGTTGTTTTTGCTTTTAAACAAATAAAATAAAGATGCAGAGGACAGAGGATAGGGCAGAGTCAGAGGCAGGTGCAGAGGCAGGGGCAAGGGGTTGAGGCATGGGCAGTGGCAGGGCCAGATGCAAGGGCATGGGAGTAGGCAGTATACGGGGTCTTAAACAGGCGCGGATCCAGGATTTCTTAGGGGGGGGGGGCCCAAATTTGAAATTATGCGAGACAAATATTGGTACGTTATGGTGACCAACAGTGACGTAATGCGGGGGGGGGGGTCGGGGCGAGTTTCCCCCTCCCAGGCTTTGACGTTTCATTATATTATTAGAGAAAGAAAACGATCCTTTGTACAGTTCTCAAAAATAATTCTCGTCTGAATTTAGTTTTTCCCCTCCCGCGCGAAGCGCGGAAAATTTTACGATTTATTAAATTATTAGGGAAAGAAGACGATTCGTTGTACAGTTCTCGACTCTTAATCCTTGTCTAAATTCAGTTCCTCTCCTCCCCCTCCTTCGCGAAGTGCGGAAGCTTTGACGTTTTATTAAACTATTAAAGAAAGAAGACGATTCGTTGTACCGTTCTCGACTCTTAATCCTCGTCTGAATTTAGTTCCCCCCCTCCCGCGCGAAGCGCTGAAGCTTTTACGTTTCATTAAATCATTAGATAAAGAAGACGATTCGTTGTACTGTTCTCGACTCTTAATCCTTGTCTAAATTCAGCCCCTCCCTCTCCCCTCCTGCGCGAAGCGCGGAAGCTTTGACGTTTTATTAAACTATTGAAGAAAGAAGACGTTTCGTTGTACCGTTCTCTACCCTTTATCCTCGTCTGATATCAGTCCCCCCCCCCCCCTCCCGCGCGAAGCGCGGAAGCTTTTACATTTCATTAAACCATTAGAGAAAGAAAACGATTCGTTGTACAGTTCTCGACTCTTAATCCTTGTCTAAATTCAGTTCCTCCCCCTCCCCCTCCTGCGCGAAGCGCGGAAGCTTTGACGTTGTATTAAACTATTAAAGAAAGAAGACGATTCGTTGTACCGTTCTCGACTCTTAATCCTCGTCTGAATTATGTCCTCCCCCCTCCCGCGCGAAGCGCGGAAGCTTTTACGTTTCATTAAATCATTAGAGGAAGAAAACGATTTGTTGTACAGTTCTCGACTCTTAATCCTTGTCTAAATTCAGTTCCTCCCCCTCACCCTCCTGCGCGAAGAGCGGAAGCTTCTACGTTTCATTAAATCATTAGAGAAAGAAGACGATTCGTTGTAAAGTTCTAGACTCTTAATCCTCGTCTGAATTCAGGTTCCCCCCTCCCGCGCAAAGCGCAGAAGCTTTTAATCTTCGTTTAATCATTAGAGAAGAAGACGATTCAGTGTACCGTTCTCGAAAATAATCCTCATCGGAATTTAGTTCCCCCTCCATCCCGCGCGAAGCGCATAAGCCTTTACGTTTCATTAAATAATTAAAGATTCGTATTACCGTTCTCGCCTCTTAATCCAATTCAGTCCCCCCCCCCCCTCCTCCCCTCCTGCGCGAGGCTTTGACGTTTTATTATTAGAGAAAGAAAACGATGCGTTGTACCGTTCTCTATACTCTTAATCCTTGTCTGAATTTCAAAGATGTTCTTTGTCTGCTCCTTTTTCTTCCTACGTCCTCTTCCGATTGGGGGGGGGGACCGCCCCCCCCCCCCCTGGCTACGCGCCTGCGGTCAGATAAACACATCTTGATACCTTGTCCGACCCCGCAAGCTCAGGGGTTTAAGGCAATAAATTACGGTCAGATAAGCATTCAGGGGCCCACCTTAGGGCCCCTGATGGGGTCGAGGCGGCGGAGCCGGCCCCGGAGGCTCAGGGGCTTTAGGCGTTTAATTTAATTTTTGTGTATACCTTATTATTTTGTGACACTGGCAAGTCACTATTTGGCGTTGGGTCCAGGGGGCGGAGCCCCAAAAAATCAGGGGTTTTAGGTATTAAATTACCGTCAGATGATCATCTAAGGGCCCGTCGTAGGGCCCTAGATGGAATCCAGGGGGCAAATCCCCCGGAAGCTTAGGGGTTTTAGGCATTTAATCACGGTCAGATGAGCATATTTTGATGCCTCGAGGCTCTCGATCCCCGCCGTACGTCGGGCCCTGACATGAAGGAATCTCAAGAATCATATTTTTTGCCTGGTTGTAAATTTAGGAATTTTTTTATTTTCCGACAAACACATACAAACGTATAATTTACTAAAATGTGAGGAAAAATTTCGGAAATTATGTCATTCAGCATTATTTGTAATACACCGTTGTGGAATCAGAAATAAACCACGTTTGAATTTGATTTCCCCCAAGCCCCCCCCCCCCCCCCCCCTCTATCAGTACGCCAGTATCTCCTCTTTTCCTTTTTTTTCTTTCCCTTTCTTCCTTCTTTCTTATTTTTTTTGATCGGGGGGGGGGGGGGGGGGGGGGGGGGGTTAACAGCCTGGGAGGCAAGGCCCTTTCGGCCCCCCCCCCCCCCCGATCCCCTTCTTCCCCCTTTACTTTTCTTCTTCCTCTTCTTTCTTTCCCTTTTTTCTCCTTTTTCCCTTTCTCCCTTCTTTTCCTTCTTCTCTCTCTCTCTTTTTTTTTTTTTTTTTTTTGTTGCGGGGGGGGGGGGCCAAGGCCCGCTCGGCCCCCCCCCCCCTGGATCCGCGCCTGGTCTTAAATAAAGGTAGCCGAAGTTTACAGGTCAACTACTTCAGAGCTGTCTACTAAAGGATGAATCGTCAGCTTTTATTTGACACCTTGTTTACATCGTCATATAATGCCTTACTGAGGTATGTGCTTTTGACGGTGAAAGGTTGAAAACCCACTTTTCCAAACTTATTTTGTATACAAACTTCCCTTTCTTCTTTCTTCCATATGAGTCACCAAAATAAACAATGTTTATTTATTTTATTTTTTAATTTAGCTAAGATAGCTAAATCTACTATTCACATCAAATACATGTGTACATTACTACAATCAAACACTAAAGTGAATTATCGAAGTACTGAAATCATTAAATCACTCAACCCAATTGGACATGGTCGAGGTCAAAAGTGTAAAAGTGCGTAATGATTCATATTCATATTAACCTTTATTGATTGTACAAATCACGCCCTACCCCGTAATTGATAGTGCATGTTTATCAGCTCAATGCCTTTATAAGTATTTGTATACACTATTATGTTTATGCTGCATATCGTTATCATATAATATATAACCTACAAAGAAGCATTGTAAACAAAACGTAATCATTATGTTATCAACATACAAAAGTTAGTAATTAGCAAGATCATGGAAGCTGCCTGGCATGAATTATTGTTTATTTTGAGCAATAGAGCTGATTAGGGGAGCTGAGTACGGGGCTTAGCCTCCCCTTTTTTGTGTTGATCGTTTACAAATCATAATGTTTAAATCAATTAAAGTGGTTTGGATTCTCCCACGCAAAAATAACGAGCTCAACAGATAATAATGAGATAAATAATTCAAATGTTTGTTTTTATAAAATAATACCCCCTTGGTACCTATAACACTTTTTCTCCCTTAAATTGAACTCATTCTAAATTTATTATACATAAGATATCAAAAGGCAGACTGAAGACATAGACCGGGATGAGTGTGCATATTAACTGTCTGACATTATATGACGCAGTAATCGCCGAAACGACAACTACTAGCAATCTAATTATTGGCGGCCTTCTTCAGTCTGTCAAGCTGGGTCTAAGGAAGATATCTGAATTCTAGACATCGAAACTATAATTTTCCCTTTTAGATGTGATACCAGAAGTTTCAAACCACTCACACTTTATTTATCATTATATTCGTAGCACTGCAACAGGTTGGTATTAAACTGAGGAGTAGACCTCAGCATTAAGGTTAAACCAAATCAACACTTGCAAAGTATTTTAGCAGGCAGTCAAGCGTTAAAGAAGCAACATAATTTATCCCCAAAATATCATCCCTAGTCGAAATAGGAGGTTACTGGTTTAATCAACTGAGCCAACGTTTTTGCCCTATTAGCATTTTATAAACTCAGCCCATTGTTTTTTTCTGATGAATGTTCAAAATACATACAAGATACAAGATATTTTTTTTGGTCTTTGCAAACAAGTTACATAGAAATTTGGTTTCCACTGGCGTTACAGTAATATTCAAGAAAATACATAATTACAAGAAATAAATACGCCACGTTTATAGAAATAGATGAAACAAGGAACAAATACATGCAAAAGATAATGAAGCGACAGAAATGTTCATTGGTACTTTAAATCATGAGTTTCAAAATTAAGCCTTGGTCATTGGTATTTCAAACCATAATAGTTTCAGTATTAATTAATTTCCGAAGCAGAAGTTTAACGTTATTGACTAATAGCCAAAGAAGCAATTGTTTACTCGTGCAGAAAGTGTAATATTTAGATTTTTGTCATGGGAAATCATGTTTTCTAGTTCATTCGCTGCTATTGTGTTATTCTGACAAGGAAAGAATGGCTCAATGAATATTGGTATGTCATGAGTTGCACAGTTCTTTGCTTTTCAAAGTTTCATTCTATCATAGTTCTGTTTTCATATGAATGGACTCATGAATGGAGTCATGTCATCAGGCGCGTATGCAGGATTTTTGCAAGGGGGGGGGGGGGGGGGGGGGTAAAAGGACTTTTTTTTTTGGACCTCGAAATTTGAAAATTTGACATTTTGCTCCGTTTGGGTGGGGGGGGGGGGGTAAGGTCAATTTTTAGGTCAGCTATTGGTTTAATACAACAATAAAAAAAAAAAAATTACCAAAGGGGGGGGGGGGGTTACCTCCAAAATACACACATAAAAAATACTAAAGGGGGATTAACCCCCCCCCCCCCCCCCTTTGTGTACGCGACTGCATGTCATATGCTGCTAGATGCCTACAAACAGGCAGCGGAAGATCTAGGTTTTTTTCTTTGCTCTTTCTTTTTCTGTCTTTTACAAATATTTTTAAGGCCGCCTGACTCTCATTCGCCACGGGGCAGATATCCTACAATTAACATTAAAAAAAATACAAACATAATACAGCTGTTAGAGAATAGAATACTTTTATCATTAGAAGAGTGCGAGTCGGAAGGAACAATTTGCGACCATATTCATAGGGTGGATTTACAATTAACAGCGCCCCCACTGTTAGGTATATCAGAATGAATTCTTACTACTACCATACACATGAGGTGGATACACCTTACCCGCTTTTCTACAATGATTGTATTACCTTGTCATTCGTTTTTCTATTATGTAAATACAGCAGGCTGATATTTGTTTAGTCATATCATTTGCAATACGCTACTTGGCAAAGTCTTTATTGACACTGGAATAAATTGATATGGGTGTTGTTGCCAAATATGAAAAAGGGCCTTTGAAATCGTATCATATCCATAAAAGCAGTCACGAAAAATAACACGTTGAACCCTTTATCATCATTTAGTGATTTTGTATGATTGTATCAGATGATTAGTCTTTTGGTATCATGGCTTAAGGAAAGATCTCTGCCAATTGCATAACTTTAGGGTATTACGAAATACGAACCGAATTACTCAATTACCCCATTACAATAATTGGGTGGGAAATTCGCGGTTTGCCTATCCAGTGTTGATATTTGTTGTAATAGTTCAATATTTTGTAATCCAGGATTGATTAAAGTGATTTAAACAACTCACTCCCAGATCCTAATCAAATGATTGGTCATGCGCGGTCACGTGTGATTCATTTACTGAGCCTATTGCACTGGTTTTCATGAAAAGGAGTGCAATATTTTCCAGTACTATTGAACTCGTTTTCAGAGCGCAGTAGTGCACGTACAGGTTAGAGCGCTTTATAAAATGGCTCTAGTATTTTGAGCATCGTGATTGGTCAATACGCGTCACATGACATCAGGCGCGGATCCAGGGGGGCCCCGGGGGGCCCGCCCCCCCCCCTGGGAAAAAAAAGGGGAAAAAAGGGGGAAAGGGGGGGGGGAAGAAGGAAAAAAAAAAGAAGGGAAAAAAAAGGAGAAAAAAAAGAAGGAAAAAAGGAGGAAAAAAAAAGGAGGAAACAAAAAAAGGGAAAAAAAGAAGGAAAAAAAAGAAAAAGAGAGAGAGAGAGAAGAAAAAGAAGGGAAAGAGGAGAGAAAGGGAAAGAAAGAAGAGGAAGAAGACAAGAAAAGGGGGAAGAAGTGATCGGGGTGGGGCGAAAGAGCCTCGCCTCCCCATCCCCCAATCAAAAACATAAGAAAGGAAGGAAATAGAAAGAAGGGGGTATCAGTTGCAATTTTTCCGCCAACAAGTTGTGGATTGTGGAAGCCTCCAGGTCCCCCCCCCCCCCCCCCAAAAAAAAAAAAAAAAATTTTTTTTTTGGAAAAGCATTTTAAAGAGAAATAGAAAGAGAGAGAGAGAGAGAGCAAGAAAGAAATAATAGTTAACTACCAATGTCACAACAAAATAAGGTATAAAAAATTGCTCATCTGACCGTAATTAAACGCCTAAAACCCCTGAGCTTCCGGGGGCTCTGCCCCCGGGACCCAACCAGGGCCCTTAGGCAGGCCCCTTGATACCTATCTGACTGCAATTTAGTGCCTAAAACCCTTGATCTTTTGGGGGCTCCGCCCGCTGGACCTCACGCCAATCAGTGTCACAAATAAAGTATAAAAATATGTTCATCTGACCGTAATCAAATGCCTGAAACCTCTGAGATTCAGGGTTTCCGCAACCTCGTCTCCACCAGGGCCCTGAGGCGGGCCCCTGAATGCTTATCTGACGGTAATTTGCCTTCAACCCATGAGTTTCCGTGGGCAGACAAGGTATCAAAAGATGTTTATCTGACCGCAGGCGAGTAGCCAGGGGGGCAGTGGGGGTGCCCCCCCCCCCCCAAAAAAAAAAAAAAAAAAAAAAACGCCGGCCCCAAAGAGAGAGGAGAGAAAAGGAAGAGGACGTATGAAGAAAAAGGAGCAGACAAAAAACATTTTTGAAATTCAGACGAGGATAAAGAGTCGAAAACGGAACAACGAATCGTCTTCTTTCTTTAATGATTTAATGAAACGTAAAAGCTTCTGCGCTTCGCGCGGGGGGGGAACTGTATTCAGACGAGGATTATTTTGGAGAACGGTACAACGAATCGTCTTGTTTCTCTAATAATTAAATTAAATGTCAAAGCTTCCGCGCTTCGCGCAGGAGGTGGGGTAACTGAATTTAGACACGGATTAAGAGTCAAGAACGGAACAACGTAACGTCTTCTTTCTCTTATGGTTTAATGAAACGTAAAAGCTTCTGCGCTTCGCGCGCGCGGGTGGGGGGGGGGAGGGGAAAACTGAATTCAGTCGAGGATTAAGAGTCGAGAGCGGTACAACGAATCGTCTTGTTTCTCTAATAATTAAATTATATGTCAAAAAGCTTCCGCGCTTCGCGCAGGAGGTGGGGTAACTGAATTTAGACACGGATTAAGAGTCAAGAACGGAACAACGTAACGTCTTCTTTCTCTTATGGTTTAATGAAACGTAAAAGCTTCTGCGCTTCGCGCGCGCGGGTGGGGGGGGGAGGGGAAAACTGAATTCAGTCGAGGATTAAGAGTCGAGAGCGGTACAACGAATCGTCTTGTTTCTCTAATAATTGAATTATATGTCAAAGCTTCCGCGCTTCGCGCAGGTGGGGTAACTGAATTTAGACAAGGATTAAGAGTCGAGAACGGAACAACGTAACGTCTTCTTTCTCTTATGGTTTAATGAAACGTAAAAGCTTCCGCGCTTCGCGCGCGCGGATGGGGGGGGGGGTAACTGAATTCACACAAGGATTAAGAGTCGAGAACGGTACAACGAATCGTCTTCTTTCTCTAATGATTTAATGAAACGTAAAAGCTTCCGCGCTTCGCGCGGGAGGGGAAAAACTGTATTCAAACGAGGATTAGTTTCGAGAACGATAATCTAATTATTAAAGAAACAAGACGATTCGCTGTAACGACGAATCGTCTTGTTTTTCTTATTATTAAATTAAATGTCAAAGCTTCCGCGCTTCGCGCAGGAGGTGGGGTAATTGAATTTAGACAAGGATTAAGAGTCGAGAACGGTACAACGAATCGTCTTCTTTCTCTAATGATTTAATGAAACGTAAAAGCTTCCGCGCTTCGCGCGCTCGGATGGGGGGGGGGGGAACTGAATTCAGACGAGGAGTAAGATTCGAGAACGGTACAACAAATCGTCTTCTTTCTCTAATGATTTAATGAAACGTAAAAGCTTCCGAGCTTTGCACGGGAGGGCAGATGAATGTAAACGAGGATTTAGAGTAAAAAACGGTACAACGATTTTTCTTCTTTCTCTAATGATTTAATGAACGTAAAAGCCCCGCGCTTCGCGCGGGAGGGGGAAATTGTATTCAGACGAGCAGGCACGTACGCAGGGGTTGGGGGGTTGGGGGGTTGAACCCTCCCCTTCTGTTTTTTTATGTGTGTATTTTGGAGCAACCCCCCCCCCCTTTTTTGTGATGTTTTTTTAAATTTAAAAATAAAATAAAAAATGGCAATGGCTGACCTAAAAAAGTGACCTCACCCCCCCCCCCCCCCTCCGACGGAACAAAATGTCAATTTTTTCAAATTTCGAGACCAAAAAACCTTTACCTCTTACCCCCCCCCCCCCCCCCCCCTTATTCAGCGGCTGGCTGAGTCGTTGCGATTTTTTTTTGCAGACCAAAAAGAAAAAAGTGGGCCCCCCCCCCCCCTAAGAAATGCTGGATCCGCGCCTGCATGACATGTACAAATTGTTGATGCCAGCACGATTTTGCAGAAAAAAACGCAACAAAATTATAATACACGTTACCATGGATATCCAGCGCGCGCGCGTACGTGTAGTTAGCCCCCTTTCTGAGTGCATTATAATGAGTGCATTGTAATTGTACGCTCCATGATCCATCCCAGCGCAGCGCGCGTACGCTTAGCTATATAGAGCGGGCCGGGGTATTATTAGAAAGCAAATTTGTATTTTACTTTATTTTGCCTTGGATTTAGGCCTATTTTGACTTTGGATTATATAATGAAGCCAGGAATTTCAGCTGTCTGATGTGGACTCGTCTCTAGACCCCCTATGAATTTTATTTTTACTCAAGGCAATGAATTTTGGTAAGCCTGCAAGGTCTTACTCTAGTCTTAGTCTAGAACCAACATTACTCTAGATCTAACTCTCGTAGACTCCAGCTTAATACTTAATATCTAAACTTTTGTTTGTTTTGCATTTGTGTCGCTATTTTATAAAACAAATAACGCACTTGACCCTGTTGTGCGAAACGTAAATGCAGTGTACGCTCGGTTTCTTCAGATGGTGCTCACTGTCAACTCGCCGCAAGCGGCTCGTTGCACAGAGCGGCACCAATCTAAAGAAACCTCGCGCGTACTGCATTCACCGCTGTTGCACTCTGGGCCGTGCGTTATTTGTATTTATAAAATGGCTCTAGTATTTTAAGCATCGTGATTGGTCAATACGCGTCACATGGCATTGACAATTTTTGATGCAAGCAAGATTTTGCAGAAATGAGTGCAGAAAAAGCGCAGTAAAAAGTTATATTGCACGGCGCGTACGTGACCATGGAGATCCAGTGCGCGCGCGTACGCGTAGTACTAGTACGCTCCCTCGAGTACATTGTAGGCTATAGGCTACGCGCGTAGCTAATATGTACGCTCCACCATGATCCCCAGCGCAGCGTACGCGTAGCTTAGCTCTAGCTAGAGCGGGGTATTATTAGAAAGCAAATTTTTGTTTTACTTTTGCCTTGGATTTAGACCCGTTTTGACTTTTGGATTTTATAATGAAGCCAGGAATTTCAGCTGTCTGATGTACGTAGACTCGTCTCTAGACACCCTATGCATTTTATTTTTAATCAAACAATGAATCCCGTGGACTTTTTGGTAAGCCTGCAAGGTCTTAGACCCTCATTTTATTTCTAGAACCAACATAACTCTAACAGTTAGATCTAGATCGAACTTTCGTATTACTATTATAAAAGATCTAAACTTTTGTTTGTTGCTGTTTGTGTCGCTATTTTATGAAACAAATAACGCACTTGACCCTGTTGTGCGAAACGTAAATGCAGTGTTCGCTCGGTTTCTTCAGATGGTTCGCACTGTCAACTCGCCGCAAGCGGCTCGTTGCACAGAGCGGCACCAATCTAAAGAAACCTCGCGCGTACTGCATTCATCACCGCTATTGCACTCTGGGACGTGCGTTATTTGTATAATAATTACCGTGTTTACACAGTTAATCCGCATCGAGGGTTGAAGCCGGGTTGAAGCCTGCAGTTAATGTGTGTAAACGGGATCTCAGTGAGGATTTAAGCCGGGTTGAAGCCGCCTTTTGAATCCACCACAATTGCAGTCTCAACCCGCCTTGCGGCTTCAACCCGGTAATTTTTCTGTCGTGTAAACGGGATCTGATCCGCCTCGAGGGTTGAAGCCAACTAGCTAGCTAGACCTCATCAGTTTTGCCCCTGCTTACGATCAGTCTTCAACAACAAAAAGTGTTCCAATCTCCGTTACATGTATTGCTATTGTTGACTTGAATAATTTAACTTTTCTTTTTCATGAATGTTCAACTATCATTGTTAATTTATTTTTACTTCATTGAAATGAAAGATACCATATTAAATGTTTCCTGCAAAAGAAGTAAGTTTTCTCAACGTATATATAAGTTGAATTTAGCCAATTTACATTATTACTAATATTATACTCCTACTACTAGTAATACTAACAGTAACAGGCTAACAGCAATAATGGAACGGTATGCCCTTAGGCCTAGTCTAGATTCATGAGAGTTAACACGTATCTGAGGTGAATTTGATACACTGCTTGCATAGACTATTACCAGTATTGTTACGAATTTATAAACATTACCTTTCACTTTCTCTCTTTCAAATCTTCAATAATTTATGATTTTTCTGACGATTAAGTATATATAAAAAATCTCTTCCATATCGTTAATAATGTGTGCCATATATTAATGGATTTGCTCTGAATGGGCGACTGGTTTTACGAGAAGCATGTGCTCTCGTTGATAAACATTCTTAATTCATACTACAGTTCATTGATACTTGCACACTTCATGTATTATTCATTAGCTGAAGATGTGGGCAGACGTGAGCAGCCAATGAAAATGGTAGTACTGATATGCGCGCATAGCTTTCTTTTATGCGCAACCTAAAAAGTATAAATAGGCCGCGTGTATGTTACTGGACCCAGCTGAAGCTGATGTAGGTCAAATTCCCCGCATTGTGACGTCATTGTGATCCGTTTCGAGGGTTGAAGCCAGGAGGCCCCCCAAGCTCCGCCATTTTGTCCGGATCCATTAGAAGCCAAAATAAGCTCTTGCATAATTCATGAGCCTTATGAATTATGCATTCTGTAGGATGCTCCCCGCGAAAAGTGTACTGGAATGATGTTCACTACATGGTAAAAGACAATGCTCGTATCAGCGTCAAATAATCTACTGTACGGAATTATGGGTAATTTATTCATCACGCTGCGCGCTAGCAACGCAAGTGATTCAGCGAATCAGCGTGGATTATTCTGATGCGATCACCGTTAGGTGAAATACGCGCTTGAACTTGTATTATCGATCACCAGTATAACAGCTGGTGTACCCAGGATGCATCTGGGAAGTGGTGTGCATGTGTTGTTTGAGTTTTAATGTATCATTCATTTATGAATATTTACGCCAACTAACTTAAACATCATTTACACCTCTACTTATTAACATTCGAGCATAAGATTTTTTCTGAAAATCTCTTTATTGACCAAAAATGATAATAACCATCAAGGGCGTACGCAGGATTTTTTCAAGGGGGGGGGGGGGGGTTTAACATTTTGAAATCGGGCCGAAAATTTCTCAACGACTCAGCCAGCCGCTGAAGAAGCGGGGGGGGGGGTAAGAGGACACCTTTTTTAGGTCAGCCATTGGCATAATTTTTTTTTTTTTTTAAATGAAAACCAAAGGTTTTTTTTTTTTTTTGGGGGGGGGGGGTATTAAAAATACACACATAAAAAAATACCAAAGGGGGGTTTAACCCCCAAAACCTCTCTCTCCCCCCCCCCCCCCCCCTGCGTACGCGCTCGATAATCATCCATTTCCAACACATTCTCTGGCTATGATTATACATTTTAAATATGTTGATGTATTAAGTTTCCTTATTCTAGACAAACAAATTATGTGGCACAGTGGATGGATTTTCCCCATCCACTCTCATCGTGACCATAAAAATTCCCTTTCTTTCTCTTTCTCCATCTTTCGAAAAATATTTTCTGCAAGTTGTGTTCTCTTGACTGAACAACCTATTGCAATTCCTTTCTGTCTCACTTTCAGTCGTACTTGTTTTTACCACTCATTTGCATGCACTCGCTATCAACTACGATCAACCATTCTATATTCACTCCATTACCCTCCACATTTAACTTGGATTCTCTTCACTTTTCCTTTTTGCAGCCTTTGCAGGAGCCTTGAACATTTTTAATGTAGAGACCAGAGAGACCAGAAAGTATGTTAATCATTTTATTCAAATGTCCCAACTTGAAAAAAGGAAAGTGAAACATTGTTTAATTTCATCTTGACATAAAAGATTTCTTTTTTTAAAGACAATTGACTTTAATACTGGAAATTTTTGAATCGGCCAGGTTGCCTGCCACCCCCCCCCCAAAGAAAAAACAACAACAACCAGAAGTGGTACCAGGGTTTTCGTAAGGAGGCCCATGTCCTGTATAACTTTTATCTTAAATATAGTTTAATATGGTGTGGAAATCAACATTCCAATTTAATGGACCACAGTACAAAGTAAAAATTAAATGGAAGATTTAACTTGTGCCTCAAAAAGTGTTTTATATGGCCTATAAATATAAAGTAGTCTTAAGTAGAATTGGTTTATTAAGACAAGAAGAACTGGACTACATAAGTAAACATAATTTTGAACTAGGGGTCTTCTCTTACACAAAATGTAACAATTAGATTTATCCACATGAACTGCACAATTTGGAGAAGAAAACAATCTATAATATATTAAAAGTAATAATAGGGGTCACACGCGTACGCAGGGGGGGGGGGGGGTATGGATGACCTAAAAAAAGATGACTCCCCTCCACCCCCCCCCCCCCCCCCCCCGCTTATTCGTTGCGAAATTGTTGGCCCGATTTCAAAATGTTAACCCCCTTGAAAAAATCCTGCGTACGCCGCTGATATGGGGTCTAGATCTAGTAGGTCTAGACTATAGTATAATGACAACTTGACAAGCACGCTGGACCCACACAAAATCTAAATATTAGTGTTGATGTTTTTTGAATATTTGTTACATCTAAATAAAATAGGATTAGGAGTTGTTTGGTTATTAATGGTCACAGATAATTTTGATCTAGATCTTGATCTAAATAAAGTTGACACGCACCGCGTACCGATGATGCAACTGAGCGAACGGATGGCACTGATATTGATAAGTAAAGCCATCAGAGTCCACATCTACTAAAGATTTTAACAAGAATTAATCCACAAAATCCACAAAAAATCATGCTTCATAGATTATTTTAAGGTGTAACGTTAAATCTAGTTTTAAATTCAATCGATGATTGGTGAATTAGATTCATGATGACGATCAAATCTGAAATAAAACCTGATTAGAAAGTTTGATCTTGATAAATATGAGCACCGGAATTTCCCGGGGTGGGCCTGCCGGAACCCCGGGGCCCTAACTAGGTACTAGGGTGAAATGACGGTAAATCGCAGTCAAACTACTTTATGGCGATAAAAATCAATGTGCAATTTCAAGAGCAATATTTTCCTAGTCTTTTCCCCAAAAATCTGTTGAGAACTGTCTCAAAATGTAACGAAATTACCGTAGATCACGAAGACTATTGCAGCTTTTTCAAAATTGATGACTACATTCCATTAATCTACTCATATTTCAATCAATTACTCACCCATTCTCAATGAACTACATCTTCTCCGTTTGTGCGAGTAGCTAGCGTCGTGCATAAATCTGCATAATTAAAGTGACGCAATGAGGTCAAATATATTATCACATTTCTTAAACGATACTATCGATAAAATACATATTCATGAGGCTCATATCCAATCAAAAAGCCGCATCAGGTGCTTATTTTGTCTTCAAATGATCCAAAAGAGGCGGAGCCTAATCCCATTCGTGTCATGGTTCCCGCGCGTGCTGCTTTCCGTCTAGTAATTATATTTAAACGTCTTTGGCTTCAGCCAGGCCCCCCAAGCTCCGCCATTTTGTCCGGATCCATTAGAAGCCAAAATAAGCTACCTTGCATAATTCATGAGCCTTATGAATTATGCATTCTGTAGGATGCTCCCCGCGAAAAGTGTACTGGAATGATGTTCACTACATGGTAAAAGACAATGCGCGTATCAGCGTAATAAGAGAGGTCAAATAATCTACTGTACGGAATTATGGGTAATTTATTCATCACGCTGCGCGCTAGCAACGCAAAGTGATTCAGCGAATCAGCGTGGAATATTCTGATGCGATCACCGTTAGGTGAAATACGCGCTCGAACTTGTATTATCGATCACCAGTATAACAGCTGGTGTACCCAGGATGCATCGGGAAGTGGACCTTAAAGTTCCACTCGTTGTTGTGTTTTTTTTTTTTTTTAAAGGTTTTAATGGCGTGTATAATTCATTTCTGAATGTTTACGCCAACTAAGTAGCCTTTGAAAACATCATTACACCTCTACTTATTATTATTCCAGCATAAATTTTTCTGAAAATCTCTTTATTGTCCAAAAAATAATAATAACCATCCAGTTTCACAGATCTCAGGCTTGCTAAGCTCCACCCCTCATACCCAGGATGCATCGCGATATGGGGGAGTGGCCTTAACTTCATTGAATAAGAAATACTGATATTCTTAATGTCTCGATCTTATTCCCTTTTTAGTCTATCAATAACTGGGTCTGTTTTTGATTTATTAAATAAAACATGCTATAAGCCATATAACAACACATTCTCTGGCTATGATTATACATTTTAAATATACTAATGTATAAAGTTTCCTTATTTTAGACAAACAAATTATGTGGCACAGTGGATGGTTTTTCTCCACCCACTCTCATCGTACCTTAAGGATTCCCTTTCTCTCTCTTTCTCTGGCTTTCGTAAATTATCTTCTGCAACTAACGGTTTGTTGTCTTGACTGCAGGCACGTAGCCAGACTTTGATGTTTGGGGGGGGGGGGCACATACATGTAATCGATCGAGGTAAAAAAAAAGGGGTCTAAAAAAGTTCAACCGATCGTGGAATTTTCTTCTTTTTTGGCCCCCCCCCCCCCCCCCCCCCCCCCCCCCCCCCCCCCCCCCCCCCGTGGCTACGTGCCTGCTTGACTGAACAACCTGTTGCAGTTCCATTCTGTCTCACTTTCAGTCGTAGTTGTTATTACCACTCATTTACGTTTACTCGTTATCAACTACGATCAACCATTCCATATTCACTCCATTACTGTCCACATTTCACTTGGATTAACTTCACTTTTCCTTTTTGCAGCCTTTGCAGGAGCTTTGAACATGTTTAATGTAGAGACCAGAGAGATCGGAAAATATGTTAATCATTTTATTCAAATTTTCTAACTTGAAAACGGAAAGTGAAACATTGTTTTTCAACATCTAGACATAATTTTTGTTCAAAGACAATGGAATTTAACGCTGGAAATTTTGAATTGGGTTGCCCCCCTCCCCCCCCCCCCCAAAAAAAAAAAACAACAACAACAACAACAACCAGAAGTGGTTTATTAGTTAGGAGGCCCATGTCCTTTATAATTTTATTTTTAAGAATAGTTTTCTCTTTTTGTATTAATTTTACATTGGTATACCATTAATTTCACTGGGAAAACCACCCCATTCCCTTACACATCAATACTGCCATTACTTCTAGCAACAGTAATTCTATAATTCAAAACGTTTTCATTTTCTAAATCCTTCTAATATAAACATATAACAAATATAATATTGTTTACACTTTTGCAACCTGTTACATGGTCCATGTAGAAACAGCACCAGGAAGAGGATAAGCCCCCCCCCCCCCCCCGTTTTCTTAAGCTAGGAAGTATCAAAACATGATTCTATTAAAATTAGCAGTTTGGATACAAAAGGCAATGATGATTAGCAGTTTCCATATTTAGTGCATTTAGAGGGTTGTCTTTCAAACCTTCTTACATACAATACTTGAAGCAGCAATAATGTAATAATCTACAAAACTTCAAATACAGAAGTCCATAGACTGAGGTAAATGAATTTCAACATGTATAATTATAATTAAAATATCATTGATCAATTCAATCTCTGATATAGACTGATAGATCATCACTCAAATTTCAAGGAAATTTCTTTCTGCCCAGCCCTCAGTTTCATCATATAAGATGGTAGTTGACATTGTTAAAATGTTAATGTTTATTCATTGATGATTAGTTATCTTTAAATATTTGAAAGTTGACAAGATGATAAATAAATTAATTAGCTTTTTCTAAATGTGGTATTCTACAAATATATAATAGAAATAATAAATAAATAGTATGTAAATATTCAAGTTTAAACCCATCTCTAATGTCCTCTTTCATTATATGAGGGTTGCATCTTTAAGACGTAGTCCCATGAAGATGTCTTCTGCATTCATTGATGAAGTTGTAGGCTAGTTTTCAGAAGAAAGGGCTGTGATGATAACCCAAGTCTGTTGAATGGAAAAATGAAATAAGATACAGTGTATAAGAAAATAAACAACAACTAATAACATACACCCTGATACCTGCTCTGACAAAAAGAGGAAGGACTAATATTCACTTGGGATTCTAGTGGGCAAACCTAAACTATTTTACCTACAAGACTAGTTACTGACCACATGTTAGATTATTTCTGATGATCCCATTAAGACGATAGGCCTGCTGGAGCTTGGATCAGACAAGGTATGAAATAAGTAATACGTGTACAATGTACTTGTATTGTGAACTTGTGCTCAAAATTGAATAATACTCGGTTAAGTATGGGACATAAAATGACCACACAACTTGGACCAGAGAATGTACTGGAAATAATGATATTAAAACATACGTAATGTAGACTTATATTTCATCGATATCAACATTTTATTTTAAATCTAAATCACAATTGTGATATTCAGTCAAGTATTCTTTTACAAGTAACGGACAATGAAAAATATGTTTTTCAGATCTATAACTTTCTGCATGATATGTGTTCTACAATAGGTTATTGGGGGTACCTACATTGTATATTAGCACACTTGCTCGTATGAAGTGTAGTAGGCCCGCATCTCTAGATATGCTTCTGTCAATATCTGTTCTTTGTTCCTCTCCTGGGTTTGTAATCAGCATGCCTTCATCATCCACTGTAGAGAAGCATCATCCTGCATAAGAGAAAACAATGTAGGTACTTCAATTAAAAGTGATAATAATAGATACATATCAACCATAATACATCCTATAAACAGACTTTCATTAATCTTATGTTGTGTTCTTCTTCATCTTCATTGCTCAAGAAGTGAAAGGACCACTTACAAAAAAAAGTAATGAGGGGTCCTGTGTATACCCTACATGTATGATCATTATTATTATTATGTAGTGCTTTGAATGTGCATTAGACATCGTTCTGTACACACAGGACCTCCTGTAAATAAGGACAAATCCCTTTGTAAACAAAGAAAGGGAAGAACTAGAATAAAATATCCCTTCCACTATATACACTTGCAACATAAACTTAGTTCCATTTCCTTTTTAGTGAATTGATAGGTGGTCGTTTAATATTTGTGTGCTAAATATCCTGAAAATTTTACCTGCAATGGGACTTTCAGCTTCATCTTGCAAATATAAGAAATGTTGTAATGTCTACTCATCAGTTAACTCCTTCCAGCTCTTCATTAGTTTCAATCTGTTGAAACAAAAAGAAAACAAAATCAATATAGATCTTGCATAAAAGCTATTTTTCATGTCATGGTTGGCCTTAATTTTAATATGGTGTGAAAATCAACATTCCAATTTAATGGACCAAAGTACAAAGTAAAATTAAATGGAAGACTTAACTTGTGCCTCAAAAGTGCTTTATATGGCCTATAAATATAAAGTAGTCTTAAGTAGAATTGGTTTATTAAGACAAGAAGAAGTGGACTACATAAGTAAACATAATTGTGGACTAGGGGTCTTCTCTTACACAAACAAATAGATTTATCAACATGAACTGCACGATTTGGAGAAGAAAGAAATCTCTAATATATTAAAAGTAATAATAATAGGGGTCAGGCACGTACGCAGGGGGGGGGGGGTGTTAGACCTCCCCCTTGAGTTTTTTTTTAGGTAGACCTAGACCTCTATATGTTTTTCTGGAAACCCCCCCCCCCCTTTTTTAGTGTTGATTTTAAAAAAATCAAAAAAAATCCTAATGGATGACCTCAAAAAGATCCCCCTCCCCCCCCCCCCCCCCGCTTATTCAGCGGCTGGCTGAGTCGTTGCGAAGTTTTTGTGACCAATTTTTTTTTTTTAAATGTCCTCTTCCCCCCCCCCCCCCCCCCCCCGCTTATTCAGCGGCTGGCTGAGTCATTGCAAAGTTTTGTGACCAATTTTTTTTTTTTAAATGTCCTCTCCCCCCCCCCCCCCCCCCCTCCCCGCTTAATCAGCGGCTGGCTGAGTCGTTGCGAAATTTTTGGCCCGATTTCAAAATGTTAAACCCTCCACCCCCCCCCCCCCCCTTGATAGGGATCTAGATCTAGATCTAGTACTAGTAGATCTACTAGACTCTAGGGACTAGGCTCTAGTAGTAACTGTTAGATCTATACTAGAGACGAGTAATGACAACTTGACAAGCACACTGAACCCACACAAAATCTAAATAAACAAATCCTAGTGTTGATGTTTTTTGAATATTTTTTATCAATAAGTTCCAGGTTTACATCTAAATTAAATAGGATTTGGAGTTGTTTGATTATCAATGGTCACAGATAATTTTGGTATAGGTCTAGAAATAAAGTTGACACGCACCGCGTATGAACTATGATGCAACGGATGGCACTGATATTTAGTAAAGCCATCCGAGTCCACATCTAAGTTAGGTCTAGATCTACTAAAGATTTTAACAAGAATTAATCCACTTGGATTATCAAAAAAATCATGCTTCGTAGATTATTTTAAGGTGAAACGTTAAATCTAGATTTAAATTAAATCGATGATTGGTGAATTAGATTCATGATGACGATCAAATCTGAAATAAAACTTGATTAGAAAGTTTGATCTTGATGCAAAATGAGCACCGAAATTCCCCGGGGAGGGCCTGCCGGAACGCCGGGGCCCTAACTGGAGTACTAGGGTGAAATGACGGCAAACCGCAGTCAAACTACTTCATGACGATGAAAATCAAAGTGCAATTTCAAGAGCAATAATTAACTAGTCTTTTCCCCAAAAATCTGTTGAGAACTGTCTCCAAATGTAACGAAATTACCGTACATCACGAAGACTATTGCAGCTTTTTCAAAATGATGACTAAACTCACTTAATCTACTCATATTTCAATCAATTACTCACCCATTCTCAATGAACTAACTCTTCTCAGTTTGTGCGAGTGTAGTAGCGTCGTGCATAAATCTGCATAATTAAAGTGACGCAATGAGGTCAAATATATTATCCGGTTTCTTAAACGATACTATCGATAAAATACATATTCATGAGGCTCATATCCAATCAAAAAGCCGCCTCGGTAGCTTATTTTGTCTTCAAATGATCCAAAAGAGGCGGAGCCTAATCCCATTCGTCTGCATGGTTTCCGCGCGTGCTGCTTTCCGTCTAGTAATTATATTTAAACGTCTTTGGCTTCAGCCCCCTCGCGGCTTCAACCCGGCTTCAACCCTCGAGGCGGATCACTGTGTAAACACGGTAATTTGGGTAAAGAGGTAATTAGTGCGCTTGCTATATGTCTATAGCTATGTGTGCGCACTAAATTAAGCCTTATTAAACTTGAGATTTATTTGTCATCCATATACTGTCACGAAACAATCTATGATGAATTAAAGTACATCAAATAACAAGACAATAGGAGTTTAGTTGTATAAAACAAATGATGTATGTTTTCATTCGTTCATTATACGTTGTTGCTGTGTGTATCTATCGCACTCAGCCTACGGCTTCGTGCCATAGATACACACAGCCTCAACTCGAGTGCGGATAGATCGTATAATGAACTCATGCGCATGCATCATTTGTATAATACGTGATTTGTTTTTCTTTTTCTTTTACTATCTAACTGTTACAATACCTTGGACAGGCTTTCGCAAATTTGATATGAAATGGGTATCCAGCTAGAACCAAAAAAAAAACCGTAAGGCAAGAACATAATACAATCTTTATGAATTTATTTTGTTGAATCTCCCCGAGCAAGTTATATTTGTATTGCACCCTAACATTATTATTACTTTCGTCGTTCCCACAAAATGTTAATGATAACAGTAGTAAAATAATAATAATGTACCGTTTCATTACGAAAACTTTCATTCAAACATATTTAATCATCAATTCAAGATCATTTGCAATTCACTGTTTATCATATTGGTCCAGGTTAAAATGCATGAGCACATCAAATAAAATGGAGGTTAGAAAATTCAACATAACAATAATAACAAACGATAGGAAGCAATATACAGCAAAATCTGAAGAATTAAATGAATAGAACGAAATAAAAATCACTCACTCTAGAGAATACAAGCAGGTTAAAGAAAAAACAAAAACAAAACAAAGGACAATGGTAGTATAGTGGTCTTAAGCACCACCAAGAGGGATTATCAGTTGTTCTTCCACCAGTCTTCAGGAGTTTCGGCTTGTTATGTGCAATACTTCCTCTTGGTCGTGGGCCAGTGGTACAAAATGCACCACCTCCCCCTGGTGCAAAATAAAACGATGTTTAAACGTCAGTTACTCTCTGCTTTTGGACATACTTGGTCCATAGATAGCCGTGTAGAACATGCCTCTGCTGCCTCTAAAAAAGCTCTATAAGCTTGCGATGTCTTTTACTTGAAAAACTGAAATCAAGAAACCACCAAATGAACGCAGTTTATATTGATATTATGTACAGTAAGTAACTGGAAAGATAAGTTACATCGCCAAACTCCAGTGGTGGTAGTTTACAATAAAAAATAATTTGCTAAAATTACTTTTGAAATGACACTATAGCATCATTGCTATTGAGTGATAAAGCATTTTAGTGATCCCTGGAAATGTTAACTAGGCATTACATTTTCGTGTTTGTATATATGTTTTGTTCATCCAGTCATAAATGTCTGTTCATGCTAAGCTTTACATGTTTGATTTTCAAGAGCAAGATGTTAATTTTGTGATTCCTATATTTTGAGTAGTATCTCACGTGATTTAATGCATGATTTAAGTTGTCGATTTTTAAAAATTTGTAATAAACTTTATATTGTATTTCTTTAAAAGATTCCACCAAAAAGGGGATAATGTAAAATTACATTAAATGTATAGAACAGTTTTGGAAACGCCCCCCCCCCCTCTCAAAAAATGAAATCTTGTTACCAATCATGTGAAAGAATATGTTTTGGGGGGCTATACGCGATGATACAAATTTTGCCGGAAACCTCCTACTAATTGATATATTTGGTAATATTAGGTAAATTATTATATCTATCCGGACTGGATAGATATCACCAAGTCCAAAATACATATTTCTGTGTACAGTGCTTGTAACTTTACCAAGAGTGAGCCAAATTTCTTATCATTTTGATGATTCCCGGACCGGAATCTTGTTCTACACACCAATACTTATATGGTAGATGATCAACCATTTTTAATCGATTCCACAACGTTTCTTTCACAATGCAATCGCAAAGGAAATTTGCATTCCTTGTATCATAACCAAAATGAGGCGTACGTATGTCCGTTTATCTTTTACTTTTTCGTTAACTGGCTCGAGAGAATGGATGAATTAAGTGCATTTATTGATAGTAAGTTTTTGTCGGTATGTACACCTAAATGCCTAACATGAGGAAATAAGTGATGCCTTTATTTTAATATAGTCTTCTACCTATCATTTTAACACCAGAATTATCATGAAAAGTAAAACAATATTACTGAATCTGAATTATTATTTTATATACAATGAGAGTGATGCATATGACCTATCATGTGCGGAATAACCGTTTGATTCAACATTAGGGTGTTAATAATTAAAATATAAACAGATAAAGAGCTATACAAATATTTGAATATTGTTACTTTACGAAGGTAGGCCTGTACATAGTTCGTTCTCGAAAAAAGCGTTCAAACTGTCACATAATTAGGCATATATGTAAAACATGGAAGAAATAACATTTAATAAATTGGGTCCTGCTCCAGATGTTATATTCTTGAAATATTGTCTAAAAAGACCAGTCATACAAGTATTAGATCAGTATGAACTTGAAAAATTAAAAAACAAGTGTATTCATATTTGCGTGTGTGTACGCTAAATCGACAAAGAAATACGTGAATAAAACTGTCACATAGTTTCTAAACGCATTTTCAAAATCAATACATTGTCAATAATATTTATTTTTTATTAATGCCGTTATCCTTGCCCTTGTTCTATGTTCATGATCTCCCTAGCTAAGTCGAGAAAGCCATTATCTACAAGTTTGTTGTTGAAATCTCGCTGCCGCTCTGGTGTCTCTGTTAAACTCAATACATTCTTAAGTTTATTTTTGACCAAGCCTTCCATCGCCTTTGTCCAGTTTGTCACGCAGTCACAGATCCTTCTTGACATCTCATCTGATGACATGACCTCTCCTTGCTTTTCTTCCTTGATCTCTAGCAGACTTCTCAGAGATGTTCTCCTACCCTCATCCATTTCGTTCACCATATCCTCGATGAAATCAAAGCTTGTTTCTCTGCTGTTGTATTTGCCTGTCGGACAAGACACGATTAATAAACATGATTTGTTATATCTTAACACTAACAAAATAAATTTTCCACCTTTCTACTTTGCTTAAAGGTACTATGTCCCATTTGCAGGTCAAACAAATGAAAAAGTTAAATTCCAACTACATTTGAAAGATAATACTAATTTAGAACTTCCCTAAAAAAGGTGGGGCTTGAAAACGTCTTCAAGTGGGAAAATAACGACTATTAGTCGTCAAATCGACTTAAGGGCTATAGAGCCCAAAAGTAATAGTCTTGATTTTCAGACAATTGTACCAAATGGTCATACATTTTATGCTGCGCAAAGATTCAATCAGTTTAATCTTGGCCATCACAAGAAGTGGGTTATTGATGTAGACAAATGCTCATATACCCTTTACAACTCTTTTCATGTATGTTATTACCAAAGAAGAAAAAAGCCAGTCAGTCACTCAATAGTGTCTGACAGTGAAGTCTAGCAAGTAAATGGGTCTCCTTGCATAATTTGAATATGAGGACACTGCTAACGTTTAAATTTCACAGATAGGACATACATGACATATTCATAATTCCTGCAAAGTTCTACAGCATTTGAGGTTGGCTGCAAAAGGGACATAGTACCTTTAATTGAGTTCAATATGTCAAATATTAGAGCATTTTCTTTAACAACGTAATATGATATACCTAAATTAACGTCACATTTCCTCAAACGAAGTGTTTTTATGGATTAAACAAAGAAACTTAATGGAAACGTAGAACGTGACGTGAATCAATTCAATTATAGTGTACATTCATTAATTAGGCAACATTTGCCATACTCGACCCAGGTGAGGTAAATGGGTAAATGCGTAGCTAGTATAATTATTCCTTTAAATGCACTGTGCGCTGATTACGGCTGCCGGAGCTAGAGAAGCGTATGCGCTATACAAGAACGGACTATCATTATCCAAGCTAAATAATTGTCCATTGTTGTTTCACCCGTTAAGAAAAATGGCCATTGGGTAGTAATCCATCACTCAACTATTCCTTTTGATTTATAATTACTTTTATACGTCCACCTACCATTAATTACTGCAGCTACAAGGTGTGGTTTACTGATCTTCTGTAAGCCTTCTGCTAAGACTACTCGGTGATCGAGTAGGCCCGGGCACACCCTCTCTTTCCAAATCTTCAATAGAGTGCGTACGGAGGCCATGTTGCTGTCGGGTATATCTTCGTCAGTGAGCTCGAGCATTATTTGTAGATCATGTAATCGTGGTGTCTTCTGATAGCAAGTGTGGAATTCTTTTGGTTTCTCACCAACATTTGAAGAAGACTGTCTTGTTTTGTCGACTGTTTCGTTTGTGCTTTCCTTTGCTTGCTTACTTTCTCCGCTGTTCTCAGGGGTATCCGCACCATCCTTGGGCTTGTCATCTTGAGTGACTGCTGTTGCTATGGCAACAAGTTCACCATAGCTTGGTTCAGTGGCTTGAAAAGAAGAAGAACCGGGATTTGATTAATATTTCATACCTTGTTCATTGATTCAAAGGATACGTTGAGTAGGGTGGGCAATGTTTCTATAGAAAATAAAACATTTCCAAATGAACGAAAAATAAACTATGAAAGAATTCACGCTTTAAAAAAAAAATTGAGGGCTACAAGATTCCACTTTCTGCTATGATATATATTGTTAACACATTTACTGGCTCAGCTTTCAGATTATAAGGTGATAGACAAATTATGTAAATCTATTCCTTTCCAATTGATTTGATCGCTAAGCATGATTTCAATATGTATTTACACGATGCTTTCTTACCAAATATGAACCGCTTCATGACGTTAGGGTAACCAGCATTTTCCAGAATACTGCAAACATCACGTCTAATGTCCCCACCAGAAATGCTTTTAACCATCTTACATAACTGTAACACAAGATTTATAGTGCCACGATCAAGGTGAGATACACGAAACTCTTGTCGGTAAAATGTTATTTTGCTTCTCTCGATTCCAAGCGAATCAGCAAATGGACGGAAGTCTTCCATGATCAAATCAAGCGCCATATCTACCAGTTCAGCTTTGTAGATAACTTTACTTTTGGGACGAGAAAACAGTCCTTTATAAGAGAAAAGAATATTTATAAATAGGCGATTATTACTCTGTGTTGTTATTTCAGCATGAGGAATAGCTTTTTTAAATCCGTTACTCACCGTTTGAATTCATGTTTGATACATTGTTTTAAAGCCAAATGCTAAAATATTTAGATCCATATACACGGAAATCAAGATTCAAATGTCCTACATTAGTCATTCCAATTAATTGATTCTATTACATCATGATACTATGATATTCCATGCAATACATATATCACACTGAAGAAAAAATGTTGGGACTCCAAAAAACTGTAAAGTTCTATTTAAGACATTAGCTGGTTCAAGGGTAATGTTTTTTTCAATTTTTCTATCATTCATGTCATCTCTTTACACAAATTAAGTCATTACCACTGGCTAATACTCACCATCAAATCCTATTGATTTCAAAGCAGTTGACAGTATTTTGGACTTCTCCTCCTTTTTCAGCTTGGTGCTTCCATCTCTCCATCTACACATGGTTTTAAACCGTTTCTCTTCATCAGTAAGATCGTCTGGGTTGTAGGGGATGTGAAGTGTGTCACAGAGCTGTTTCATAGGTGTTGGAGAGACCAGCTTGGCAATACGCTCGAGCATGTTAGTACTTGGCCACGTCTCGTCAGACTCTTCCGACACATCTTCAGGAAGGAAATTATGTCAACAACAAAAAGTGATTATGAGGTAACGAATATATAGAGCCTGCATATTGAACTGTGATTGTATTTATTTAAAAAAAAGATATGTAGGCAAATAAAATCAATACGATCTCTATTTAGTATTCAGATGTGTATTATCTTTGATTTTTTATAGTAGAGGCCGTGATGTGCAAGGTTACTGACTTCTCGTAAAAAAATGTCTGCATGATCTATTATTATTCATCCGACTTTGGATTATTGATTTTACAGAGACAGAACAGAGGAAGAGGTAATCACGTTCAGCTCGATCTACACTTTGAAGAAATCAGAAACTGGTCAAGATCTAACAAATCCTGCGCTGTCCTTCAAAAGGAGTATTAATATCAACACAAGTTTGTAATATAGTCAAACATCAAACTTTTAATATGACTAAACCACAACCTAAACAATATCGGCCTTTATCCCCAATCTTAATTTGTTTAAAGGTAACATTTCTGGAATAAAACTTATATAAAAAGAAAAGCTTACCCAGGTCGCCAGTTCTTCCTTTTTGATCATTAGCTGCACGCTGTAGCCGGCATCTCTTCTCGCAATTACTACAGTTCTGCTCAGCCCACCAATCCTCGATCATTTTATGACTATCAAACAGAGCTGTTCTGTTTTCCTCGAAGACATTATCTATACAAACATCTCTGTGTATGTTCTTTGAGCCGAACAAATTGATCTGCTGTACGTACTTTTTTCTGCAGTCCGTTGTAGCATTAATCAGTTCGATACAGTGTCGTGATGTTTGTCCGGGTAAAATGAATTCATGTATTTCATTCTTATTTAGCCCACGTTTCTGGGATTCAGGTACTAGATGAACAAATTTATATCACAAAAAACATCATAAGTAAACAAAAATATTAATACAATTCATATATAAATTTGTAAACAATGCATAATGGAAAGCGGACAGCCAACACAAATTGACAGAGAGAGAGAGAGAGAGTAAGAGATAAGAGAAAGACTTATCTAGAGAACAGCCTTTATATCTTTGTATTATTCTAAATACGTTTGTTATTCTTTAGTTTTTTGAGAGACATTCAAATTCAATTCTTTCTATTTCATAAATTATACACTAATGATAACCTCGTGAAGATCTTTCTACTCTTACATCATTATATTCTTTCCTTTTTCTTCAAAGGAAAAAATATGTCAAATTCCAAAAATATATGGGAAAATTTAATTCAATTACGATTTAATTATCGTATAAGAGAAATAAACCGTAGTTAAATATTTTTGGGAGAGAATTATACCATAATTGAATTCTTTTACAAAAGAATTAAACCGTTATTGAATTAAAATCGTTATTGAAGCAAACATTCCCATAAACAGAGCGACTTTAAATTACTTCGAAAGAAATCCTTATCGCCCGGGATGTACTTGATTGTCTCCAGTGCCAGGCTTAACATCACTTCTTGGTTCCCAGAACTGTTAACATCCCTCCATTGTTTCAAGATATTCATGGCTCCTTCGACGGCCTCTCTTTTCTCTTTGCCCTTCAGCACCTCAAGGTGTTTATGTGGTGCACCGAGTTCCTCTAGGAGTCCAATGAATCTCTCACTTCCTTCGATGTTCCACAGTATATGTTCCAGGTCGTCCGCAGTCACTGCTCGAGTAGAGTCGGAGTATTCTACACATACATGTGAAAGAATAATATGGGACATACCGTGTGAGTAAAAAAAAGTTCACACCTAGAAAATTGCAAGTTATTTGAAAAATCATTTATAAATAGTAAATTGTTATACATCTTATGAAAGAGTGTTTTATCCCAAATCATGTGGTATCATTTTTGTGTGGTATGTGTTGACGCTTGGATAAACAGGAGGCATTGTTTGCGAGAGTGCAAACATCGACTTGCGCCACAGTGATGCCTACAGCATGTATTATATGTTGGGATTACCGGAGTGAGAGAATGAATTGAATGTATCAAATGAAATGCATTGCATATGCTTTTTGCAGAAGCAAAGTCACACACACATACAAACACGCGCACAAATGTTCGTTGATATTTTATATTCGATATTTGATATGTGTGGCCTGATTAATTTTGTAAGCGATGCTATTTGGATCTGCAAAGACCGAATTAATACCCAAATCCCAATGGTTTTATTCAAATATCTCATAAGCAACTTCGGCGCAAGTTGATTTTTGCACTCTCGCAAATAATGACTGCTGTTCATCCGAGCGTGAACACATACCACACAAATTGATACTAAACGATTCGGGATAAAAACACTTTTTTATAAGATCTATAATAATGTACTGTCCATAGATGATTTTTTTAACAATTGGCAATTTTATAGGTGTAAACTTTTTTTGACTCGCACTGTATTTTGACACCTTTCTACGCAGTATGGTTAAACGATTATTGGTCAGGCAAGACTAAGGCTTTTTACCTCACTAAATTCAGTATAGTTGACGTAGCATAGCCATATGTTGGAGATATACTGATAAACTCAAGAATAATATTTTTTTAAATATGAGTCATACATTTTATCTTCAAAACATTATATTTATTAGCACTATAATAAATACGCTTACCAATAAAATGAGTACTAGGTTGGGGGGGGGGGGGTAAACACGTTTAAACTAAAGCACTTGCTTCGAGGAAATAAATATACATCGTCATGGTTAGAATAAATGGAGTCTTCAGAAAGTAAATGAAAACAACTATTAAAACAAACACATGTTATAAAACCTCAATGTTGAATTACTTTGTAATTCATGTATTGCAGACTCCAAGCCGGCATTCCTACACGCATCAAAGAAGTCCATCCTCTGACATTTCCCAGTGTATCCGGCTTTCCATTGACAAAACTCCTGGTAAAAATCATCGCCGGTTCGTAATGTCCTAGAACTCTCTTCGTCCTGGATTGGTTTGTCGAGAACCTTTCCGAGTTCGTCGCTCAAATTCTGCTCTAGAGCATACTTCACCAGTTTCCACAGTTCAATGTATGAAATAAGATCTGGAAAAGAGGGTAAAATGCTTGTATTATTAATGTTTCTCCTCCTTGCACCATAATAATGCTAACGTAAAGCATTACACTTTATACTTAGAAAGTCGTTTTTTCTCAACAATTGTTCATCATCACCCCCATTTCAGTTTGCTACTCCCTAATTTGTTCTGATAAGTACGCATTTGCATCATACACATGCATATTGTACAATAACTGTATTTGATTGCAGAATCATGTGACACATTGAACTCATCAACTGAAAATCCAAATGTGTTTACTTACTTTACGAACATTACAGATGACACACTACTCTGAGCGCAAACCAAATGTTGAAAATAGTTGAAATCTTGAAACATAGATGACTCTGTTTCTTCCGTACACTACTAATAGATTTGTTATTGAAGAGACTAGTGATTGGTTTTTCTTATTCATTTCTTTATGATGGCGAGAAGTTTGAACCTTACCACGTTGTTTCTGCTTAGGGCCCATAGGGGCCATAGGGACCTTGTCGTATTTCTCTGAGAAAAATAACAAGAAGAAAATACAAATAACTTCAGTCTCATTTCTTGTTATCTTTGTTCTGTTTCAGATTGTTTTGTTCTTTTGTATGTTTTGTTTGTATTATGTTTTACATTTTTATTAGGCACCATGTTATTGATTTTTATATCAATTCATTTTTTTTCCAACAAATTTGAAGATAAACTTTTATTATCATATATTTCACTTTTTATATGACAAATGTGGAAATTCTAAATGAATGTTACTTACGTTTCAAGTGCCTTTTGCGTCGTTGGATAACACACACAGCAATTACGATGATTGTAGATACAAGTATTGCAGCTGAAAATTCAATATATATATAAATTCGATCTGATTATTTTTCCCTTTTAAAACAGAGAGTACTAGGCCTAAAGGGTGAATGAAATTCCGTTCCCTTCCGCCCATTATATAGGCAACACCCATGATAACAACGTGTGTGGTGGTGTGCTTGTGTGTGTGCGTGGGTGGAGTGTTAACAATAATAAAAATGATAATGCCTTGTATTTTTAATGGGATAGGAGGGGGGCTGGCATGCAAAACGATTAACCGAAAAGGTGCATTTTTATTCTATCCTGTTTGTCAATGTCTGGAGATGATTAAGCTACTTTGTTCGTTTTTGTTATTTATTTGTCTCTCTATTTCTCTCTCTCTCTCTCTCTCGCTCTCTCTCTCTGTCTGTCTCTCTCTCTCTCTCTCTCTCTCTTTGTTGCTAGCTATCAATTACCCCTGATCTCTAAGTACCCCTACTCTCTGTTTTTGTTTTACTGTCATTATCTGTCAGTTATAGACAACCACTTACGGACAACAACTGCCACAGCAACGCGTGTCTGCTGAACATTTTGAAGCAAGTGGATTGTCATGGACCTGCTTTCAGCTTTTCCAACTAGCCCTTTTGCAACACATTCAAAGACAGTTTCACTGGTGTCATTCGTTGCCATCCTAATACGTTTATTTCTTGTACCGTCGCTGTTATTCCACACCCTCGTTTCCAAGGAATCAACTCTCAGTGATCCATGCATGAAGAACAGGTCGATAACTGGGTAGTATTCTCTTACTTCACATGTTAACGTTGTTTCAGAAGCGATGCGGAGAGTACATGATGATAGATCCTGTTGCTCTCTGGGACACTCTTCGATTGAAGGAAACGGCTCCAGAGGAAAATCTATTTAAATTTCAATTGAAAATGTTAAATAAAGGCAGATTTAATAGATATCACCTTGATAATTTATTTCACTGCTTTTCTATTTTGTTTAACCTTAATTATTCATATCGATTTATGTGCTTTGTAACTTGCAATACTTGTATTTGTTGTGTTACGTAAGGTTTTTGTATAGTCATTATCTAATTATATTAGTTACACGGTGCCTTTTATAAGTAAACATGCAAAGTACCAAAAGCTGTACGTGTGTCTTGTGACCGTGTCGATAACAAGTGATGAATGTATCAATCAATCAATCAATCATCAATTAAGAAAAGGCAAAAACAAATCGGCCTTCATTGTATATTCCCTTGTCTTAAGGAGTATTGGTAAGACACAACTTGTTAAAATTAAATATGGGTAGCCTTATGAAACGCTTCATATATTTCAATTTAGTTGTTTCAATTCTGTTTTGAAACTTCCTATAATAATAGTAATAATATGTCCAAATAGAAAAAATATACTCCATGCACTTTAAATAAATTATCATATTATTACCACTACATTTAGCTGAAGCACTATGATAAGGTGCTCGAGCATTGACCTAATTGCTTCTTACTCGGCACCCTTTACTTCATTTTTCCTTTCACGTCACACTCCGTTCAGGACAGAAAGTGGTACATCAAAAAAAAATTGCGGTATTCAACTCCTCTCTTTTATCTCTCTTTCTCGCTCGCAATGTTTACCGAATACATTGAGCCTGGTAACATTCCGAAATAAATGGCCTGTGTCAAAGTCAGTCACGTCACAGAAGTAGCTATCTTCATGGAGAATCTTTACATCATTGATAAGCAAAGAGTATTCCTTGGTGATGTTAAACAACCCTTCTTCATATCCAGGTCCACTCCTCTCTCCGACACTGCGAGACAGGTCCGTGCTGACCAAGGTATCGTTTGCACCTCTTACCCAGGAGACTCTCCTCGGACGAATATTCACCTGGCATGGTAGTACACCAACTTCACCCTTCTGAACTGCCACACTCTGTTCCGTTCTTACGGCACTGTCTAATCGTAAAGGAAAGAATATGCGTATAATACGTATTCTTTCCATTTATAAATGAATTAAAGTCTGACATAACATATGATAATTGTTTATTATAATCTTCACCATGTGCACCCTGCCTTCCTTTACGAAGAGCAAGGTCCTACTACTTTTCAAAAAACTATAAACGTTTATAAAAGAAATTATGTATTGGGATACATTTACAAAATACTTATAACAACTGAAAGGATGTCGTTTTAAATATTTTAAATAGTTGCATCACAGATCGTCATATTAATTGCAAAAGGGTTACGCTTTTTGCTTTGCTAAATAACAATGTTAATTATATTTTATGAGAAAATAAAACATTTCTGAATAACAACCTTCCCTGTGCATCCGCTATCTTAACCTATCCTGGCGGAGTGCAGGAGGAAGGGGGGGGGGTACCATGTGTAAGGAACAATAATTTGGAAAAAATGAAATAGCACAAAAAAGCATGCCTCTCTGACGAGCGAGATTCATGTAGCAAAAGAGCCATCCCCTCTCTCCCCTTAACAAAATAAAGGAGTGGACATTGTACAGTGGACGGGGTGTTGCTTCATGCGCCTGTAATCCAGCTAACAATGGAAGTTACAAACTGATTCAGCCGCGTCTTTCGGACGTATCCGGACACCTACCCCCTGGACATCCACCCCCCCCCCCGGATTACCACCCCGAGTCAACTACCCCCTAGGACAAGTACCCCTACGACAAGCACCCTGTAGGACGGCTACCCCAGGACAACTTCCCCCGGATAACTACCCCCCCCCCAACAATTACCCCCTAGGACAGCTACCCCCTGGACAGTTATCCCCCCCCCCTCCGGACAACTACCCTCAGACAACTACCCCCTAGGATAGTTGTCCGGGGGTAGTTGCCCTAGAGGATGGTTGCCGTAGGGGGTAGTTGTCGTGGAGTAGTTTTCCGGGGGTAGTTGTCCTAGGGAGTAGTTGTCTGGGGGTAGTTTTCCGGAGGGTAGTTGTCCCGGGGGTAGTCGTGCTAGATGGTGGTTGCCCTAGAGGTAGTTGTCATATGGGGTAGTTGTCATTGGGGGTAGTTGACGGGGGGAGGTTATAGGGGATGGATGTCCAGGGGGTAGGTGTCCTAGAACCCTTTCCGATGGTGACGTTAAAGGTCGGTCCACAGACTTAAATAATCATATTTGACTGATGCAGGTCTGTAAAAACTCAATCACACACACACACTAGGGTGACGTGACTTTATATTCAAACAATTCAATCACGGAAACAAATATAAGCAAGGCAAGATACACCTCCCATCCAACACACCACAAACACTCACATACCCATGAATGGCAGGACGGGGGCTCATGTGATGGCTTAAACCCATAATATAGTGTAAAAACTAATGGACTTTGTAAACAGCCTGTGACTAAAATGGAACCTACTCATAATTGTGACATCGGTGTAGTTGTCAATCAGGATTCCTTTGTAGTTGGAGACTCTGCAGATATAGCGTCCTGCGTCTGTATTCCTCACATTTCTGATGACCAGAGAGTAGTTTTCATCCATGTCACAGCTACCATCTTCGTATCTTGGGCCGGATTTTTCACCATAACTCCAGATTATTATCGAAGGCGATTTCGCCGGGTCAGATCCCTTCTTCCAATAGACCGCATTTGGAAGCCCTTTAAATCGACACCTTAATATGCTATTGGTTCCGTTGACTAGCGTCTTCTTGACCTCAGTATAGACAACATCGTCCGGAATATCTTGAGACGACCCTGTCAGAATAAACGTCACGAACAAAATATCAGAAATATGAATAACACTTAATCAACAGGCAGATGATGTAACACAAGACTGGCTGATATGCAATGAAATTGTTCAAGAGACACTTTTTAAATCTTCTTTCAACGTGATAACGACACCAAAATACATCATCAGATAGATTCGCGTTCACTTACCAAATATGGAAAACACGACACAGAACAATCCTGCTGCAAACGCTATTTTGACTTCCATGATTGCTATTTTCTAAGTTATTGGTAGTGGAGATAGCTCTAATAGCCCGCACTAAGTCTAAACTTGTAATGTTAATCATTACTGAACGACAGCCATAACGGAATGGCAAGGTGGCACGATGTGTTTGCACTGCATAAACCGTGTAAACAAACTTCAAGTTTTTTTCCCCGATAAGTGCTTATTGCACGCAGGGGCGTCGGTAGACCATTTTCAGTGGGGGAGGGGTGTAGAGGCCAACGATTACCGACAAAACTAGCCACCAATTACCGACAAAATTAAATGTCCCAATATTTATAAATTTAGCGCTATAAACCCGGGGGCCGAAGGCTAATTTTATTTCCTATGGATTATCTATAGTAATTGCGTATGCGCAAATGGTCATTTTCCTCGACGACATAAATTTACGAATTATTTCGTCACATTAGTCAGCATCATAGCTATATATTTTAATGCCGGCGCGGAGCTAGAATCTTATTTTAGGGAGGGGCGCTGGTGAGTAAGCGAATCACTTTTGTGCGCTCATTAGGGGGGTGTGGGTGATAGGCCACCCGCGCGAAGGGCGGAAGCTTATACGTTCCCTTAAATTTTAAGGAAAAGAAGACGATTTATTGTACTGTTAATCCTCGACTGTTAATCCTTGTCTGAATTCAGTTCTCCCGCGCGAAGCGTGGAGGTTTTGACGTTTTATTAAATTATTAGAGAAAGTAGAAGATTCGTTTAACCGTGCTCGTCTATTAATCCTTGTCTAAATGAAGTTTCTCCCTCCCGCGCGAAGCGCGGAAATTTTGACGTTTCATTAAATTATTAGAGAAAGAAGACGATTCGTTGCACCGTTTTCGACTCTTATTAAACCCTATTTATCTGAATTCAGTTTCCCCCTCTCGCGCGAAGCGCGGAAGCTTTGACGTTTCCTTAAATTATTAGAGAAAGCAGACGATTCGTTGTACCGTTTTCGACTCTTAATAAGCCCTAAGTGTCTGAATTCAGTTTCCCCCTTTAGCGCGAAGCGCGGAAGCTTTGACATTTCCTTAAATTATTAGAGAAAGAAGACGATTCGTTGCACCGTGTTCGACTCTTAATAAGCCCTATTTATCTGAGTTCAGTTTCCCCCTCTCGCGCGAAGTGCGGAAGCTTTGACGTTTCCTTAAAATATTAGAGAAAGCAAACGATTTGTTGTACCGTTTTCGACTCTTAATAAGCCCTAAATGTATGAATTCAGTTTCCCCCCTTTAACGCAAAGCGCGAAAGCTCTGACATTTCCTTAAATTATTAGAGAAAGAAGAAGATTCGTTGCACCGTTTTTTAACTGTTAATCCTTGTCTGAATGATGTTTCTCCCCCTCGCGCAAAGCGCGGAAGCTTTGACGTTTCCTTAAAATATAAGAGAAAGCAGACGATTCGTTGTACCGTTTTCGACTCTTAATAAGCCCTAATTGTCTGAATTCAGTTTCCCCCTCCCGCGCAAAGCGCGAAAGCTTTGACGTTTCATTTCATTATTATAAAAAAGAAGACGATTCGTTGAACTGTGCCCAACTCTTAATCCTTGTCTGAATTCAGTTTTTCCCCCTCCCGCACGAAGCGCGGAAGCTTCGACGTTTCATTAAATTATTAGAAAAAGCAGACCATTCAGTGTCCTGTTCTCGACTCTTAACCCTTATCTGAATTCAGTTCTCCCCCTCTCGCGCGAAGCGCTCAAGTTATGACGTTTCATTAAATTATTAGAGAAAGAAGACGATTCTTTGAACCGTGCTTGACTCTTAATCCTTGTCTGAATTCAGTTTCTCCTCCTCCCGCGCGAAGCGCGGAAGTTCTAACGTCTATTAAATTATGAAAAAAGGCAGACGATTCGGTGTACTGTTCTCGACTCTTAATCCTTATCT
This sequence comes from Strongylocentrotus purpuratus, assembly GCF_000002235.5. Classification (NCBI taxonomy): domain Eukaryota; kingdom Metazoa; phylum Echinodermata; class Echinoidea; order Camarodonta; family Strongylocentrotidae; genus Strongylocentrotus; species Strongylocentrotus purpuratus. The sequence continues at coordinate 3,625,088 of NW_022145594.1, read as the reverse complement.
GAATTCAATTCTCCTGCGCGAAGCGCGGAAGTTTTGGCGTTTCATTTAACTATTAGAGAAAGTTGTAAACGATTCGTTGAACCGTGCTCGTCTCTTAATCCTTGTCTGAATGAAGTTTCCCCTTCCGCGCGAAGCGCGGAAGTTTTGACGTTTCATTAAATTATTAGAGAAAGAAGGCGATTCGTTGTACCGTTTTTTCGACTCTTATTTATCCCTATTTATCTGAATTCAGTTCCCCCTCTCGCGCGAAGCGCGGAAGCTTTGACGTTTCCTTAAATTATTAGAGAAAGCAGATGAGTCGTTGTACCGTTTTTGACTCGTCTAAATGAAGTTTTCCCGTCCCGCGCTAAGCGCGGAATTTTTGGCGTTTCATCAAAATATAGAGAAAGGAAGACGATTCGTCGTACCGTTGTTGACTCTTAATCCTTGTTTGAATTTAGTTTCCCCGAAAATTTTAAACCTCTGATTTCTTTTGCTGATACTATAGGAAAGTGAAACATCGAGAAAATACAAGTATTGTAGTTGTAGTCACTCTCGAAGTCGTCATAGCGGATAAAAAGTCACAGTTCGAAGGGGAAAAAACTTGTCGGCCGACCGACAATATACATCTCACCGACTTCAAACTTCTGCATTGATATAGTAGGCCTACACGAGGATTGAGCAAGAATACCGACACAGCTGACCCGACACAGCAACATATTTACCCGTGTCTTTCTTGCTCCCTCGACGAGACGACTCGACCCAACAACCCCCCCCCCCTCTCTCTCTCTCTCTCTCTCTCTCTTTTACACCCACTCCTCTTCTCTCAGACTCTAATTACCTCCCCTCTCTCTCCTCTCTTTCACCCCTCGTTTTTTTTCTTTCCCTTTTATCCCTTTTTTCTTCTTTTTTTCCTTTTCTTTCTTTTCCTTTCTTTCCACTCCTCCCTCTTTTTCTTTTTTCTCTTTCTTTCTTCTCTTTTCTTTCTTTTCTTTTCCTTTCTTTCCTTTCTTTTCCTTTCTTTCTTTTCTTTTCCTTTTCTTTTCTTTCCCTTTCCCTCTCTTATTTCCCCTCCCCCCTTTTCTCTTTTTTCCCGACGGCAGCGCAATTTTACCGACAATATCCTGACAGGTGGGGGGGGGGGTCGCACCCCCCATACCCCCCCCCCTTTGGCGACGCCCCTGATTGCACGATGATAAGAGTTTGAACAAGATGCAATATTTTGTTGGCGGCAGAGGGGGAAGAGGGGGCAGGGGCGATATGAGAGTAGGCATCCCGACTGACTACGTATACATGTAGAAGCACGTGATCTTGTATATACAATGTACGTGCAACTTTTTCTATAGATAAACTGTCTCAAATATTAAGAAATAAACAAGATTTCAGGTGTTCTTTAGTCACGTCAGTTAACCCCACTTCAAACTCAAACGGTAGATCTTCGGCTAGACACTTGTTCGGTGTAGGGACAGCGTTGTCTTTGCTTGGTGTTTATATTCTTTGTTTTACCCGCATTTTATTTTGCATTGATACTTGGTTTAATGCTGGAATTATAATAGTAGGGCTCTCAGGCAGAGCAGTGTTTATACTGAGGATGATCAATTCACTTTTCCTTTCGGTATCTTTATTTATTTATCTAATTTGCATCATCAATCTCATGCCTTACTTAGTTGTATGCTCTTGAAAATGAAAAGTGCAAAACCCACCTTTCCACATATATTTAGGAGCTTCCCTCTTCTTCCTCTTTCATATAAGCACCAGAATTTAACTTCCTTTACGTAAATTAAGATAGCTCAACATACTATTTATATAAAATACATGTTTCCATGACTACAGACAGGCGCTAAATTATGTATCGAAATACTGAATTCAATCAAAGGTAATACAAAGTTTTGGTATGGGGTCATGAATTTGGTTCAAATGAACATATTGGAAGCATATGCGATCCTACAATATTCAGTGATCGCTGTCGCAGTTGAATTCGAGTCTAAAGTTATGAAATTGTAAATAAATAATAAACTCTCTATTTCGTATAGCTCCCTCTCAAGGTCAAGCTAATTAATTAAGCTATAAAACGATGTTTCTTGACTAAAATCGACCAATTAGCTGTTCCCATTTGGACATTATATATCACAACTACATATTCTGAGAATTTCATGGTCGCAGCTACCATTGTACGGCCGTAAGCGCTATTTGAAATTCATCAAAATCTACCGGGAGCACCGGTAAATGTGTATATTCAATTTTTCTCGAAAGCAGAAGTGTTTTAGGGGCTAAAATGTCTTGTGCTTATATTACATCCACAGGGGCATCCAAATATATCAAAATTGTAAAGAATCACTATCCACCCAATTTTCCCAAAACTTTGTATTACCTTTAACACTCAACCCACTTGTAAATGGTCGAGGTCAACATTTTAAGAGTACGTATGGGTTCATATTCGTATTGACTTTTACACACCCACGTACCCCGTAATTGCCGATGTATGCTTAGCAATTCAATGCTCTTCTTATCACTTGCATACACCCTTATGTTTATTCTGCATATCGTTATCATATAATATCTTATGACTCACTCAGAAACAGTGTAAACAGAGCGTAATAATTATGTTATCAGCAGGAAAAAAGTTAATAATCAGCAAGATCATGGTAGGTGCCTGGCATGAACAATTGTGTACTTTGAGCAATAGAGCTGATTTCGGGGCGCTGACGAGTAACGGCTTTGCTTCCCTCTTGTGTATGTGTGTGTGTTCGTGTGTGACCTATCAAACTTTTGTACTTAGAGACTGAGAGGGTCTAAGAGAAGGTTCATGTGATTTGGTTGCTTGTTACTAGGGACATTCGTGTTACTAGGGGCCTCAATTATCAGTATGTACATACAAAGTAATGATAATTGATATTGAAATTGCCACAAGGTGTGGTATGTATTAAGCGGGTTTTGCAATGAGTTGTAGTGTGTAGAGGCTTAAGTATTCATGAAGGCTTGTTTAAAGCTACACACATGCCACAGGTTTTTTTGTGTGGTCTTATTATTATGACTATCAACTGCATTCCATTTCGGCATATTCACAATCAGGGAATGTGCCCTATCAAACTTTTGTACTTAGGGACTGAGAGGGTGTAAGAGAATGTTCATGTGATTTGGTTGCCTGTAAAAACTAGGTACATTCATGTTAATACTAGGGGCCTCAAATATCAGTATGTACATACATGTACAAAGAAAGATAATTGATATTGAAATTGCCACAAGCAGTGGTATATATTGAGCTGTTTTTGCAGTGAGTTGTAGTGTGTAGAGGCTTAAGTATTCCTGAAGGAAATGTTTAAAGCTACACGGAATTACTGGACCTTAAAAGATGCACAAATTATGCGCATTATCCTAAAATGTTGAGTTTTTGTCAGGATATTATTTTTCTTTTACCAACTCTGTAAATAGGTGCATTGGGGTGTGTGTTTTGTATGCTTGTGTGTATGAACGTGGTGTATTTTTGGTGTGTGTGTGTGTGTGTGTGTGTGTATGTGTGTGTGTGTTGATCGTTGACAAATCCTATTCTTTTTATCATTAATCAAAGTAATTTGGATTTACCCACAATAAATAATGTGTTCGTTGAGATAAATAAAAATTAAAAAAAATCTTCATACAACCGCACTCCACTACCAGCTAGCGATCCCATTGGTCCCTATAAAACTATTTCCTCCTTAAATTGGACGAAACAAAACCCGTTCATATGGAATTACCTATATCTATTTTCCCACTCGGTTAACCTTATTGAAAATGAATTTATTTTCTGTAGACGTGCACTTCATCCCGAGATTCTCAAAGCCTATTTCAAAAAAGCAGAATGATGTAGCTGTGTAGCAAATACTATAAACCTAAGAACACCACCACATAAAAGTCCTTTAAACCCGAGAAGGTTGTGCAAGAACATGTTACGAGTACATACACACTCACACATTCGTATTCACTTGTAATATATATATATATATATATATATATCTTATATACGTAAGGAGGAATTACAAATTTGACATTTTAAAATTACCCCATGTTAAAAGTGTAAGGGAAAAAGACTCTCATAAATAACTCTTGAATGTTTTTTCTCATTCTAATTCCTAATTTATTATACATATCTAATCAGAAATCAGACTGAAGACATGAACTGGAACGGCACATATCAGCTGAATGACTTTATACGACATAGTAATCGCCAAAACGACAACTACTGTTCATTGAGAAAATGGCGGCTTACTTCAGTCTGCCAATTTGCATACCTGAAAGATGTCAGAACTCTAGACTCGAGACTGTCCCAGGTAATTTTTTCATTTTGGATGCGATATGATAACTTTCAAACAACCAACAATTTATTTCGCATTACATTCGTGGCATTGTAACAACTTAATATCTAACTAAGGAATAGACATCACATTTCAATTTGACACCAATTTCACCATTTTAAAGCATTTTAGGAGACAGGAGACCCCCCCCCCCCCCCCCCGAATCCCCCTCCCCCACTTAACAAATATTGCACTTTGTTCAAAACTGTTATCATCGTGTAACAAATCGCGATTGTCAAGCATGCAAACAAATCACGCCACTGGATAATGATTAACAAATAAAACTATTTATGTAATATTGCGCCCTATCATAAACAAGTGTAGACTGGGTGTTCGCCATTCGAGCTATCTACGCTACCAGTGACTTCGAAAATTACAATCATGGAAGTCAAAGTAGCATTCGCAACAGGAATGTTGTGTATCGTGTTTTCCATGTTTGGTAAGTGGACACAAACCAATTGATTTATTTTGGTGTCGGTTATAACTTTTAAAGTAGTGATTTTAAGTAATTTAATTCTGGATTGTTCGTGTTCGTGCTATAATAGAAGAGACAGAAAAAACACTAAAGCATACACGATGCAAGTGTCGACGTTTGAAGAGTCGAAGAGAGATGAAGGGAGCATTTTCGAAAAGAATGGAACAGCTGATCTAAAATAATTTCACTTTGTTTAAATTACACAATTTTATAGCACTAGCTAATTACTTTTTGGATCTTGAACAAATCCATCGAACATCTTCTATATAGTTTCATATTATATCTCAAAATAGACATTCACATTTCTGTTACTTTCTGTGTGACTTGCTATTCTGACAGGATCGTCTCAAGATATTCCGGACGGTGAAGTCTATACTGAGGTCAAGAAGACGCTAGTCAACGGAACTACGGGCATATTGAGGTGCCGATTTTATAGAGATCCAAACGCGGTCTATTGGAAGAAGGGATCTGATCCCGAAAATACACCATCTATTATAAGCTGGACTTACGGTATTAAGTCTGGCCCGAGATTTGAAGATGGCAGTTGTGACATAGATGAAAACTACTCTCTGATTATCAGAAATGTGACGAATACAGACGCAGGACGCTATATCTGCCAAGTCTCCAACTACAAAGGCATCCTGATTTACAACTACACCGATGTCACAATTACGAGTAGGTTTCATTTTGGTCGTTAGAAAGTTACAAGGGATCAAGCAAATAATATGAACTTTACATTGCGCCCCAACAATTTTGCGGAACCTTTTCCCACCTCCCCATGATTACGCAATTATCCAGTCTCACTCACTGTGCGTGTGATGCGTGTTGTTCGTGTGTGTGTGTGTGTGTGTGTGTGTGGTGTGTGTGTGTGGATGTGTGTTTGTGTGAGGAAGGGGTAGGGTGGAGCAGGCATTGCACCAGTAAAATAACCTCCATATTTGTTTAGGTTTTGTTTTTTATAATTGAATAATATACAATTGACTTATAAATTATTTTAATGTTTTTTTAAGTTTAATTAAAGTTCTTGTTTAATTATGTTTATGTATAAGCAATTCATATCAATATTTAAGACGTTTATTTATTTTATTCAAATTGTATGTTTTTGTTTGTATTACATATTAGGAGGAATAAAACAAATTACTTTTTTGTATTAAAGTATGTGTGCGGGCGTGTGTATGTGTGTGTGTAGAGAGTAAATGCATCCTTATGAAATTTCAGGGACCACATCATGAACACAAAATACCTTTGGAAGACTATTTTTCGGTCCCTCACATCCAAGAGCTGTCTCTCTATTGACTCCTGTTTAGAGCTAGAAGTTCTAGATTTTACACCCTATGTTCTAAAACTGAGAATAAAACACTCTTCTGATGAAAATGCTAAATCGGCTAAAACACCCCTTGCTTTCAATTCCTTCAAAGTTTGTTTTCATTGTAAGTGCTTTTCACCGAACGCAGCGGGCGTGCCTATTTGCAAAATTTGGCCCAATTATCACCAGGTACCTAATACGAGCATGCAAGCATATTAACTGAACCAGAGACACTGTCTTATACTTATACATGTAGATAGTTATGAAGAATCCAATATAAATGAGTGACATCCCGGCCCAAATATGAGGTAACGACTGCCCAAATACCGCTTGATCAAGACATTCCCGAGATTGGAAGCTCCTTTGCCGCATGTATCCGACTATTCCAAGAGAGCCATGTAGTAACATCTTCCTTATTTCACGGGTTTCATCTCCCTGCGCATTACCCCCCCCCCCCCTCCCCCTCCCCCTCCCCCTCCCCCTCCTCCCCCCCCCCCAAAAAAAAACCCCCTCCTGCTCCATGGATGTGAGAAAGGCATATATTTTTGCGCTATTTATTAATGGGATTTTTATTCCAAAAACATCCCCCCCCCCCGTCCCCTGGCCCTCCGCCGGGATAGATTAAGATGACGGATATGCCGTGTGAGTCAAAAAGAAGTTTACACCTAGAAAATTGCTAATTTATTTTTAAAATCATTTATGAACAGTAAATTATTATACATCTTATGAAACAGTGTGTTATCCCAAATCATTTGGTATCACTGTTGTGTGGTAGGCTACATGTTCACGCTTGGATGAACAGGAGGCATTGTTTGCGAGAGTGCAAAAATCGACTTGCGCCAAAGTGATGCATACAGTATGTATAATGTTGGGATCAGCGGAGTGAGAGAATGAATTGAATGTATCAAATGAAATGCATTGCATATGCTTTTGGCAGAAGCAAAGTCACACACACACACGCGCGCGCACAAAATGTTCGTTGATATTTGATTTTCGATATTTGATATGTGTGGCATGGTTAATTTTGTTAGGGATGTTATTTGGATCTGCAAAGACCGAATTAATACCCAAATCCCAGTTGTTTTATTCAAACATCACGTTAGCAACTTTGGCGCAAGTCGAATTTTGTACTCACGCAAACAATGCCTCCTGTTCACCCAAGCGTGAACACATAACCCACAAAAAAGATACCAAATGATTTGGGATAAAACACTCTTTCATAAGATGTAAAATAATTTACTGTTCATAGATGATCTTAAAAATAATTAGCAATTTTCTAGGTATAAACTTTTTTTTTACTCACACTGTACAGGACATATTGTTTTTCATAAATTATATATTCTCATGAAATGTGAAGCACTGTAGACACCAAGTTACGCTTTCATTGTTCCCAAGCTATATATTAATAATGTTATTTAGCAAAACTAGAGGTGTGAGAATCTATGTGAGGAGTATTAAGAAAAGTGATGCAACACAAGTATAATTCAGACTTTGATCCCTATATAAACAGGGAAATTGTTATAAGTTTGATTTCATTTCGATTTATATTAGACAGTGCTGTGAGAACGGAACAGAGTGTGGCAGTTCAGAAGGATAAAGTTGGTGTTGTACCATGCCAGGTGAATATTCGTCCAAAGACGGTTTCCTGGGTCAGAGGTGCAAACGATACCTTGGTCAGCATTGACTTGTCTCGCAGTGTCGGAGAGAGGAGTGGACCAGGATATGAAGAAGGGCTGTTTAACATCACCAGTGAATACTCTTTGCTTATCAATGATGTTAAGATCCTTCATGAAGATAGCTACTTCTGTGAGGTGACTGACTTTGACACAGGCGATCTATTTAGGAATGTTTCCAGGCTCAATGTGTTCAGTAAGTATTGCGGACGAGAAAGAGAGAAAAAGAGTAAAGAAGTGAAAAATATTTGTACACATATTGCTTTTTCGATGCACAGCACTACTTGTAAACGGAATGTGCTGTTGAAAGGAAGGTTTATTACATGGATAACGGGTCTAACGCAACTCCTTGAATGTTCTATCACCTTGTCATTGTGCCTCAGCTAAAATGAAACCATAGGGCTCAACCATTTGATACGTTTCATGGGGCTTCCCACTTTCATTTTGAACTTCTAGTATTTCTTATGAAAGCTATTTAAGACCAAGCAAAATGCAATGAAAGATGATTAAATTCTTTCTTTTCTTATTTATCCCTCATATATTTGATGAAATATTGATTGACTCATATTTTTACCCATATAAACAGTTTGTATAACTAGGCGGGTTTACAAGTAAAGGGTTCGTGTAAAAATCATAGTTGAATAACAAATACAAGAATACATATCGAAACAACAAATATAATTATTTAAAGTATTGGATCTTACAAAGCACATCAATTGATAAAAATGTCGAATACTAAAATAATAGATTTGCAGGGAAATATAATCGCAATGTGATATGTTACATACCTACATCTAAATTGTCCAATTGAATAGATTTTCCTCTGGAGCCGTATCCTTCAATCGAAGAGTGCCCTAGAGAGCAGCATGACCTATCATCATGTACTCTCCGCATCGCTTCGCAAACAACGTTAACATGTGAAGTAAGAGGATACTATCCCGTTATCGACCTGTTCTTCATACATGGATCAGTTAGAGTTGATTCTTTGGAAACGAGGGTGTGGAACAACAGCGATGGTACCAGAAATATACGTGTTACGATAGCAACGAATGGCAGCAGTGAAACTGTATTTGAATGCGTTGCAAGAGGGCTGGTTGGGGGAGCTGAAAGCAGGTCCATGACAATCCACTTGATTCGAAATGATCATCGGACTCGCGTTGCTGTGGCAGTCGTTGTCCGTAAGTGGTAGTCTATAAATGACAGAAAATGACAGCAAAACGCTAAATAAAGGGGGTGTTACTAAGAGATCATGAGAAATTGATACTTACCAACACACACACACAGTTTAATAGGGGGAGTCAAGAACGAACAAAAATAGCCTAATTTTCTACATACGTTGGAAAAGAGGAAAGGGAACAAAATGCACTTATTTCGAAAATGTAGTTGTGCAGCCTAGCCTCCCTCTGTTTCTCAAAAAAATACTTTGTTGCCCACACACAAACACACGCGTATACACTGCTTTCATTGGTAGTCATATCAAGTGGACAGAGTGGAGAGAAGGAATGGCTCCGCCACATAAGCAGGAATGACGTCATTAATATAGAATTGATCGTAATGCTTGATGGTTGATAAATTCACAAATCCACTGTTCCTATGAAATATTGCTATCCGTTTTAAAGGTGGTAATTAATCAAATTCAAATTCAAATGTACATGTGTTTTCTTTCTTCAATTTCAGCTGTGATCCTTTTTTCTATAATCATCATCATTGCTGTGTATGTTATGAAGCGAAGAAGAAGGCATTTGAAACGTAAGTTAAACCAACTGAGTTTTTAAAGCTCTTTTTCATATTAAAAATTAAAATATATGTACTTGATATAAAATTATAATAATAAATTCATCTTTCGATTTTGCTAAACAAATCTACCAAACGTCACTTAAATTAACAATATACTTTTTGTAATTTATTTAAAGTAAAACAAAAACATACACACAAGAACAAAACTATACAAAACAGAACAAATACATCTAGAAATGACGCTAAATATATTTTTATTTCTTTACTATTATTTTCCTCAGAAAAATACGACAAGGTCCGTATGGTCTATGCGGTGAAACGACGCGGTAAGGTTCAAATTTCGACCATCATTAAGAAAGAAATACTAAATACCAACGCTAGCCTCTTGAAACGAATTTATTAGTTTTAGTGGAATCTGGAAAAAGAAACTAAGGCAACTATCAATTAGAATTTCACACAATGTAAACAATGTTTGGATTTAGAGTTGTGTGGTATAATATATGTAACGTTCATAAAGTAAGTATAAACACATTTGACTTTATATCGTTCTGCGATCAAATAAAATTGATCTATTATAATTGTAAATATGTACATTGAAAAGGGATGTAAATGCTTACGTTTCTGAATGAAAAAGAGAGAGAGGATGGGGTTTTGATGAAAAATCGTGGAGAAAATTACCTTCCATTTTATTTCAATGCTTTAAAATTGGCATTATTAGTGTGAGAAGGAGGAGAAACAGTCAATAAAACGAGCATTTTATCCTCTTTTCCAGATCTTATTTCATACATTGAACTATGGACACTTGTGAAATATGCTCGAGAGCAGAATTTGGGCGACAAACTTGGAAAGGTTCTCGACAAACCAATCCAGGACGAAGAGAGTTCTAAGACACTACGAACCGACGAAAATTATTACAAGGAGTTTTGTCGATGGAAAGCCGGATACACTGGGACATGCCAGAGGGAGGACTTCTTTGATGCGTGTAGGAATGCCGGCTTGGAGTCTGCAATAAAAAGATTACAAAGTAATTCAACATCGGTTTAAAAACTCCATGAGTTTGTGATAGTTTTTTCTTTATTTGTAATGACCCCCTTTTGTTATATCATGTCAATGTATATTCATTTCCTAGAAGAAATTGCGTAGTTCAAACTTGTTTAGCACCCTACCTAGCTCTCATTTCATTAAGGTCTGGTCATGAAAGAAATAAAACTTATGACGCTTATTACCGTTAATAATGATTCGTTTTCACTCAAACTTTCAGATTATCTTTATTTGTACATCTAACATTAAAGTCACTACATTAGCACCATTCCCACTCATCTGAACAATGCTACAAAGTCCCTTTAATAGCATATTATTCTAGGGTGTATGATTGTATGTTTACATTATGTAACTATGCCTACTGAAGGTAGTGCTTGCTTTAAATCATCGAGTTTTCTTGTCCGATCGGGGATGGCGTACGTTACAAGACCGTTCGTGGAACAAAAGCGGGAGATTACGCGCCCTTCCGTAAATTTGTCGTAGGGTTTTTCATAAATGGTTGGGTAAATTGGACAAGACCATTCGTATATGAGAGGGATCTATTCACAAACATTTCCCCTGAAATTTCGTGACTAAAGAGACATGTTTTCACAAAAGGTCGGGTAACGCGACCCTCCTGACCGGACTCGATGACCCGATGATTTAAAGAAAGCCGAATGTAGTGAAGTTTTAAAAAAATAACCTTAGTCTTGCCGAATTAATACTCGTCTAAACACACTGAGTCGAAAATGACGTCGACATATGACCCATCTTATACTTTCACATGCATAATATTGTAGAATACTCCAACTCTACTCGACCAGTGACTGCGGACGACCTGGAACATACTCTGTGGCACATCTCCGGAAGTGACGGCATCTTTGGACTCCTAGAGGACCTTAGTGCAGATCATGAACACCTTGAAGTGCCGAAGGACAATGGAAAAAAGGAGACTGTCGAAGGAGCCATGAATATCTTGAAACACTGGAGGGATGTTAACAGCACTGGGAACCAAGAAGTGATGTTAAGCCTAGCACTGGAAACAATCGAGTACACCCCAAGCGATAAGGATTTCTTCCAAAGTAATTAAATGACGCACTTTTAATTATCTTATATCATTATAATGATACTACAATAAAAGATCGTAATTATTGAACTATTATAATTGTGTTCATAAGTTTATATAATTTATATTATATCTGATTTTGTCAACACTGTGTACGATATGTATTTCTGTTAATTCATACATTTTTTAATCTTTAGATTATTCAGGTAATGTATTGTTTAATTGATTGGTGTAAAGCGCATGAAGAATTTATCATTATGCGCTATATAAAAATGACTTTATTATTATTATTATCATTATGTAAAGATGGGCTAGTTCTCATCATAAGTATATCTGTTATCTCACACACACTCTCTCTCTCTCTCTCTTTGATTTTCTGTTGGCCATTCGCCTTCTATTGTGCATTGTTTGCCCATATAAGTTGTGTGAATATGTTTACTTAATGAGGACGTCAACTCAAGCTGTGATTGGGACGACTCCTTTTTCTATAAGTGATTAATATGCGACCACACATGTTAAAGTTCATATATTTGTGATGATTTATATGGAAAATAGATGAACATCAATCGACCAATCAATCAATCAGTCAATGAATCATACTATACTGGCCATCAACATCGTTTTTTATTTCTTTTTTCATTCAGTCCCTGAATGCCAGAAACGAGGGCTAGATAAGAGTGACAAACAAGAATTCCTATCACCTCAAATAACATCGCGACACTGTACTGAACTAATTGATGCTGCAATGAAATTCAGACAAAAATATCGTTTGGCCACTAAATTCTTCGGGTCAAGGAACAAAGATGTTTGGATAGATAATATCATCCGGGAGAACAGGACAGCTCTGTTCGATAGTCATCAAATGATCGAGGATTGGTGGTCTGAGCAGAACTGTAGTAGCTATGAGAAGAGATGCCGGCTACAGCGCGCATCTAATGTTTCAAAAGGAAGAACGGATAACATGGGTAAGGTTTCATTTGAATATAAGTTCAAATCCAGAAAAATGTTGCAATTTTCAGAATTAAGATTGGGGATATAGGCCGATATTTGTTTTGGAGGTATGGTTTGCCATATTATGAGGTTGATTGATTGTCTGCAACGAACTTGTATTGATATTTACTCCTTTTAAAGGAGAGTATAGGATTTGTTCGACATTGACCAGTTTCTGATTTCTTTAAAGTGTAGATTGATCTGAGCGCGATCACTTCTGCTGCTGCTATGTCTTTGTAAAATCGAAACCCAAAGTCGGATGAACAATAAGAGATCAGATAAACATTCCTTAAGGCCCGGTCACACAGAGGGGACGCATGGGGGACGCACGGCCGGCGCATGGAAAATTTGCAATTTTGGCCAGTGCGTTGTCGTGCGCCCAACTTTTGTCGAAGCTATACAGCTAGCTGACACCAAATGCATAGCGCGCTGGACGCATACAGGGCGTATACAGGGCGCACACAGGGCGCACACAGGGCGCACACAGGGCGCACACAGAGCGCACATGAAAACAACTTCCACGAATGCACAGCGTGTTGCTAGCGCGCTGGACGAATGGTCCACGCATGCACCGCGTTCTACGACGCACGGCCAGCGCATTGGAAATCGGAAAAGAACGTGTGCCTAACTTTTGTCATAATTTTGGAAAAGCTAGCGAGCTGACACAAAATGCACGGCGTGTAGCTAACGCGCTGTGCGTATACAGGGCGTGTGCTCCGCGTTTGTCTGGCGCTGGTCTAGCGCGCTCCACGCATGTCTGGCGCTGGTCTAGCGCGCTCCGGCGCATGTCTGGCGTGCCTTTGGCGTGTATATTCATGCGTCGAGCTCGGCGCACGTTTTTGAGCATGCTCAAAAAATCCCGACGCACACAGCGAATGACGACGCATGCATAGCGCTGGTCCAGCGTTGGTCCAGCGCGCTCGACGAACGAGTAACGAATGATGACGCACGCCTAGCGAACGACAACGCACTGGCCCAAATTGCAAATTTCTAATGCGCTGGCCGTGCGTTCCCCATGCGTCCTCCCTGTGTGACCGGGCCTTTAGGAAAAGTTAGAAGCCTTGCTACAGTAACTATGGAAAATAAACGATAATTCATATTTCAAGAATAAACAGAGATCGTATTGATTTCATCTGCCGACAGCTCATGTTTTTTTAAATAAATGCAATTACAGTTCAGTTTGGAATTCCTATATTTTTTATATTAAATAATCTGTCACCCTTGTTTTTGACATATTTTCCTTTCTGAAGATGTGCCGGAAGAGTCTGACAAGAAATGGCCAAGTACTAAAAAGCTTGAGCATATTGCCAACCTGGTCCCACAAAGACGTATGAAACAGATATGGGATGCACTTCACATCTCCTACACACCAGACGATCTTATTGATGACGAGAAGCGGTTTCAAACCATGCGTAGATGGAGATACGGAATCACAAAGCTTAATCAGGAGGAGAAATTCAAAGCACTTACGACTGCCTTGAAATCAATAGGTTTTGATGGTGAGTATTATCCAGTAATACTGAATAAATCTGTGTATAGAGATGAGATGAATAATAGAAAAATTGACTAATTATTGATGCATGAAAAATCATAGCATCATAATGTACTATGATCAGTTAATTGGAATGACTAATGTTTAACAATTAGATCCTGCTTTTCATGTATGGATATACGTTGATACGTAGTAGTCTTTTCCAAAACAACGTATCAATATACATTTTTAAAAAGATAAAAAAGTATTCAAGACATCTTTTTTCCACTGGTATGTTGAATGAGCAGATTAAAAAAAAACCACAGAGTGATAATAGTAATACATTTTGCTTTCCTTATAGGTCTGTTGTCTCCTCCCAAAAGTAGATTCATCTACAAAGCTGAACTGGTAGACATGGCGCTTGATTTGATCATGGAAGACCTCCGTCCATTTGCTGATTCGCTTGGAATCGAGAGAACCAAATTTATATCTTACCGACAAAAGTTTCGCGCCTCTCATCTTGGTTGTGGCAGTATAAGTCTTGTCTTGCAGTTATGTAAGGTAATTGAAGGCATTTCAGTCGGGAACATGAGGCCTGATATGTGCAACATTCTCGACGAGGCTGGTTATCCGAACGTCATTAAGCGGTTCATATATGGTAAGATTAGGATTGCTCCATATAAATCCAAATTCAAATATTTCGATGCCCGATCAAGTCAATTGGAAAGCATTAATGCCTCAAAATAAACAAAAGCTTTTAAAACGGTTATTTCATTCATAATTTGTTGTTGGCATAAGTAGTGTTTTATTTTCTCTAGAAACATTGCCCAGCCTACTAAACGTGTTCTTTAAATCAATGTAACAATACATAAAATAATACTTAAATTCCGATTCTTGTTCTTTTAAAGCCTCTGAACCTAGCTATGGTGAGCTATTTTCCATAGCAACGGCAGTCACTCAAGATGATATGCCCAATGGAGAAAGTAAGCAATCAAAGGAAAACACAAATGAAACAGATGTCAAAACGGGAATGTCTTCTTTAAACGATATTGAGGAAACAGAAGAATTCCCCACTGGCCATCAGAAAACAACACGATCAGATGCTACTCTGGCTTCAATGAACGTAGAAGAAACGCTAAACAACGACGACGATGAAGAAGTCATCAATAATGAAGATTGCGGAGTCCCCGCAAAACCACAAAGTGACATCAAGAATGAAAGCAAGCATGCCAAGAGCACAACAGATGAATATCGAGAGAGTGTAAATGATCTACAAAGCATGCTGGAGCTGACTGACGAAGATATACCTGACAGCAACAAGGCCTCTGTACTCGCTCTATTGAAGATTTGGAAAGAGAGGGTGTGTCCTGGTTTAATCGATCACCGTCTGGTCTTAGCAGAAGGCGTACAGAAGATAAACAAGTCACATCTTGTGACTGCAATAATCAATGGTATGTTGATGCATTAAAATATATTAACGAAATTAATAGTCTTGGACACTAGAGAAGAAATTTGTTAACAGATTAAAGAGTTGGAAATGATATACCTTGAAGACACTAAAATGTTTACTTGCTGCTACACAAAACCTTATTTTTTGTTTTTGTATTCTGGAAAAAGCTGGTTTCCCTTTTTTTTCCTTCTTACTATGAATTCACGGTACAAAACCTATCATACTTGATTAAAATTGTCATTATGTTGTTCAAAGATATTGGAGTTAACTGGAATATGTTGAACTTGTGATTGAAGGGACGGAATTAAGAATATCATATTAGATACCAGAATTTACTAATTGATTCTAAACAAAACACCTAAACAATATAATTGAATTGTGTAGATAAATCTGATTATATAAAATGTTGACAGGCCGATACCAGAGCAGAGAGACAAACATGGCTTTCATCGAGGATATGCTGGAGGGAATGGATGGATCCCGGCGAACATCTCTTAAACGTCTGCTGAAAAGCAAGGAGCATATGAGAAAACGGCTCAAGTCTTCTGATATGACGTCACAATGGATCTGTGACTGGGTGGCAGACCGGACAAAGGAGATGGAAACCTCGATCAAGAATGAACTTAAAGATTTCGTAACTTTTAAAAATGCGTCAAAGTGGCACCGAGATTTCATCGACAAACTCGTAGATAATGGCTTCCTAGACTTAGCAAAAGAGATCATTAACATAGTACATGGATTGTAAACAACATTAAAGTTATTAGTAACTCATTGGCTGCTATAACACTTAAATCGTTAGTAATTCGCAGGAATTTAAATATTATTGTAAGGAATACCTAATCATTAATAACCCGTTCACAAATGATGTACTTAAAAATGTTTCCAAAATTATCCTGTGGGTTTTTTAACAAAATCCTGGTAAATGTATTTTCCTCAATTCTACATCAATATCTACATCATTAAAGCAAAATAATATATGATTTGATGTATTCTTTTTCAACTTTAGTAAGATCTGTTGCTTACTTTTCTTTTTGTCAGGCATCAATGAACTAAAAAGATTTATACTGTACTATGCGTTTTATATTGATAGAGAGTGGTGGTAAACCGTTTTTTGTATAGGTGTTGTACAACAATTATTAAACAGCTTGTTTAAACGAAAGCATAATGCAGTTGAACTATTTTGATTCTTTAAAATCGTTTCACATATTTTTACAGCGTATTATATTTGGCCTAGATTTACTTCATATTTCAGTCAGACTTTTTACTATTAATATTTTATTATGATTACAAAATCTATATATACTTCCTGTATCTACAACCTTCAATGACAAAAGACGTAAGAAAGACTTAAACATAAAGATGTCGCAATTGTTTTTAGTTCAAAAAATATTCGTAATAATATGAATCCTTTTCATGAAGAAACTATAATACCTTTGAAGAGTAACATGAATCTTTGAAGATTTACTTTTATGTAATGCAAGCTTCATATGTGATGTATAAATTTAATTGAAGTTATTCACCAGTATACAAAAAGGAAATTCAAATAATACATTTTGTTTTAATCTTACAGGAGAAAACACGCTAAATGTTGTTAAAGTCGAATCGTCAGAAACCATATAATGCTATGTTCTCATAGCTAATGGTATTAGAAGGAAAATTGAATAAAATTTGCACAGTTAGATTATTGAAGTAAAAAGAAAAGCAAAAGCAAATAATTTTAATGTCACGTTACAATCAGTTAATCAGTACCTGTATTTGTCATCCGTTACAGATAAATATTTGATATTTGTGTAAAGTATGAGCAAACATATATCCATGCTTTGTTCTAGCTGGCTACCTAAATATTCATATAGCAAATATGCGAAAGCCTGGTCATGGTATTGTAGGTTAAGTACTACTTAAGTACTAGAAAAAAAAAAAACTATTTCGATATCACGTATATCAATTTAATGAATGCTGGATTTCGAAAAAGAATTATTGTAACATTGAAATTGTTCTTCCATGTGAGCAAATATATATAAATATCTACAGTGGAAAGCAAACTGCAAATTTTCAATCCACGTTAGCAAATCACATTTGTCTATCCGTTGAGTCATTGGGTTTGTATTGTCATGACAATATGTAATTAGCAGTGATCTTTCAATAATCCATGATAACTAAACACCGATTATCCTGTGTTATCATGTAAAGTCGCGATAAGAGGTTCAACGTGTATATTTGTCATTGACTTATTTTATGGATATGATACGATTCCAAAGGCCATTTTTTCATATTTGGTAACAACAAGCTTATCAAATGTATTCCAGTGTCAATAGTGATATTGCCCAGTAGCGTATTGCAAATGATATGACTGTACAAACATCAGCCTGCTGTATTTACATAATAGAAAAACGAATGACAAGGTCATACAATATTGTAGAAAAGTGGGTAAGATGTATCCACCTCATAATGTAGGGTAGTAGTAAAAAATTCATTCTGGTATGCCTTGGCAATAAACAGAATAGTGTACGAAAATAAATTAGTGTTATATGTTGGATTGTGTGTGGGTGTGTGTGTGTGTGTGTGTGTATGTGTGCGTGCGCGCGTGTGTGTGCGTTTGTGTGCTCGTAAGCTTCCACATAGAGGATTGTCCAAAACAGTGCTTCTTTTGGTTGTGGAGGTGGTAAATTGAGCGCAGTACATTAAACTGATCTCCCATATGGCTCCGTTTAGTCTCATTTCACAACGCCCCCTATCGTCAGAGCATGGTCAGATTCAGCAGCCTAACATGTTAACCTATGGACGTTTTTTTTAAAAATCGTTAAAAATTCATTTTTTGTTTAAACGAAAAGCATATCCACCCCGACGTACGTTATCACTAGCTCTTTCATTGGAGCCCTCATGTCTCATTGACTTTTGAAAGTTCACCCACCGTAATTTTTCAAAATAGGTTGCAAGCTCGTCATTGCCTATAATACACATGTGAAACAAGTCTAACTTTGGACTCAGTTTACCAAGCGATTTGAAGATTATAGGTCGAGCACACGAAACATAAAAAGCATGAATTATCATAGATCACTTCTGCCTATTTCGTTTTGTCCATTTCATCCAACCCCCCACCGTAATTTTTCCATTTAGTAAAAGCAAACATTTTGCCGAGTTTAGAAAAAACATGAATATTCATGAACGGTCAGACAATACAGCCTTTTAGTACGTAACGTATAGTGAATGGGAATGTGCGATGATCCGTGTAGGATGTAGAGGTCAGTGGTTTGTGCTGGCAATGTTCACGCGAGCGAAAATGAGACAATCGGAGTAATATGCGTGCACTAGACAGAGATCATGGGTATCGTGGTCTTTCAAACTAGATGATATGGTATAACTTCTTCGATCATTAAGACTTGCGGCTTATAATCCTTATTTTCATTTTATTTGTTACATAGCTTGTAGAAAGGGATAGTTGTGACACATGCATGCTTACACGCTCAAAGGTTAATACAGTGGATTCAAGATCTACAGCGCCATGCAGCGACACCATTGTTTACTTGATTCCACGTGATATATCATGGGAACAAGTTTACAAAAATACCAGCTACGGCGCATTGTTTATAACCTAAGTGATAAGGAGATTTGATCAGAACTTTTGGTGGGGAAGGTTTTAACTTTAATACCCGGGGTAGCATTCTGCGCTGGTTCCAAAAAATGGTCTGACCATTACGGTCACTTTTGGTAAGGGCTAGTATTCCTATCGTTATTATCAGCAAACGAGATATGAAAGGCCTATTCTCCGTAAGAATGTGCCCTGATTCTACAAAAAATTGCCATATTGGCTACCTCAACATCACTACGGTCACGTTTTGGTCTCAAAATAACCATATATTTGTCCAATACCAGACTATATTTTTCAGTCAGAATCAATTGATGGTTCGGTTTGGACATTGGAATTCAATGTAAAAGTGTGCGCTGATATCAGAAATATCAATCCCATTGAATTACTCAGTTCGGACAACTTTGGCCATTTCCAATGGTGGGTAATATGGTAGTTGAAAGATGTTGACTCGCGAGCTAAAATGGTTGCCCTGTCGCGGCTTACAGTGGCAGCTTACGGTGGGGGCGCTGTTAATCGTGAATCCACCCTATGAATCGAGCGGCAATTCGTTCCCTCCGACTTGCAATTTGGGAAGAGCCTGATTTCAAAAGGAGATTAATCCATGATTTATCAAAATTGAGTTTTTGTCATAGAATAATCATATCCTAGATGGGAACAAAATACACTTTTATATCACATTCTAAAATTTCACCAGGAAGTATGAAAATGTTTCGGTACAATATCATTTTTCATTCTAAAAGGAGCTAAATCGACCTCCATAAGGGTTTAAAAATGCTGAGGTATAACAAATTGAAACAGGAAGGGGTTAACCAAATAAAACCCAGTATAGCCTAGTATTATTCACCTATATGTGAACACAAAGAGGCAGTTATCTAAGAGGGAGGCTATCGAGAAGAAGATTAGCATCTGCCCCTTCTTCTGTTTGTTCAACATTAGGACTCATTTTGGGGTGCCTGCAATGTAAATATTGACATAATCGTATCAACTTTAATCAACCCTCTTCGGATATTGCAAGTAGGTCTACGTTCAAATCGTTGCATACTTCACACAGAGGAAAGCAGAAAGAATGGCAGCAAAAATAGTGATATTGATTGCGGTATCATTCGTATTTGTATTGCTTGAAATTGGTAAGTTCGCAGTAGAGTTTTCCGAGTACTTCAATACATGTACACGTATTGAAAAGTGTTTTACTTCTCTGTAGAGTAATGTATCAATGTTTCTCGTGGTACGTATGTACATTTATATACCACGTTAACAATTATTTGAAACAGACCGAATCATTGCAGGAACCCTTGAGGTAATGGGCACCTGTATATCTCGAAAACTATTTATAATTATCATGATTATAGCCTAGGAATCACTGTGCTATAAAATGTCATTCAAACCACAAAACCTAAATAATTTCAAACTGATTGCAAACCGACTGGTCGTGGCTATTCGATCGGTGTAATGTAATATCCTGTTCACTCTATTTTCCGTCTTGTGTCGTCGGTGTTGTTGGCGTGACCGTGTTTGAGTTTGGACAATTAGATTACGCCTAAAACATGTTTAAACATTACTCAAATTGAAATATTAAAACAAATATATGATCTTTGACGCAAAGACAATAATGGTGATTTTCCGGGTGATTATAACATAATTTAGCAGAGTGAAGGTAAAGGCAGTCAAATACCCCTTTATACTCTCATTTCGGAAGTTCCTGGAGCATCGCAGGAGATTCCCGATGACAAAGTCTACACGGAGCTCAAGAAAACACTCATCCACGGCAGCTCGGGAATCCTGACATGTCGTTTCACTGGACCGCCTTACGCTGTATACTGGAAGAAAGGACATGATCCATGGAACTCTCCAATTCTCATGACGTGGACTCCCGAAGCAAAGACTGGTCCTAGATATGAAGATGGTAGCTGCGACATGACTGAGAACTACTCTCTGGTCATCAAAACTGTAAATTATACAGATACAGGGCGCTACATATGTTTCGTTTCAAACCAGCACGGCGTTCTTATAGACAATTATACCGATGTAACTGTAACCGGTGAGTTATTTCATATGGTATAATGTAAAATTTAAAGGCGCGCTCAAATGGAGATATGGAGTTTATAATAGCTACCTTATTTGTTTTGTCATATAAAACACTACTATATCTGACATCATATAAAGTCTAAATGGTAACAAGGGACACACATTCAACTACAATAAACTAGGAGTACTATTACAGGCCCTTTTTCTTCTTTTGTTTTGCTTGTTGTGTGTGTGTATGTGTGCGTGCGTGCGTGTGTGTGTGTGTTTCGCCAGATTATCCATTGCATGTAATCACTTTACGGGTCAAAGACAATATGTTATTGACCAAAAGACTTACTTTGCTTTGGATTCTATTTAGATGTTGCCCTAAAAACAAAATCAGCTGTCACTCTGCAAAAGGGGCAAACTGGGACAGTGCCCTGCCAGGTGAATATTCGTCCAAAGAAGGTTTCTTGGGTCAGAAGCACAAATGAAACTCTTGTCTTCATCGACTTGTCTCACGATGTCATAGAAAAAAGTGGACCTGGATACAAAGAAGGGTTGTTCAACATCACCAAGGAATACGCACTGGTCATATACGATGTAACGATCCAGCACGAAGATAACTATTTCTGCGTGGTCACTGATTATGATACCGGAAATGTTTATCAGGATGATACCGTGCTCACTGTATTCGGTAGGTCTTCTTGCAACATGGTAGCCAACGGGAATGAATACTTCATCTTTGTGAATATATTGTTGATGGAAACACTTCCTTCAGCCAGTGGCCGTTTTCCATCAAGTTCTGCAAACAATAACAGTGTAGTATTTAAGTGTTCACAGGTGGTTTAAATGATAACCACCTCCCTTCCTCCCGAACTCAATCAAAATGTGCTTACTCTACGTTCTGTGCCCCCCCCCCCCCGAGGTATCCCCTTCTATGGTTGTATCCACTAGGCAACTGAAATTGGAATGGGCTTTTCCTAGTTCGAATAGACCCACTCCTTCCTCTTTAGTGATTTATAAATTATTCTTATATTTGCAAAATTAAAAGATTCTGTAAATATTTCTTTTATTCTACTTCTTTTGGGATGATTTGCGATTGAATTTATTTGTATAATGTCCTATGAAAATATATGTTAAATTTTACAAAGTAACATACTATAATAATACACAAAACGATTATAACCAATATTACTCCAAATCAAACCTGCTTATAACATAAATAACATTTTCATTTTATTTGAAGCTTATCCTCGAGAGCCATTTCCTGCCATTGAAGAGTGTCCCGTCAATAGCTCGTCATCTTGTACTCTCCGCATCAGCTCAGATACGACTATAACCTGTCAAATAGATGAATACTACCCTGATATAAACCTGTACTTTGTGCGTGGTTCAGAAAGAGTTCAATCTTTCGAAACTAAAATATGGAACAACAGTGATGGCACCATGAACAAACGTATTAGAATTACAGCTGATGGTGGCACTGATAATTCGTTTGAATGTGTCGCCACAGGATTCGTTGGACAAACCATTACTAGATCAATGACAATTCATTTGATTCAAGATTCTCGGCAATCTGGTGTTGTCGTGGCTGTTGTTGTCCGTAAGTAGACCAGTTATACAAACGATGATATGTTAACACACACACACCAACCAACACGCACACTCTCATTATCAAATTTGATTCGAGATGTTCAGTATTCGAGCATTGTTGTAGCATTTGTTATCCGTACGTAGTAGCCTAGGAATATAAACAATAGTACAACGTACATATTTTTTTTAAGACGGTCAAATATTGTAGGACTGATAAGAACAAACAATGAGAATGAGCATCTTACGAGAGGATGAAGAAATAATATTGAGTAATTATTATTTTCACTGCACAGAATGAGAGAGATCAAGTTTGGCCTCCGGATGTTTGTATAAACAAATGCACCTATCTATTGTACGTGCCAGATATTTTTGTAAACATTCAAGGCGTTTTTGTTTAAGCCAAAATCCTCGAATATTCTGTCACATTATTATCAAAGGTATGCCGGTTGGGGTGAAGGGGGGCTCTGCAATAACAGGGGTGCTCATGTGTGATGCCTGATAAATTTAAGAACACTTTGTATTAATGCTGACATATTGCTCTCCGTTTTAAATGTGGTAACTAATCAGATTAAAATTCATACGTATTTCAAACTTTCAGCTGTAATACTTGTTTCTACAATCATCGCCATTGCTGTATATGTTCTCAAGCGACGAAAGAGGCACATGAAACGTAAGCGCAACCCATTTAGATTTTATTTCATTTTCATTAGAAAGTGACATACAGTGCGTCCCAGAAAAAACGAAACCGAGAAGTGTCGATGTTTTATCATAACTTAATCACAACCATAATTATTGAATGATACATATTTGGAAAGCTTAGAGTCTCCTCTTTCATGTGATGCTACTCACGTGATGCATATTTCACGCATAAGTGATTAAAAGCAATTTGAAGGAAGGAAACCAAAATGTAATTTGGCGGGCGGTATCTGAATTTCAAAGAATAATTCATATTTCTAGAAAGTTCATTTTCTGTTCTTTCATATGATACCTCAATCAAGAAAAATAAGCGAGGAATGACAAAGTTCTGTTTGTTTAAAGTAGCCCTTACATTTTCATAATTTTAACCAACGAATTCGTTTTCACTGGGTGCCTGCCGTAGCAAAAAGCAGATTTGCCAAAAGACTTAACTCCGTTTCGTTGACAATCAGCCATGCATGAAGACTCTCGTCTACGGCTGATTGTCAACGAAACGGAGTTAAGTCTTTTGTTAATTTCGTTTATTGATACGGCAGGCTGCCAGTGAAAACGAATTCGTTTAATAAAATTATGGAAATGCAAGCACTACTTTAAACAAACAGAACTTTGTCATTCCTCGCTCATTTTTCCTGATTGAGGTGTCATATGAAAGGGCAAAAACTAAACTTTCTAGAAATGTGAATTTTTCTTCGAAATTCAGATACCGCCCGCCAAATGTCTTTTTAGTTTCCTTCCTTCAAATTGCTTTTAATCACTCATGCGTGAACTATGCATTATCTGAGTAGCATCACATAAAAGAGGAGACTCTAAGCTTTCCAAATATGTATCATTCATTAATTATAGTTGTAATTAAGTTATGATAGAACATCGATACTTCTCGGTTTCGTTTTTTCTGGGACGCACTGTATAAGGTATTACATTATAATAAGTGCTTTTCCAAATTTGTGTTACATCTACTGTTTTGAATGTCATTCAAAATTAAATTTGATCATATATATATAGTGCCGCATGATATTTGGATTTATTTAAAACATGATCAAAACTAAAAATACAAAAAAGAACAAAACTTTCTGAAACAGAACAAAGAAAAGAAAAAATGACGTTATCTATGTTTTGTTCGTCCTCTCTTACTCAGGGAAGTACGCCAAGGTCTCTATGGTCTATAAGGGTACACAGCGTGGTAAGTTTAAAGTTTCGACCATCGTTAAGAATGGAATACGAAATAACAATCGCTAGCCTCTTTAATAAAATACATTAATAGTGTAAAGAAGAAACTAAATTTTCTTGGTTTAAGCTAAGATTTGTGTATTATAATGTTCATAAAGTAAGTACATGTATTTTAATTTATAGTAAGTGAATGAAAATGTATCAAATTGTTTTGCGATCAAATAAAGTAATCGTAGAATATGTATATAAAGGGTCCAACTGCTTATTACTTATCTGAACGAAAAAGAGAGAGAGAGAATGAGATGTGGGTGTTCATGAAAAATTGTGGATAAAAAGACATGCCACATTACAGTTTTAAATGCTTTATACTAGCATTATTAGGGTGAAAGGAGGAGCAAGATTCATAACACAAAAAGCCGTTTATCCTCTTTTCTAGATCTCATTTCATACATTGAACTGTGGACACTGGTGAAGTATGCTCGAGAGCAGAATTTGAGCGACAAACTTGGACATGTTCTTTACAAGCTAACCATAGACGAAAGCACTTCGAATGCATTACACACAGACGAGGGTTATTACCAGGAGTTTTGTCAATGGAAAGCCGGATACACTGGGGCATGTCAGAGGGAGGACTTCTTTGATGCTTCTGGGAATGCCGGCTTGAAGTCTGCAATAGATGAATTACAAAGTGAGTCAACGTTAATTTTTTTTAAATCAAAATTACATGCGTTTGTTGTAGTAGTTGTTTTCCATTTCCTTTCTGAATACCCCATCAATCCTACCATGACGTTGTATATTTATTCCCTCGAAGCAATTGCTTAATTCAAACTAATTTACCTAAGTGCCAAGAAAATATAATGTTTTGAAGGTAGAATATATGACTCATATTAAGTGTATTAAGTATCGGTGTACTTATCTGAAACATCTATCTTTACTTACGGATTGCATTGACGAAAAAATCTTAGTCTTGCCTGACCAATAATTATTTAACCATACTGAGTAGAAATGATTGTCGAAATATTGCCCATCTTATTTTTTCACATATTCTTGTGTAGAATACTCTGACTCTACTCGAGCAGTGACTGCAGACGATCTGGAACATACTCTGTGGCACATCACCGGAAGTGACAGAATCATTGGACTCTTAGAGGACCTTGGTGCACTACATGAACACCTTGAAGTGCTGAAGCACAAAGGGCAAAGAGAAGTCGTCGAAGGAGCCATGAATATTTTGAAACAATGGAGGGATCTTAACAGCTCCGGAAACCAAGAAGTGATGTTAAGCCTAGCACTTGAAACAATCAAGTACACCCCAAGCGATAAGGATTTCTTTAGAAGTAATTAAAAGCCGCTTTCCCAATTGGAATATTTACTTCAATTACGATTTAATTTTTGTATAAGAGATAAAGAGATTTCAATATATTTTCTGAAAAAAGGAAAGAATATAATAATGTCAGCGCAGAAAGATCTTTTGAAGGTTAGCACGAGTGTATAATTTATAAAATAACTACAAGTGAATTTTGGATGTCTCTTTAAAAAAAGAATAAACGTTTGAGAATAATGTTAAGATGCTTTAGTTCTCTATAAAAGTATTTCTCGTATCCCTTACTCTCTCTCTCTCTCTCTCTCTTACTTTGTATTGGCCATCTGCTTTCCTTCGTGCATTGTTTACAAATTTATGTATATGAATTGTGTGAGTATTATTTAATATCTACTTATGATGATGACGTCATCTAAAGCTGTCTTTGTGACGACTCCTTTTTCTATGAATGATTTTATGTGACCAAACATGTTAGAAGTTCATATATTTATGATGATTTATGTGAAAAATAGATGAACATCAATCAACCAATCAATCAATCAGTCAATGAAACATGATTTAGCGGATATTAACAGCGGTTGTTGTTTTTGTTTCCTTTGTTCATTCAGTCCCTGAATGCCAGAAACAAGGGCTAGATAAGAATGAAATAAAAGCATTCCTATTACCTCAAATAACATCACGACACTGTACAGAACTGATTGATGCAACGATCGAATTCAGTAAAAAATATAATTTGGCCACTGGATTATTCAAGTCAAAGAACAAATATGCCTGGATAGATAACAACATCGAGGAAAACAGAACAGGGCTTTTCGATAGTCATCAAATGATCGAGGATTGGTGGGCTGAGCAAAACTGTAGTAACTACGAGAAGAGATGCCGGCTATGGCAGGCTGCTAATGTTCTCAAAAAAGGAACAGACGACCTGGGTAAGGTGTCAGTTTAATACTAGTTTACTTCCAGAAATTCTACCTTAAACAAATTCAGATTGGGGATATTGGCCGTATTGATTGACTAAACAGTCAAGAAAAAGAGTGCAGGATTTGTTTTATTTTGACCAGTTTCGGATTTCTTTAAAGGTGTAGGTCGAGCTGAACGTGATTGCCTCAGTCCCTGTTCGGTCTTTGTAAAATCGATAACCCAAAGTCGGATGAGCGATAAGAGATCATACAGAAATTCTTTCGGAGCAGTCAGAAGCCTTGCGCATCATGGTTTCAACTATGACAAATAAAAAAAGGATACATACAAAATTATGAAGAATAAATAGAAATCGTATGGATTTCAATGGCTGACATATCATGGCTTTTTCTGTCAATAAATACAGTAACAGTTCAATTTGCAATATTTATATATTCGTTATCTAATAGTCTATTACCTTTGTTTTTTACATATTTTCCTTCCTGAAGATTTGCCGGAAGAGTCTGAAGAGAAGTGGCCAAGTACTAAAAAGCTCAAGCATATTGCCAAGTTGGTCCCTCAAGTACTTATGAAACAGCTCTGTGATGCACTTCGTATCTCCTACATGTCAGACGATCTCATTGATGAAGAGAAACGGTTTAAAACCATGAGTAGATGGAGAGACGGAAGCACTAAGCTGAAAAAGGAAAAGAAGATTAAGGTACTGTCGACTGCCTTAAAATCAATAGGTTTTGATGGTGAGTATTAGCCAATAATAATAAACGAATTTTAGTCATCAGGATTACAGTTTTTTATCGGAAAACTAAATCATCTCGCGGTACTCGGAGAAAACAGTATTTACGCTTTTATATGTTGTGGTATATAAAGGAATTTGACAAAAGTACTCCTTTTCAATGAAGAAGGAATATTATTATGTTAGCATGATATTTCCCATTTCTGAACAATGAGCATTTTCTAGGGATATTAGGGGACGGCACAACGTGAGCTAATAAGAGGTGTCATTAACCTTGGGTTTACAAGGCAGTATAGGCATTAACTATCTAATATTGAGATGTTTGACGTTTAAAAAATACATCAGTTACAGTATATAATTACGAATACTCTGAGTATTTCTTCAAAAACAGATTTTACCAATTTTGTAGACAGTTGTGCATAGAGAGGACGTTTTGACAGATCATTTATTTTTCATTCCGATGTATGTATTCCATGAAATAGCAAAATATTATGATGTAATAGAATCAGTTATTGGAATTACTAACGTTGAACAATTTGATTCTGATTTTCGTGTATGGATCTAAGCATTATATTAATTTTCTTCTAGAACAACGTATCAACATGAATACAAAAGGTGGAAAACTTATTTGAAAAATCGATTCTCCAATGGAATGTTGAATGAGCATTATGACATAACACCACAGAGTAATAATAATGATAAATGTTGTTCTCCTTATAGGTCTGTTGTCTCCTCCTAAATGTAAATTTATATACAGAGCCGAACTGGTAGATACGGCGCTTGACTTGATCATGGAAGACTTCCGTCCATTTGCCGATTCCCTTGGTATCAATAGAACCAAACTGACATCTTACCGACAAGAGTTTCGTGTCTCTCAGCTTGATCGTGGCACTATAAGTTTAGTGTTACAGTTATGTAAGATGATTGAAAGCATTTCTGTTGGGGACATTAGACCTAAAGTTTGCAGCATTCTTCACAAGGCTGGTTACCCTAACGTCATTAAGCGGTTCATATTTGGTAAGAAAGCATTGTGTAAATACATATTCAAATCTTTGCTTACCGATCAAACCAATTGGAAAGGAATACATTTACATAATTTGTCTACTATTCAATCACCTTATTATGTGAAAGCTGGGCCAGTAAATGTATTGAAAATATATATCATAGCAGAAAGTGGAATCCTGTAGCCCTAAATTGTGTTATTTTTCTATATTCGTGAATTCTTTCATAGTTTAGTTTTCGGTTCATAAGGAAATGTTATATTTTCTATATAAACATTGCCCACCCTACTTTATGTATCCTTTGAATCACTAAAAAAAACATAAAATACTTAATCAAATTCCTATTCTTCTTCTTTTAAAGCCTCTGAACCCAGCTATGGTGAACTATTTGCTATAGCAAATGCAATCACTAAAGATGACATGCCCAAGGACGGTGCGGATACCCCTGAGAGCGGTGGCAAAAGTAACCAAGCAAACGAAACAGTCCGAACGGGACACGGGTCTTCTACAAACGATGGTGAGAAAGCAGAAGAAAGCACACGATCAGATGCTACTCTGACTTCAGTAAATGTAGAAGGAATGCAACACAACGACGATGATAGAGAAGACATCGACACTGAATATTCCGGAGTCCCCAAAAAACCAATAGGTGACATTAAGAATAAAAGCAAGCATGCCAAGAGCAACACAGATGAAAATCGACAGAGAGTAAGCGATGTACAGAAATTATTCGAGCTAACTGACGAAGATATACCCGACAGCAACATAGCGTCTGTTCTCACTCTGTTGAAGATTTGGAAAGAGAGGGTGTGTCCTGGTCTACTCGATCACCGTGTAGTCTTAGCAGAAGGCTTACATAAGATTAACAAACCACACCTTGCAGCTGCAGTAATTAATGGTAGGTGGACGGAAAAGTAATTCTAAATAAATAAGAATAGTTGAGTGATGGATTACTACCTAATGATCATTTTTCCTAATGGGTGAAACAAACGATGGACAATGATTTAGTTTGATTAATAATAGTACGTTATTGTATACATAGCGCATTACGTATTATGATGTAAAGTCTTTATACGCTTCCGAAGAGATTTGTAAATTATTACCCTAGCTTTAGCTCCGGCAGCCGCTATCAGCGCACAGTGCATTTCAAGGAATGCCTACCAGTTACCCAAGTACCCATTTATCCGCCTGGGTCGAGTGTGGCAAATGTACACTAGAATTGAATGGATTCATGTGACGTTCATTGTTTCCGTTAAGTTTCTTTGTTTAATCCATAATAACACTTCGTTTGAGGAAATGTGATGCAAATTTAGCAAAAATGCTCTAAGATTTTCGATGTTTAACTCAATTCAGCAAACTAGAAAGGTGGAAAATGGTTGCAGTCATGACAAATTTATTTTGGTAATGCTAAGATATAACAAATCATGTATATTAATCTTGTCTTGTCCGACAGGCAAATACAACAGCAGAGAAACAAGCTTTGATTTCATCAAGGATATGGTGAACGAAATGGATGAAGGTAACCGAATATCCCTGAGACGTCTACTAGAGATCAAAGAAGAAAAGCAAGGAAAGGTCATGTCATCAGATGAGATGTCACAAAAGATCTGTAAGTGGGTGACAAAGTGGACAAAGGCGATGGAAGGCCCGATCAAGAATTATCTAAAGGATGCCGTGCGAGTAAACGAAACGTCAAAGCAACACCAAGGTTTCAACGATAAACTCGTAGATAATGGCTTTCTCGACCTAGCTAGGGAGATCATGAACATAGAACAAGGCCAAGAAACAGATGACGGCATTATCAAAACCATTATTGACAATGTAGTGATGTTGAAAATGCGTTGAGAAGCCTTGAGAGAGTTCCTTGAACAACATTATGTTTTATTCACGTATTTCTACATCGATTAAGCGTACACACACACGAACATAATCATATATGCACTTGTTTTTACACTTCAAGTTAATGCTCATCTGTTACGTTTATGACTGGCCTTTTTAGACCTTGGCTACACACTTGTTACACCCCAACTTTATATTTAATCGCTAAAGATGTGATATGATAAAAATGTTGGGAATATGAACTTCCTTTTTATAGGTCTTTATTCAAGGACGGCGAGTTGAACACAAGTTTTAGACTAATAAGATAATTATGCTAATGCCTAGGTCACATTTGGTCTACGGCTAGGAAATGGCGACCGTACGCTTCCGAAACCGAGAGATACTTGCGGTGGCCGCAGAAAATCTGCGGTGGCCTCAGGGTCACCCTAGGGCGTATCCGTATCTTGACCGGCCGTGCCGGTCTCCGTAGGATTTTAACGCGGAGTTATAACTGTTTTCATTTCTAGGTTCACCATAGCGATTATAAATGCCGAAGCCATGCCGTAGGGCGGTTTCACGCGACCGTACGTCGGTCGTACGGTAGCCTTGCGTTTTATATACTCCAGGGTAAAGTGGTAGCATCAGTCTGGCCACACAGTCACCGTATGGCCCCCTTTCGGCCGCCTTGCAGGCACCTTGCGGCTATCTTGCGTCTGTCTTAGTATTTGTTAAAAAAAAGCTACGGCCGCCACAGGGACGCCCTAAGGCAACCATGCGTCATCACTTCAAAGGCCGTACGGCAGTCGCAGATTTTCTGTCTCCACAAATTCAAAATACGCCGTGCGGCTACCTGACCAATGTGAACGCTACCGTATGTGACCGTGGGAATGCTGCGGCAGTCATATAATTGCTATTGGCCGTAGATATTTTACATCGTACGGCAGTCGCAGATTTTCCCGAAAATCATAGCTCACATGCATTACTCCCACTGTATATAGAAAATAATTTAGGTTCAGTTATATTGATTTATTTCTCATGATGATTCAGGTGTAAAACAGATAAGGCATCGCTTTACTTTTCCTTTGCATGTTATTCATCCATTCTCTCGAGCCAGTTAACACAAAATGTAAAGATAAACAGACATACGTACGCCTAATTTTGGTTATGATACAAGGACTGCTAATTATCTCAATGTAATTTTACCTAACCCCCTTTTTTGGTGGAATATTTTAAAGAAATACTTAATTCAATTCAAAGTTTATTACGAATATTTTTTTTAAATCAACAATTTATATCATTCATAAAATCACGTGGGACAGTACTCAAGGAATCACCAAATCAAACATGGATAAACCTTTATGACTGGATAAACAAAAAATAGAGACAAACGAGAAGATGCAATGCCGAGTGCAAATGCTTGGAATAACATTTTCAAGGATCTCCAAAATTCTTTATCACTCAGTAGCTTTAAATGTAATTTGAAAAGTAATTTTACAAGCAAAGTATATTCTTTACTATTTGTAAAATATAATTGATACCCCCCCCCCCAAAAAAAAAGACTGTTTGTTCCGCATGTGCAATTGATTTTGTTGTAAAACTACATTCCCTTGGAGTTCGTATATGTACCTTGCCTTTCCCTTTACTTACTGTACATAATATCAATACATAAGTGGGTTCTTGATTTCGGTTTTTCAAATAGAGTGACAAGTCAAGCTTACAGAACTGTTTCTGAGGCGGCAGAGACATTTTATGCATGGCTATGGACCAAGAATGTCCAAAACAAAACATTTAAACAACGTTTTATTTTGCACCAGGAGTGGGGTGCATATATTGCACTGCTGGCCCACGACAAAGAGGGGGTATTGCACATGACGGGCCGAAACTCCTGGAGACTGGTGAAAGAATAATTGATGGTCCCCTTTGCATGAGACCCTACTACCGTAGTTCCTTGTGTTTTTGTTTTCATTTAACCGGCTTGTAATCTTTAGAATAAGTGATTTTCATTCCGTTCTATTCGTTGTGTTTTTTAGATTCTGCTGTATATTGCTTTCTCCCGTTTGTTATTATCGTTGTGTTGAATTTAATATTTGTCTAACCTCCATGTTTTATTTGATGTGCTCACGTATTTTAACCAGGACGAATAAGTTGCATTACAGTGAATTACAAAGGATCTTGAATTTCGTAAGTTTTCGTAATGAAACGATGCTTTATTACAATACCACTGTTATAATACATTTTGTGGGAACGACAGAAGTAATAATATTCCATGTAAATACCTAATAATTGATAACTAAGTTGAAATATAAGAGAACTAACTTTTTTCAAGATTACATACTTTTTCTAGGAGACTGTCAAAAGAATATTTTAAAATGCATTTGTTTTTGTGATGCAAAATGTACTCCGCTTCTCTTTCATAAATTCATGTTAGGGTGCACTACAAATATATCTTAAACATGTTTATTATATATATAATCAAAGATTTGCTCGGGGGAATTCAATAAAATAAATATATAACGATTTCATTATGTTCTTGCCTAACGTTTTATTTGTTTTAGCTGGATACCTATGTTTTCTTGTATCAAAAATGCGAAAGCCTGTCCAAGGTATTGTAACAGTTAGATTTACTTAAGCAGTAGTAGAAAAAAAAACGAAATCACGTATATCACTTTAATCAATGCTGGATTACAAAATGTTGAGCTATTACAGCAAATATCAACACTGGATAGGCAAACCGCGAATTTCCCACCAAATTAAGCATTAGTGGGGTAAGTTAGTAATTTAATTTGTAATATCATAAGGTTATGCAATTAGCAGTGATCTTTCCTTAAACCACGTTATCAAAACACTAATCATCTTATTCAATCAGACAAAATCACTAAATGGTGATAAGAGGTTCAACGTGTTTATTGTTCGTGACTGCTTTTAAGGATATAATACGATTCCAAAGGCCCTTTTTCATATTTTGCAACAACAAGCTTATCAAGTGTATTCCAGTGTCAATAGTGACTTTGCCAGTAGCGTATTGCAAATGATATGACTAAACAAATATCAGCCTGCTGTATTTACGTAATAGAAAAACGAATGACAAGGTCATACAATATTGTAGAAAAGTGGGTAAGATGTATCCACCTCATTTGTATGGTAGTAGTAAGAATTCATTCTTTTGGTCAGGGGCACTATTCCAATTGTTAATATCAGCAAACGAGATATGATAGGCCTCTTCTACGTAAAAATGTGCCCTGATGCTACAAAAAGTGGTTGTCACCTCAGCATCACTACGGTCACGTTTTGGTTTAAAAATAACAATATATTTTTCCAATACCAGACTATATTTTTCAGTCAGATTCAATTGATGGTTGGGTTTTGACATCGGAATTCAATATAAAACTGTGCGCTGATATCAGAACGATCTATCCCATTTAATCAATGTACACAGTTCGGACAACTTTGGTCACTTCGATGCGCTGCAGTGGTTGAAAGAAGTCAAAATTGCCCTATCGCGGCTAACGGTGGGGGCGCTGTTAATTGTGAATCCACCCTTTGAATAGAGTAGCAAATTGTTCCTTCCGACTTGCAATCTGCATTGAAGCGAACTGTTTCAGTGTTCGATGCGTTGATCTTTTAACGAGCGGGTCTTCTGATGATAAAAGTATAATATTCTCTAACAGCTGTATTATGTCTGTATTAATTTTAATGTCAATCGTAGGATACCTGCCCAGTGGCGAATTAAAGCCAGGCGGCCTTAGAAATATTTTTACAAGACGGCATCTATTACAGCATATGACATGAGTTCATTAATATGAAAACAGAACTATGATAGAATG
This sequence comes from Strongylocentrotus purpuratus, assembly GCF_000002235.5. Taxonomy (NCBI): domain Eukaryota; kingdom Metazoa; phylum Echinodermata; class Echinoidea; order Camarodonta; family Strongylocentrotidae; genus Strongylocentrotus; species Strongylocentrotus purpuratus. The sequence goes on along the minus strand of NW_022145594.1, from coordinate 3,590,923 downwards.
AAACTTTGAAAAGCAAAGAATTGTGCAACTTATGGCATACCAATAATCATTGAGCCATTGTTTTCCTTGTGAGAATAACACAAAAGCAGCGAATGAACTAGAAAACATGATTTCCCATGACAACAAATCTAAATATTACACTTTCTGCATTAGTAAATAAATGCTCCTTTGGCTATTAGTCAATAACGTCAAAATTCTGCGTCGGAAATTAATTAATACTGAAACTATTATTTTTTGAAACACCAATGACCACGGCTTAATTTTGAAAATCCTGATTTAAAATACCAATGACCATTTTTGTAGCTTCATTATCTTTTGCATGTATTTGTTCCTTATTTCATCTATTTCTATAAATGTGATGTATTTATTTCTTGTAATTATGTATTTTCTTGAATATTACTGTAACGCCAGTGGAAACCAATTTCTAAACTTGTTTGCAAAGACCAAATAAAATATCTTGTATCTTGTATCTTGTATATATTTGTAACATTCATCAGAACAAACGGTGGTGAGAGTTTGTAAAATGCTAATAAGGCACAAACGTTGACTCAGCTGACTAAACCAGTAACCTCCCCTTCGACGAGGGATGATATTTTGTGGATATGTCGCCTTTTTAACGCTTGTCTGCCTGCTAAAATACTTTACAATTGTTGATTTGGTTTTAACCTAAATGCTGAGGTCTACTCCTCAGTTTAATACCAACCTGTTACAGTGCTAGGAATAGAATGATAAATAAAGTGTGGGTGGTTTAAAGTTCTCGTATCACATAAAAAAGGGAAAATTAACAGTTGAGATGTCTAGAATTCAGATATCTTTCTTAATTAGACGCTAATTGACAGACTGAAGTAAGCCGCCAATTTTCCAATCGCTAGTAGTTGTCGTTTTGGCGATTACTGCGTGATATAATGTCAGACAGTTAATATTCGCCCTCATCCCGGTTTATGTCTTCAGTCTGCCTTTTGATATCTTATGTATAATAAATTTTGAATGAGTCCAATTTAAGGAGAAACAAAATTATATAGGGACCAAAGGGGGCACTAGCTGGTAATGGAGTGTTGTTTTATGAAGAAAAAATGAATTATTTATCTCGCTGTTGCTAATATCTATTTAGCACGTTATTTTGTTGTGGGAGAATCCAAATCACTTAAATTGATATTAAAATTAGGACTTGTAAACGATCAACACAAAAAGGGGAGGCAAAGCCCCGTACTCAGCTTCCCCTAATCAGCTCTATTGCTCAAAGTAAACAATAATTCATGCCAGTCATCTTCCATGATAATTACTAACTGTTTTTATGCTGATAACATAATGATTAACTTTTGTTTACACTGCTTCTTTGTAGGTAATTTTATATTATATGATAATGATATGCAGCATAAACATAATAGTGTATGCAAATACTTATACCGGCATTGAGTTGGCAAACATGCACTATCAATTACGGGGTAGGGCGTGATTTGTACATTCAATAAAGGTGAATATGAATATAAATATGAATCTTTACGCACTTTTACACTTTTGACCTCGACCATGTCCAAGTGGGTTGAGTGATTATTGATATCAGTATTTCGATTATTCACTTTAGCGTTTGATTGTAGTAATTGACACATGTATTTGATGTAAATAGTAGATTGAGCTATCTTAATTTACGTAAAGGGAATTACATCGTTTATTTTGGTACCTCATATGAAAGAGGAAGAAAGTGAATTTTGTATACAAAATAAAGTTAGAAAGGTGGGTTTTTAACCCTTCACCTTCAAGAGCACATACCTCAGTAAGACATCGTATTTATGATGATGTAAACAAGGTGTGAAAAAAAGCTGAAGAGTCATCCTTTACTTCAGTTTACGATTTAAGATGAGAAGAAGACAGTTCTGAAGTAGTTGGCCTGTAAACTTCGGCTACCTTTATTTAAGACCCCGTACACTGCCCACTCCCATGCCCCTGCCTCTTACTCTGCCACTGCCCATGCCTACACCCCTGCACCTGCTTCTGACTCTGCCCTATTCTCTGCCCCTGTCTCTTTATTTGTTTAAAAGCAACATAAACAAAAATCAGATAAACAGAATGACGAAAACTTTAAATAAATTTCACAAATAATAAGAGATATATAAATGTCTAAGATATAAGATTACAAAATGGAAATTTGGTAGATGGATTGTTACATCAACACGCATGGGCAATACTCAAGTTTGTCATTATATAAGAGTATTGTAAATTTCTTTTGTATCTTAAACGCCTTCCCCCTTAGGGCACTACTTAAAAATACATTATGGATAGTATATTATAGGTCCTCTGAAAAATAAAAGACCCTTCTGAGACATTGATTTCAATTAAATTGACGTTTACTCATTTTGTGGGTTAAAACAAGTAAACAAGTTGTCCTGTTCTACATCTCAGTGACTACATCTCGGTGAGATTCCAGATTCAGCCGATTGAAATTCCCATATATTTAATGATAACAACTTTCAAACATTCTTACCTTTTTACAAATAATTGTTTGTCCAATTTACTTCAGACTTTCACCAGTGTGCTTATATGATTTGTCTACATTTTTCAAAGAGTGTTTTACTCACATCAATTGTGCTTGTATTGAGGAAGATTTCATGTTTTTTAGATCAATACAAACATGACAACCCGTATATAGGCTTTTTTTTTCTAAAGCCAAAATAGGGATAACCCGTATACCACATCAATTGCCTTTATGCGTACTAAGTCGGAATTTCTACTCTCATATCGTCTGTCCCCCCCCCCCTCCCCCCTCTCCCGTCAACAAAATATTTAATTGTCTTCAAAACTGTTATCATCGTGCAAAATTATAATTACAAAAAATTTAAGATTTGTTTACACACTTACGCCGTGTAAACAGATCGTGCCACCGTGCCATTCCGTTATGGCTGTCGTTCGATAATGATTAACATACTGTAATCGTTTTGTATTGCGCCTTATCAATTACAATTAAGTGTAGAGTAGGAGCGCGCCATTAGTGCTATCTTCATAACCAGTGACTAAACTATCATGGCAGTCAAAGTAGCATTTGCAGTAGGGTTGTTTTGTGTCGTGTTTTCCATGTTTGGTAAGTGACAACGAACCAGTTGCTGTATTTTGGTGCAATTTAATTTATGAGTATCCTTTTCCATGCTTTAACCCCAAAAAAGAGAAAATATCTAAAGCATGGACGATGCAAATGAAGATGTTTGAAGAATCAGAGGAAGAATGATACAGCCAATGTGACAAACCTTATTTTGTTAGTTTCACAATTGTATATCCCAGGCTAATTTTGTTTGGGTTATGAACAAATACATCGAATGGCATCTAGTTTCATATTGTATATTATACCTGTTGATAGACATATATTGATAGTTCTGTTACTTTCTTTGTGACTTGCTATTCTCACAGGATCGTCTCAAGATGTTCCGGACGATGTAGTCTATACTGAGGTCAAGAAGACGCTAGTCAACGAAGCCACTGGCATCTTAAGATGTCGATTTAAAGGGGATCCTAACGCGGTCTTCTGGAAGAAGGGATCTGACCCGGCTAAATCACCTTCTATAATGGTCTTGAGTTATGGTGACAAGTTTGGCCCAAGATATGAAGATGGTAGTTGTGATATAGATGGAAACTACTCTCTGGTCATCAGAAATGTGAGGAATACAGACGCAGGACGCTACATCTGCAAAGTCTCCAACTACAAAGGCATCCTGATTTACAACCACACCGATGTCACAATTACCGGTAAGTTCCATTTTAGTCTTAAGTTATTTACGAGGAATCTAGCGTATAATATGAACAATATATTAGCCCACTAAAGAACATTAAAGATAAACTTGAGTTCTGGTAAAAAAAAAAAAAATGAATTCTCACAGAATCTAACGAAACTTACACTGAATATTCAAGATTACAAATAAATGTCATGTGCCAAACAATTTTGGAAGAAAATGTATACTGGCTGAGTAATGAGCATAGAAAGATAAGGAATTCAGGGTAGTACTAGCCCCGACACCATGTGTGTTGTCCAATATACTTCATTCTGTGTAAGTGATTGTTACTTTACCAAGACTCTGCCAAATCTATGATGATTTTGATGACTCCAGAACCTTGCATTACACACCATTACTTGCATGCTATATGATCAACTGTTTCTGATCCATTCCACACCTTTTCTTTCACAATGCAATCGCATTACCAGAACCCAAGTTTATCTTTAATCTTTCCCCCATCTCATATGATTACCATATCAATATGGTTTAATTTTGATTTCCCATTTCTGTAGATGGGTGCATTCATCCTTGATACATATGAGGGCTCACATGATGAACACACACTACCTTTGAGCAGGGAGGTGAAAGAAAAGGAGGCGAAACTCTTGTAATTTATTCAAACGCATTCTTGAGTTCTAAAGCGTAACAATGGGATGTGTAACATTCCACTTGGCTTTGAAGTTCCATGCTCCGAACCGCGCTTCCACTGCGGGGACTTTCGGAAGCCAGCCAGTTTTACATTTATTACAAAATATTAAATTACCGGCAAAATTTCAGTGTAAATCAAAAACTTTATATGGGGATTTTATTAGGAATAGTGCATCAAACAAATTTTCAAATTTAAAACTCCGTCCTTCCTTTAATTTGTGTGCCAGAGTTGGTAAAAGAAAAATTACATCCTGTCAAAAACTCAATATTTTAGGATGATGCGCTAATTTGTGCATGCTTTAATGTCCCGTTATTTGATCCATGGTTTACAATCTTTAATAACATTAAGTTTGCTAATGCGTGTTTTCGCGTGTTTTTTTGTATTTTTCAAGTTTAAAAAAGGATGAAAGTACACAAGTTTGTGTTCGCTTGTTCTACTCTTCACACATTCAACAATGGATGAGAAATCATTGGAAGGGACAGCGAACAGTTGCAGTGATACCATTTTCTGATGTATGAATTCTAACTCCTGAAATTTCATACGCTCTTTTATCTCACCACCTGGTCAACAGTTGCAGATTAGCGCATAACTTTTCGGCGGCTTGGAGCATGGGGTCAAAGGAGAGCGGCTTGATTCCAGTCCTTCTCTATCACGTCCCTGCTTTGAGGGACAGTTTGTCTGTACCTCAAATACAAAAGCTGTCTTCTTATTGACTCATGTAGAGCTAGAACGTCTTCATTCCACCCTGTGTTCTGACACCTGTCATTCCATTCTTCTTCTTTGTTATAATTATGCGAGCGTGCGAACTAATCTAAAGGCACTGCATTATGATCATGGGTATGATAAATATACTACAAATGCATGACATCCCTGCCCAAATATGAGGATACGGTGGCCCAAGCACTGCTTGATCAAAAAGAATTTTCGCGTGTGAATTTTATTTCTGTTTACACGGGGGGATGCCTTTGCCACATTGCTCTGACTAGTACGAAAGGAACACATTTCCCCTATTTCATACGCTTCACGGTGAATGGAATATTACGATATAGGATGATACACAAGTATGACAACTATTTTAAGTATTTACTTCAATTGATAATGTTTCGTGTATCATAAGTAATTTGTAATCGTACCCCTACATAAATATATAAATATTTCATACAGGTTCAGAAATTTGTGAATATGAATAGGAATGTTCGTCGAAATAACAGGCAATGTGGATATGGAATTTTGTAGGTTGTATGTAGCAATAAACAATTAAGCAAAATAATAATGGATATGATTCCTCCTTAAACGAAATGAATATCTACTTAACATAAGCATGATCTCATTCCATTTGTTATTAGATAGTGCTGTGAGAACGGAACAGAGTGTGGCAGTTCAGAAGGGTGAAGATGGTGTTGTACCATGCCAGGTGAATATTCGTCCAAGGAGTGTCTCCTGGGTAAGAGGTGCAAACGATACCTTGGTCGGCATGGACTTGTCTGGCCGTGTCGTAGAGAGGAGTGGACCTGGATATGAAGAAGGGCTGTTCAACATCACCAAGGAATACTCTTTGGTCATCAATGATGTAAAGATCCTTCATGAAGATAGCTACTTCTGTGAGGTGACTGACTTTGACACAGGCCATCTATTTCGGAATGTTACCAGGCTCAATGTATTCGGTAAGTATAGCGGGCGAGAAAGAGAGATAAATGAGAGGAATCCAATACAGCATATATTGTACTGTTTTTTTCGAAGAACACAACCAATTTCAGTCCTAAACGGAGTGCGTTGAAGGGAAACTTTAGTAAATGGGTGCCGGCTAGGTAGCAATATCCCTAAATGCTCGACCGCCTTAGCATGACGCCTCAGCTGACGGTGGGGGTAATGATTAGATTTTCTGTATGAAATGGATGATACTTTGAATAAAGTGCGACGGAGTAGATTATTTAGTGGTTGTGTAGTGATTATGTAAATGGACAAAATTATTAGTATTAATATCATTATGGGAAGTATGAACTAAATTGGAAGAAAAAAAACAGATTGAACCATATAATACGTTTTCATGAGCCTAACTGTATTCACTTTGAACAAATTGACTTTCTTATTTATGCTACTAAAGATAAGGCATGAAGTTATGTTATGAAGGCCAGTTTATTTCTGTCTTCTTATTTGATGAATGATTGATTTATGCATTAATGCATTTTTATCGACACGGTAACAAAGAAAAGAAAGAAAGAACATCTCCTGGTACTTGGCCGGTTTACTAATGATAGGAACCGTGTTAAAAAATAAGAAAACATATTAACACAACAAATTTTAGTTTATAAAGGATTGGAAGTTAGAAAGCACAGAATCGATATTGATGATTAAGGTTTAAATAATTGAATTCCAGTAAAATGACTCTCGGAGTGATATGTTTTATATACATCCATCTAAAATATTCAATCGAATAGCTTTTCCTCTGGAGCCGTATCCTTCAATCAAGGAGTGTCCCAGAAATCAACAGGACTTATCATCATGTACTCTCCGCATCGCTTCTCAAACAACGTTAACATGTGAAGTAAGAGAATACTACCCAGATATCGACCTGTTCTTCATGCATGGATCACTGAGAGTTGATTCCTTGGAAACGAGGGTATGGAACAACAGCGATGGTACCAGGAATAAACGTGTTACGATAGCAACGAATGACACCAGTGATGATGTGTTTGAATGTGTTGCAACCGGGCTGGTTGGGGAAACTGAAAGGAGGTCCATGACAATCCACTTGATTCGAGATGCTGAACAAACCCGCGTTGCTGTGGCAGTCATCGTCCGTAAGTGGAGCACAAAAAAAGACAGATATTGAAAATAAAACTAATAAAATTGATATTTAGCAATCGATATTTACCAACAGAGATAGAGCGAGAGAGAGAGAGAGAGAGAGAGAGAGAGAGGGTGGGGCAAAAACGAAACAAACTAGCCTTATCGCCTGAATACATTGAGAAACAGGAAGGGAACAAAACGCACTTAATTCGTTCATCGTTATGCAGGCCAGTGTCCCCTCCCATCCCAGATTGTAAAATGTTGAAGGCGTTAGTATTCCGATAGATATGGTGTCACCCACACATAAAAGCGCGTGCACACGCATGTATTGGTCTGGCGTCATGAATGAAATGGAACTTGTTCTTGATGCTAGATGCCTGTTAACTTTTATTTACCACATAGTGCTCTCCGTTTTAGAATCGGAAACTAATCAGATTCAATTCATCTGTATTTTGAACTTTCAGCTATAATACTTTTTTGTGCAATATTTTGCATTGCTGTATATGGTATCAAGCGATGGAAAGGACACATAAAACGTAAGTAAGAACCCATTTATATTTTACACACTTTTTATATAAGAACATGACCAGCAATACATTTTCATATACTTTGAAGGTACTTTAAATTTCATGGGGAGTAAAAACTATAAATATTGTGCCGAAAGATATTTGTATTCATTTTAAATCTAATTAAGACACATTCAAAAGAGCAAAACAATCTAAAGCGGAACATAAACAAAACTATATAAAAGTCAACAGGAAATGGCGCTGAAGTTATCTTCATTTTCTTCATTATTTCCCTCAGCAAAATACACCGAAGTCCCTATAGTCGATAACGCGAATCCATGTGGTAAGTTTAGACCATCATTTAATCTTTTTTTTTTTTAAATCTATTTATTGATTTACCACTTCGTGGGATTGAACACCCTAATAAGCACCAATGATGTTTCTCATATCCATGTCCACTCACAGTAAAACCAAAATGAAACAATACAATGACAGATAAACGAAATTACGAAATGGATACGAAATACCAACCGCTTCCATTTTTAAAAGAGTCTATTTGTAGTTAACGGAAGAAACTAAATTAATTATCGTTCAAATTGTTAACGATTTCGAACATTTGGTTTGAGCTCTGAGTTGTGTAGTTATCTGTTTTGTTAGTACAGTAAGTACAGCTATTTAAATTTATTGTTGATAAATGCAAATGTATCACATCAACCTGCGATCAAATACATTTATTGTACGAGTAGTGTAAAATATTTACGTTGGAAGGTACAAATGAGTACGTATCTGAGCGAAATAGAATTGGGAATGGGTTGGGGGTGGGGATGAACAATTGTGGAGAAATTACCTGCTACATTAAAGTTTGATACTTTACATTACCACTATTAGGGTGAAAGGAAGAGAAAAAAGGTAATAATGAGACAAGCATTTTACTCTCTTGTCCAGATCTTATTTCATACGTTGAACTGTGGAGACTGGTAAAGTATGCTCGAGAGCAGAATTTGAGCGACAAACTTGGAAAGGCCCTCGACCAACTAATCAAAGACGAAGAGAACTCTAAGGCATTACAAACAGACGAGGATTTCTACAATGAGTTTTGTCAGTGGAAAGCTGGATACACTGGGACATGTCAGAGGGAGGGCTTCTTTGATGCGTGTAGGAATGCCGGCTTGAAGTCTGCAATAGATGAATTACAAAGTAATGCAGCATTGGTGTTTTTTTTTCATTTCCCTTCTGAAGAACCCATTTGTTTTACCATGCGGATGCATATTTATTTCTTCGAAGCAAGTGCTTAGTTTAACACCCAACCTAGTACTCATTTAATTTTAAAGCGTCTTTATGATGGTTCCAAGTAAATATAATGTTTTGAACATAAAATATATTACTCATATTAAGAAAATATTATTGCAGAGTTTAACAGTATATCTCCAACCTATAAGTATGCTATGTCAACTATACTGAAATTAGTGAGATAAAACCCTTAGTCTTGCCTAACCAATACTCCTTTAACCATACTGAGTAGAAAAGATGTCAATAAATTTCCCCTACTATTCTTTTGCATGCATGTAGATTACTGTGACTCTCCTCGAGCAGTGACTGTGGATGACCTAGAACATACTCTGTGGCACATCACCGAGAGTGACAGAATCATTGGACTCCTAGAGGACCTTGGTGCGCCACATGAACACCTTGAAGCGCTGAAGGGCAAAGGGAAGAGAAAGGTCGTCGAAGGAGCCATGAACTTCTTGAAACAATGGAGGGATTTTAAGAGTTCTGGAAACCAAGAAGTAATGTTGAGCCTAGCACTGGAGACAATCAAGTACACCCCAAGCGATTTGGATTTCTTCCGAAGTAATTAAATGGAGCTGTAATTAGGATAAGACAATTAAATCATAATTGAAATAAAGATTCCAATATATTTCCTGAATTTGACAACATTAGTATAAATTTAAATAATAAAGTATATAATTATGTCAGCACGTAAAGATCTTTGTGCGTACATCACGAGTCTGTAATTTACATTGTAATTCAAATTGTACTTCTCTCCAACTAAAGGATAACGAAAGTATTCAGAATAATATAAGGGTATCTCTGCATATAAGTCTTTAAATGAAATGTTATCAAGCAATTTTTCTTCTTTTTATTCAGTACCTGATTGTCTGAAACGTGGGTTAGAAAAGAATGAAATACATACATTCTTATTACGTCAAATAACGTCAAGGCACTGTACAGAACTGATTAATGCTAAGACGGACATCGAAACAAATTGGTGGTTCAACACATGGTGGGGCTCAAAGACCAGAGATGTTATAATTGATGATGTCATCGAGGAAAACAGGACATCTCTGTTTGATAGTCATCAAATGATCGAGGATTGGTGGGCTGAGCAGAATTGTAGTAATTACGAGAAGAGAGACAAGCTACAGCGTGCATCTAATATTCCCAAAGGGAGAACAGATGACATGGGTAACGTAGGCAGTCAATTTAGCATTCTTTAAATTAAGATTGTAGATATAGCCCGATATTTGTACGGTTGTCATATTACAAGGTTGATTGATGGATAAAGTGACTATAACCAACTAATATTGACACATTGTATTTAAGTATAATGTATAAATATATAAAGCCACCCAGCGATGGCAAGAAGAGGAACGGGAAACGGAAGGAGGATTATGGAATCTATACCTACAAATGATAAAATAAATATATACATTCTTGTTGTACTGAGAGAGGTGGGAAAATTCGCCGGCATTTCACTCCAAGATGTCGTTGACGAAGCTGTCTTTACTGTATAGATAACTCAAGGTCTGCTAGATTTTTAGCAGTATCTGATTTCTTTAAGTTTAGAGCTGCACGTCATCACCTCTGCAATGAAAGAATTATACAATGATATTGTGTTTTTTTATTTGTAAAAAGACAAATTGAACATACACAGTAAGATCAACAATGTTAAATGTATTTCTTATCTCAAATTATCGATCACTTTTGTTGTTGCATATTTTAGTTCCCCAAGATGCTCGGAAAGAGTCTGACGAGACGTGGCCATCTACAAAGAAGCTCGAGCAGATCACCAAGCTGATTCCTCAACAATCGATGATACAGCTCTGTGAAGCTCTGCACATTCCCTTTACACCAGGAGATCTTACTGATGAGGAGAAACGGTTAGGAGCGATGTGTAAATGGAGAGATAACATGGCAGACCAAAACCAGGGGAAGAAACACGAAGCACTTTCGGCAGCATTGAAAGCAATCAATTTTGAAGGTGGGTATAGTCGATATTAAAGGTACTACTTGTATGTCCCAATTAATTTGCAGGCCAAACATATGTAAAGGTTAAATTCCAACGGCATTTGAAAGATAATACTCATTTAGAACTTCCCTCAGAACAAAAGGGCTTGAAAATGGCTTTTAGTGGGAAAATAAAGACCATTAGTTGTCGAATCGACTTAAGTTATTGCAATCACCTAAGTAATAGTCTGACTTTTCAGACCCTTTTACCCTTTTAGGTTGAGTTCTAGGAAGAGGTGAAAGAATTTTGTGAGCGTCTTTATTGTTATAATGCAAGTGTGGAAGAACATCAAAGAAAAGTTGTTAGCTGAAAAGCATGGCTCTTCAAATGCCTCCATATTCTAAATATGACATGAAACAGCTTTAAAATGAGGGCCTCATTTTTATGCCAAAATTATGTCTGTGTAGTCCCATATACAACTTTCTGTGTATAATGCTTGTTACTTTTACCAAAATTAGGCCAAATTCGTTTCATTTTTGATGCTTCCAGAACCTTGCAGTACACACCAATACTTATATGCTACATGATCAATTTATTCTGATCGATTCCACACGGTTTCTTTCACAATGCAATCAAACAAGCAGAACTCAACTTTATATTTAAATTCAATTCAATTCAATTCAACTAAACAATTATTTTCTTCCATTTAATTTGACAACATATTTTTGACATCTGTTTAAACCATACAATTTATAAGTAGGAACATAAATATAATTAAAGAAGAACTTGTATTACAAGGAAAAAGGCGCGAAACCCGATAAAATGACTCCGATAGACTCGTTCATTCAATATATACACAAAATTATTTTTGTTATAAACGAACATATGTTTTTTGTTATAGGTCTGCTATCTCGTCCCAAAGATAGGTTAATCTACAAGGCAGAACTGGTCGATCTGGCGCTTGATTTAATAATGGAAGACTTTCGTCCTTTTGCCACGGCCCTTGGAATCAGCGAAACCAGATTGACATCATACAGACTAGGGTTCCGCGCCTCTCACCTCGAACGCGGTACTATAGGTCTTGTGGTACGGTTATGTGTAGCCATCAAAGATAATAGACAATCATTCTCCAGCATTCTGGACAAGGCTGGATATCCAAATGTCATGAAAAGATTCAAATTGGGTAAGCAGCCTCTTTTTCCTCTGTTCGTCAAGCCACTGTGATACCTCATGAAGCATGTATTTCTCAATACTGTACTGTCATATTCATCACTAACTCTATGGTAGGCATACGACATCTATGATAATCAGAATAAGACCCCACCCCCTCCCAAAAAAAGAGGGGAAAATGAATGAGACCTGCTCTTTAATAAAAAATAATATCGGATAAATAGCGAACATATCCACCATGCAAAGTGCTATGCTACCAATTTCAACGCTCACAGGTTTCAAGAAAGTCCTTCCTACTGGTACCCATTTAACACCTGGGTAGAGAGTGGCAAATGTAGATTAATGTCTTGCCTATGTAGTGCCGCGGCGGAACTCGAACGGCGGACCTTGTGATCTATATCCGACGACTTATCCACTAGACCACAACACCTTTTACTAGTAGTCTTATGTTAATAAATTGCATACATAATTATTGTATACATACATGACATTTTGTCCTTTTAGCAAACATATTTGTGTGTGTGTGTGTGTGTGTATGATTAGATAGATAGACAGCCTAACACTAATTTAATCTCGGATTTTTCCTCTTTTTTGTCAAGCCTTTGAGCCCAGTTACGGAGAACTATTTGCTATAGCAACGGCAGTCATTGTAGATGACGAGACTAAGGTCGACCAGGAATTCACTGAGACAAACGAAGAGAAGAAATCAGACGAAAGCAGATTAGTCGGCGAGATGAAACAGAATCCTGTAATCGATGCTGACGGAGACGCTAACACTCAGGAATTCAAGGTCGTCAATGAACCCGTAGACGACATCGAAAATGAAATCAAGAGAAGCTTAAGCGTATATGATGAGAAGGGTATAGGTGATCTACAGACAATGCTCCAGCTGACCGACGAAGATATACCCGACAGCAACATGGCCTCCGTATTTACTATGTTGAAGATTTGGAAAGAGAGGGTCTGTCCCGGTTTAATCGATCACCGCGTAGTCTTAGCAGAAGGCTTACATAAGATAAACAAACCACATGTTGTAGCTGCAGTAATGAATGGTATGTTGATGCATTTAAATGTTAGAGAAATGCATAGTCCTGCACACGTACTAGACAAGGAATTATTAAACAGGTGCAAGATTTGGAAATGATAAACCTTGAATTTACACTAGAATGTTTACTTAATTCACGCAATTTTCTTCTTCTATTTCCACCCGTTCTCCTTCTTCTTCAGTTCTTTATAATAACAAGAAGACGAAGAAAACTAACTATTAAATAAAAATAAAATAATAACAATGATAATGATAGAGATTAAATCAGGAACATTCATATAGCCCTTCATATTAATGTCTCTATGCGCTACACAATTATTACACTGACATTCTTCTTTTCTCCTTCTTTTTTGTTTTGTAGCGTTTTTTTATTGTATTCATTGAGTAAAAAATAATTTGAAAAACATACAGCTTCATTGATTTACATAACATATCAACATATAAAGAAAATTGTATATTCCTCAAAAAATACATAAAATAGTTTAATACACAGTACAAAATGTTTTCAAATAAATTATACTGAATGAATATTATAAATCAAAGCCTACACACGCTCACATACTCAGACACACATACAAACTTACATATCCCCCTCCCCCCTTCATTCCAAAGCTCAACAAATCCCCCCTTCTTCTTTGGTAATGCACGATACAGATATCTTTCATACCCGATTAAAGCATATGTATTGGAGTTCACTAGAATTTGTCATTGAAGGGGCGGAATTAAGACTTTGACTGTAGTCATAGTTGGTTTGTAATTAAGCAGAACATCTATGTTAAGATACCATGAATTATGGAGATCAATCTGTTTATATCAAATGTTTGACAGGTCTATACCAGGTCAGAGAGACAAGCATGGATTTCATCACGGATATGTTGGACAGAATGGATGCATCCCGGCGAACATCTCTTAAAAGTCTGCTGAAGAGTGAAGATCAGACAATACGGCTCACGTCTTCTGATATTACGTCACAATGGATCTTTGACTGGATGACAGACTGGACAAAGAAGAGTGAAAGCTCAATAATGAAAACAATTACAGGTGTCATGGCGTTGGAACAGAGCACTCAACAGCGGCACCGATATTTCAACGACAAACTCGTAGATAATGGTTTTCTTGACCTAGCAAGGGAGATCATGAACATAGAACAAGTCTTGTAATTTTTGGGAGAAATACATGACAACATTGTAACTTATATTCAAATCATTAGTAACTCAGTAGAACAAATGACAACGTTGTAAGGAATACTAAAGTTATTAGTACCTAAATGTACTGTATAACAACATTGTAAAAAACGCGTTGAATTTATAAAAGTAACCGATTGACAATTAAAGTTATACATAAAAACTTATAAACAATCATTATGCGAGTTTTTTCGTCTGACACCTGTCCGATTTAACGGCTTATTTTTTTTCTTCTGTATTCGGTGGTCATGTAATTTGTTTGTACACACTTTACGTGGAGATATACCTTTTGTGTTCCCATTGTTTCTATATTCCATTTTGAATTTTGTATACTTTATAATGTGTATAATATAAGTGATGTCGTCATCTTTCGGTTCATTAATCACTCGGTAAAATCCAAACACAGGTTTAACTATTTCTAAAATTTCTTTAATATAATTGGATTTTACAAATACCAATTGTATACACCTGTTAAACTTAGGTCTTCCATGTTTTTCGTAGAACTCATTATTAATCATTTTCTTATTGTCTTTATCCTATATAAATCCTTATTTTATCAATCTAAATAATATTACAGAAATTTTTCACAATTGAAAATGTTTATGGATGTTGTATGTGTATTTTTTAATTGTGCATGATTGTATACATTGTTATTGTACTTTTGTATATTGTATGTATGTATTGGTACGTGTTTATAATTATCTGTCCAGAATTTTCAACATTCAGCCACCCGGCTGCGAAGATACTTTTTAAAAGTCTTAAATCTTGAGTCTGGCATCTAATACCTAAAACAATCTTTAAAAATATTCTTAACATTATTGATGAAAACAATTAAATTATATATTAATCTGTTCAGGTATAGAAACCGAAAGTTACTGTTAAATGTAACTTGTCAAATGATATTTAATTTATCCATTCTCTCATTAACCTAAACGAGCAAATAACAAGAAAAAGAGACAGTTCGTATAAGCATCACATAGAATTTCAATTTTTTTTTTTCAATTCAATTTCAATTTATTTGCTCATAAAAATCCAGAAAACACGTGCAAACATTCATAAATCAACATGATACAAAGGATAAAATTCACAAGAAAAATTAATAACAAAGTATACATTTGGATTAAGTATGAGAGGGACAGCAAGAAAGGAACAAGCCTTGTGATTAGCTGACCCTGTAACATAATACATTAAGGACGCTACAAAAAATAACAAATCACTTACAACAACATAAAGGGGGGGGTATACCTATACATTTAAACAAACAAACTTGGTGAATACCTGTCTAAAATAAAGTGCCTAGATTTTGACTTAAAAACATTTAACGAAACTGCTTGTTTAATATCTGAAGAAAGAGAGTTCCAGATTTGGGGTCCTTGAAATAATATTGAATTTTTAAAAGATGAGAGCCTCGGTTTGGGTAAATGAAAATCATTAGCATTTCTTGTATTGTATCCATGATATTCATTATTGAACTGAAAGAATGTTTTAATATAGTCTGGCAAGAGGTGATTGTTACATAAGTACATAAATATAAGTACCTGAAATACATATATATCATGAAATTACAAAACACCTGATTCAATAAATAAAGGGTTGGTATGGGCAAGGTAAGGTGCATGAGACATATTTCGTATTGCACGTTTTTGTAAAATAAACAATCTATCAATGTGATTATTACTTGCATTACCCCAGACAAGAATACCATAATTAAGATACGGATATACAATTGCATAATAAATCATTTTTAAAATCTCCTTTGGAAATGATCTTAAACAATACATTATTCCTATATTTTTTGCCAGCTTATTGCACAGACTATCAATGTGATTTTTCCATGTAAGTTTATGATCTATTGTAATGCCTAAAAATTTTACTGACGTTACACACTTAATATCTGTATTGCACACTCTAATTGAAAGATAATCTGGTATCAATAAATTACTAAAAATAATATAACTGGTTTTTGCTACATTGATTATCATTTTATTTGCGTAAAACCACTCAGATATTAATTCAAGTTCAGAATTGAATAGATTATGTAAGTCCTGACAGTTAGGATGGGATAAAAACAGACTGGTGTCGTCAGCAAACATAATACAATGTAATAATTTAGATACTTTACTAAGGTCATTTATAAATAAAAGAAACAACAGTGGTCCTAAGATAGAACCCTGTGGTACCCCACATGAGATAGTCCCTTGCTGTGATTTGCATTTAGAAATTTCAACATATTGTTTTCTATTTGATAAATAACTTTCAAATAATTTAAGTACAATACCTCTTATGCCATATAATTCAAGTTTGTGTAATAAAATAGCGTGATCTACTGTATCAAAAGCCTTCTTCAAATCTAAAAACATTGCAATCATATATTTCTTGTTATCAAGAGCATTAACAACAGTGTGAACAAAATCAATAAGAGCCGATGACGTCGAATGTCCAGGACGGAAACCATATTGGTTCAAAGATAATATATTGTACTTGCTTATAAAATCAAATAATCTATTGTACATACATTTTTCTAAAATTTTAGAGAAAATTGGCAAGACTGATATGGGTCTGTAATTTGCAACATTTTCACTTGAACCATTTTCATATACAGGAACCACACGAGCAATCTTTAACTCATCAGGAAATATACCTAAATCTAAGCATTGATTGAATATTGCACAGATGGGTTGACATAAAATATGTATAGATTTCTTTATAACCTTGATACTTATATCATCGTACCCAGGACTGCAATCTCTCTTTATATTAGACACAATATCAATGATCTCGGAACATGTGATTGGTTTAAAATAACACGTACTAGAATTCCTATCCAAATAACGACAAGGATTCAAATCTAAATTATTGCCCTGATCAACAGGATATTTCAATTCAGATACAATATTAATAAAATATTCATTAAATAAATTACAAATTTTTGAGGTATCATGTAACACCTGATCATTAGATATCAAAAAATTAATACTGCACTTTTTATTTACACGACCCATTGCACAATTAACTATGTTCCAAGTCTTTTTCATATTCCCTTTGGCTGTTGCAAAATTTTCCATGAAATAGTGTTTTTTAGCTTGTTTAATCATATTATTGACTTTATTCCGACATTTTCTGTACACTTCTTTTCGATACGGTGTTGGGTTTCTCAGATAAAGTCGATATGAACGACATTTTTTCTTTGACAACTTACGAATATCAGGATTGATCCATGGTTTATTTTTTTTTGGTGTTTTTTTTCAAACATTCTAAAGGAAAACACAGATTATATACATTTAAAAACCTCTCTAAAAATTGCACATAATTTACATTTGGATTGTTATTATGGCAAGACCATTGGACCATCTGAAGGGATCTTAAAAAACAATTTATACTTTTATCATTGATTATTCTTAATGGCTTATTCAAATTTTGCTGAGATTGAATATCATTCCAGCTAATACAATATACAGGTAAATGATCGCTGATGTCTGTTATAAATATTCCTGATTCAACATTGTCTACATTATTAGTAATTACATTATCAATCAAAGAAATTGTGTCGTCAGTGATTCTGGTAGGATGGTCTATCAACGGATACATATGATGCGACAATAGTAAATTGATGAAATTATCAACATGTTGCACTTTACCTACATTCAATAAATTGATATTGTAATCACCTAATAAATAAATTATTTTATTTTCCCTATTTACAACGATAAAAACATTTGAGAATCTCTCTAAAAAATCATCAACAGACTGATCCGGAGGCCTATAAATTGACCCAACAATTATACCAGAATTCTTATTGACAATTTCCACAAATACACTTTCAATACAGCTATCGGTCTGTTCTAAGTCGGGACGTCTTATATATTGCACATTATTGTTTACAAAAATCCCAACTCCTCCACCCCTTCTTGACAAGCGGCTAACGCCTTCAAATTCATAACCATCTATATTACACAAAGGGTGTATGGTGTGCTCCTGGAACCAGGTTTCTGTGACACATAGTACTGTAGGCTCTAGTTTCACACTGTTTAAGAATTCAGTGATATTATCAAAACTATGAAGAAGACTTCTTGAATTAAAATGGATACATGAAAGTGGATTTGCAGATTTTGCTTTGTTTGTAATGTATGTATTAAACTCATCAGGTGTAAAATATTTCTTACAAGGACAAAAATCAATATTATCAAGCGATAAAAATTCATGCAAGGTGTTTAAGTCATGGTTGCATTTACTTAGGCATTCTCTCAAATTGTTACAGGTAGACATTTAACAACAACAAAAAAAAAAAAATTGATGTTCAAGAAAACAAACAAACAGTATTGAACAAAGGCTAAGTCACCTTAAAAATGTACTTAAAATGTACTTTAAAAATGTATTTAAAATCGTACATAAAAATGGACATAAAAATGGAATATGTAAAATAAATAAAATGCCTATATAGGTATCGGAGGAATGGATTGGTATATTTAGTAGTCTGCTTTATAAAAAAAGCTGCACGAGTTGTAGAAGTGAGACATTCCAACAAGGTGTTATACAGTACATCATGAATGTGTATATTGTATATTATATCTCAGACCGGAATTGCCCGAGTAAATAGGAATGCCACGCAGTTCCATCGATCCATGTAGATAATAAGTCAGCTTAAAGAGAAACTTCAGTTACGGGAAAGGTGAACAATAATTTGAGAGTGGTTTCATTTTCTTATGTTAGTGTCGGAAGGTACCACAGGAAAAACATGTCCCTGAAAAGGATGGCTCTTCAAATACCCTCATATATCAGATAAAAGAAAGATAACAGCCCAACATTTTGTTAACACTTTCATACCACAACTTTGTGTAGTTCCATGTATTCATATCCGTATACAGTAAACTTTTAATAAGACTTAATTTGCCAATTTCTTATCATTTTAATTATTCCAAAACCTCACAATGTACGCCAGTATTTACATGCTACATGATCAACATTTTCCATTCACTTATACATAGTTTCCTCTACATTGCACTCACGTGGCTAAAATTTCATTACATTATGATGAAACAGATGAAAACACAGAGAACCTACTTCACTCCATGATGATATTGTTTTCTCGAACACTATTTTGGGCAATCTCCGGGAAATATTTATATTTGTTATCGACTGTTCATATTAAGGGTAGTAATTCATGAATGATGCGCCAGTCTGCCAGTATTCATGTTCTAGATCTGGAATAGTTTAAAGTTCATTCACTTGACTCTCAACCCAGGGGGTGTTTCACAAAGATCCTAAGTCGACTTTAAATCTAAGTTGGACTTGAAAATTATGGAGAGCCATTTGTAGCCTTAAAATAAAATATATTCAAAAGCGAAAATTCAAGTATTTTAGACTTTGTATAATTTCCACATCAAGAACATGAAATCTCCATGATAATAGAAAATATAAATGATTTGACTTAACATTTTATGCCTTTTAAAATAAATTTCACAAAAAATTTTCATAGATGCTAACAGCTTTCCATAATTGTTGAGTCCAACTTAGAGATAAGTTCAACTTAGGATCTTTGTGAAACACCCCCCTGTTGTTAAGAGCTCGAATCACAGCACGGCATTATTAGTGTGATTTGGCAAGACGCTGATTAATCAACATTTTCTCTCTCTCCCGGGCTACCCTTTTTACTCAAAACTATTGATAATATTCTTCTTTTTATTCTTGGTGTCATTTCTTCTTCTCATGCTGATGATGATAATAATAATAACAATAATTTTTGAATTATTATTGTTATTATTATTATAATTATCATTATCATTATCGTTTTCATTATCGTCAATATAATTATTAGTTGTTGTTGTTGTTGTTGTAGTAGTAGTAGTAGTAGTAAAAGTAGTAGTAGTATTGATAGGAATATCTATATTTCTTTAAATGTTTTGAAATGTTCGTCACTTTTACCTAATGAAAATGTTGTCGTGTGTATGCAATATCATGCTAATAGAATATATTTCACAAAATAAGATAACTAGTAAATAGCTTTATGTATTGTACGTAAATTCTGTATGAAATAATTCTTGTTAAAAAATGCAATAAATAATCCGAATGCCCGTTAGACGGAATAAATAGTTCTGTGTTAACTAATCTCCTTCGCAGTGTTGAAAGTGTTAAAGGGAAAGTCCACCCCCAAAATAAGTTTGTTTCGATAGAGGCAGAATAATAAAAAAATTAGGTGAGTGAAAGTTTGAGCAAATTCTGAATGAAAATAAGAAAGTTATGAATTATTGAATTTGTGATCAATCAAATACAAATTGGCAACTCTGTGACTTATTATACGAGCTCTCCTTCATTTGCTTTGTATATAATATTCCATAAAATCATGTTTTCTTCGTTATTGATGACGGAATATATATTTGTTCCTTGCAGGGGGAGTATAGAAACATATTTGCAATTATTATATTTAGGGTGCATGTATGGTTGAACTTTTTCTTGAGGGAAAATGAAAATTTTAAATTTTTTTAGTACTGAGCAAATGGAAGTTGAGCTCGCATGATACGTCATAGAGTTGCCAATTTGTGTTTGATTGATCACAACTTCAATAATTCATAACTTTCTTATTTTCATTCGAATTTGCTCAAACTTTCACTCACCTGATTTTCTTATTATTCTGCCTCTATCGAAACAAACTTATTTTGGGGGTGGACTTTCCCTTTAACATGAGACATTCGTTTTAGACTTGTTTTCAAAATCGAAAGCACCCATGTAATGTTAAGCTATCTACTGTGGTCTCTGGTAAATAACTCTAACTCTCTTGAAGACTAACAAAACCTCCCTCTACTTAAAATTGGAACTGTATGTTGAGATGGTTCACATAATACTACTTTCATGTAAATGTGAATGTGAATATGAACTTGGATATGGATATCAATATCAATATCAATATAAATTTTAAAAACATGAATATGAATACAAATATAAATGTCACTGTAAACATAAATGTGAATATGAATATGACTATGAAGTGAAAACGCGGAACGAATATATAATTAATCCAAACAGTTGTTAAGAAAACGTCGATTCCGGTTCATAATCATTGTGTGGCCGTACGACTGTGAGTGTGCGTGTGTGTGTGTGTGTGTGTGTGTGTGTGCGTGCGTGTGTGTAACATAATTATTAGGGGGTAGATCTATTTTCTTGTGTAACTATGATTCCAAGTTGTTAAGTTTCAAAGTACCTAAGTTTTATTTAGAAATGATCAAAGCATGGGAAGAGTTAGAAGAATACATCACTCTGAACGTCGGTCAGGTTGGCGCCACCGTAGGCCACATCTTCATCATGGTTGGTAGGCGAGTTGAGGTCCTTGACGCCAAAGAAGTCGCGGAGAATCTTCTTCTTCATGGGGATACGGGTTGAGGCACCAATAAGCACCACCCTATTAATCCTACCCAGTCAACCATAGCATCCTTTAGCACTCTTTGAATTATTAGCTTACACTTCGTGAACATGTCATTACCTAACTCCTCAAATCGATATGTGGTGATGATAGTAATGAAGTCAATATATTCAATGAGTGAGTCAATTTGGTTGGTTGCTTCAGTGCTGGAGTTGAGCGTTAAATTTGATTATATTATATAATCAAGTTGTCTGCTAAATGCATGCGTTTATGAGCGTCTTTGAATATTTGGCGAACGATTTCCGATGTTAAATGTTCTTGTAAGTTACAAGCTTACAAGAAGCTACAAGCGCTTGTTACCTCATATGAGAACCATTAACGCTGACCTCCAGCACTGAAGCAACCATCCAAATTGACTCACTCTTTGAATATATTGACTTCATTACTATCATCATCAGATATCGATTTGAGGAGTTAGGTAATGACATGTTCACTAAATGCAAGCTAATGATTCAAAGAGCGCTAAAGGATGATATGCTTGGCTGGCGTATGATAAACAGTGTGGTGCTTGTTGGTGCATCAACACGTATCCCCATGAAGAAGAAGATTCTCCGCGACTTCTTTGGCGTCAAGGACCTCAACTCGCCTACCAACCATGATGAAGATGTGGCCTACGGTGGCGCTGTTCAAGCTACAAACCTGTCCGACGTTAAGAGTGATGTATCCAATAATATTCTTCTACTCGATGTGAACCCTCTCACCATTGGCATCGAGATGGCAGATGTGATGACAAAGCTCTTTACTAAAGAGAAGCCGCACTTCCCTCTCACCGAAGAGTAAAACCTTCTCTACCTACACCAACAATCAACATCTCCGTATTCGAAGGAGGAAATGGCAATGGCAAAGGAAAAAACACCCTTGGTGAGTTTGAGATATCCGGCATCCCTCCCGCACCGCGTGGCGTTCTCCAGATCGATGTCTGCTTCATCGTTGACATCAACGGTATCTTGGACGTTTCTGCTAAGGCTCAAAGCTACATGGTCACTATAAATGGCGTTGACGGCAGGCTCCATAAAATTGAAGCTCAGAAATTCAAATGAAACCGATGACATAATAATAATAATAACAAGTCAACGCAAAGCTTAGCCAAAAGAAAACAGAGGTGATGACCCTGAACATCTCGGATCCTTTACCAATTCAAGCAAACGGGGAAGACCTACCTATAACTGAGGAGTTTACTTAGCTGGGCAGCACTGTCAGGCACGATGGAGGCGCAGGCAAAGACGTTAAGAACCGTCTGAATAAAGCCAGAAATGCACTCAGAATGCTCAATAATATATGGAGATCACAGCAGTACAGCACCAAGACCAAGCTAAAATTGTACCAGAGCTGTGTCCTTTCCACTCTCCTGTACGGCTCTGAATGTTGGAGAATGACAACAAAAAAACGACCTCAGTAAGCTATCAGTCTTCCACACAAAGAGTCTTAGAAGAATATGCCGCATTTTCTGGCCAAACACCATTTCAAATGAAGCACTGTATTCCCAATGCCATCAAGACAGCATGGAGAACATCATCACGAGAAGAAGGTGGAGATGGATCGGGCATTTAATGAGAAAGAACAGAGATGACATCACACGAACAGCCCTCCACTGGACAACAGAAGGCAAAAGAAAGAGGGGACGTCCTAAAACCACTTGGCGAAGAACTGTGGAAGGGGAGATTAAAGCCCTGAACCACACATGGGATACAATCCAAAGACTGGCCCAGGATCGGAAGGAGTGGAAGACTTTTGTTGCTGCCCTATGTGCCAGGAGGCATAATGGGCAGTAAGTAAGCAAAGCTTAACATCCCCTCGCCGGGTACAAATGGCCTATATACGTCAGAACAAGTTAACTCCATGAGACTATATTATATTTTATACAACACCTACGTGAATCCCTGTCATTTGATTGGAGGATTGTTGGTCACATGATATTCAATAGATGGTATATTGCACGGTCGTGCATTTTTGGTTATATGCGCCGTGCATTTTTGGTTATATGCAGACTACGTACCTCTCTGCCGTGCGCGCGCGTATCCCTGCGTGTATCTGACGCGAAGGCAATCTGAATGTAATCGAGAAGGCTTGAATCCAACTTTAATTTATCTTTTATAAGGAGTAAAGCATAATTTGTTGATTAACGTTCTATTAGATCTTCTTCGATGTTGTATAAAACAAATAATGAATGTTATTCATTCGTTCAATGGTGCGAATATTTTCATTCGTTGAAAGATTAACATTAATTCTATTTAACTCGGCTGACGCCTCGTTGAATAGAATGTTAATCTTTCAACTCATGAAAATATTCGCACTATTGAACTCATAACCATTCATTATTTGTATAATATTACTAGGCAAGGAAGCTAACCATATTTTTCGGATAAGTAAATAGGTATTTGTGCATATGTAGTGAGCTATGACCTTATCAAACCTTATCAAAAGCTCAGGGGTTTGGGGGAATAAATTACGGTAAGATGAGCATATTTTGATACCTTATTTGTGACACTGGCAGGTCACTAATTGGCGTGGGGTCCAGGGGGCGGAGCCCCCAGAAGCCCAGAGGTTTTAGGTATTTTATAACGTTTAGACAAGCATGCAGGGGCCTGCCTTAGGGCCCCTGGTGGGGTCGAGGGGTGGAGCCCCAGAAATTTAGGGGTATTAGGCAATTAATTACGGTCAGATGAACATATTTTGATACCTTATTTGTGACACTGGCAGGTCACTAATTGGCGTGGGGTCCAGGGGGCGGAGCCCCCAGAAGCCCAGAGGTTTTAGGCATTTTATAACGTTTAGACAAGCATGCAGGGGCCTGCCTTAGGGCCCCTGGTGGGGTCGAGGGGTGGAGCCCCAGAAATTTAGGGGTATTAGGCAATTAATTACGGTCAGATGAACATATTTTGATACCTTATTTGTGACACTGGCAGGACACTAATTGGCGTGAGGTCCAGGGGGCCGAGACCCAAAGATCTCAGGGTTTTTAGGCATTAAAATTCAGTCAGATGAGCATTCAGGTGACTGAATTTGGGCCCTAGGTGAAATCCAGGGGGCATAGCCCCCGGAAGCTTAGGGGTTTTAAGGCATTTAATCAAGGTCAGATGAGCAAATTTTATACCTTATTTGTGACACTGGCAGGTCACTAATTGCCGTGGGGTCCAGGGGGCAGAGCCCCGACAAGCTCAGGGGTTTAGGCATTTTCATAACGGCCAGACAAGCATGCAGGGGCCCGGCTTAAGGCCCCTGGTGGGGTCGAGGGGGTGGAGCCCCGGAAACTTAGGGGTTTTAGGCAATTAATTACGGTCAGATGAACATATTTTGATGCCTTATTTGTGACACTGGCGGGACACGAATTGGCGTGAGGTCCAGGGGGCCGAGACCCCAGGAGCTCATGGTTTTTAGGCATTAAATTACAGTCAGATGAGCATTCAGGTGCCTAACTTTGGGCTCTAGGCGAAATCCAGGGGGCAGAGCCCCCGAAAGCTCAGGGGTTTCAAGACATTTAATCACGGTCAGATAAGCAATTTTTTTTTTTTTTTACGTCGTCAGATATTTCGTCAATAGCTTAGAAGTTTTTTGTTGTTGCTTTCTTTAGCACACACACAAACAAATTATTTCCCCTTTTTGTTTTCCTTCTTGTTTTCCTTCTTTTGTTTTGCCAGGCGCCCTGGATCCGCCAATGCCTGGACCTGGGTTTATAGGGTTAAATTTGTAGACATTGGGACATTGGCATTAATATATTTGTCGATATTTGGTAGATCGTTTTGTTGGTAATCGGTGGCCTCTTCAGCCCCCCCCCCCTCCACCCCCCCCCCCCCTCCCCTCATTAAAAAAGGTCTAGCGACGCCCTTGATAACGACACAGTTCATACAATCGAGATAACTTTTCCAAGTACTATACTGGTGAAATACCGGACCACCGTCTTTGTCCATTGTGCAGCAACGAAATTGTTTCTAGCGACCCCCCCCCCCCCCTTTTCAGGAAAAGTCCGGTGTGTAAAGTCATTACGGTTTATAGACATTTGTATTTTGTTACGAGCCGGAGAGTTTGGAAACACGCATGATGTCCCTCCGTTCATGAAGTGGGGGAGGGGGGGCGGGATCAGAAAGCCTCGTTTTTTTCCAGGAAGTGCTGGTGGACATTGATGCGCCGAATGTGGTTCTCAAATTGCAAAAAATTCCTACTCTTGGAGGGGGTAGGAGAAAGCAAATTTACGTCATATTACTCTAGGAAGTGCCTGAAAATGCGTCTAATGAGGTCTAAAATTGCAATTGCTTCCTATACTCTGGGAGGGGGTCAGAACCCCCTTCCAGACCCACCCCCGCTTGGTCGCTCCGCTCCCTCGCGCTAAAGCCTCGCGCTGTCGCTTCATCGTTTTACATAATATTTCACCCCATGCCATTTTGTGCCCCTCCGGTAAGTTATTCCTGGATCTGCCACTGATGCCCATACCCCTTGAGCTTTGGGGGCTCCGCCCCTAGACCTCACTTTTAAAAAAACGTTCAGCAGGGCCTGTATGTAAGAGTGGGGTGATGCGGATTTTTGTCAGACCCCCCCCCCCCCCCCAAAAAAAAAAAAAAAAAAAAAAAAACATTTTTGCTCATTATGCCACTGCTTACAACTGTATATGATGCTTTGTCCTCATAGCTAGTGGCATTGGGAGGAAAATTGAATGAAATTGAAACAGTTATAGATAATGGAAGTACTAGAAGAAAATCAACTGTGATAATTTCACTATCACGTTATTATGAATCAGTGTATCAGTTAATCAGTACCTCTATCTTTCATTCTGTTTCAGATAAATTTATTATTTAATTTTAGTATGAGCAAACATGTATCCATTTTTTGTTTTAGCTGGCTATCTTTATGTTATGATTATAGCAAATATGCGAAAGTCTGATTATGGTATTGTAAGTTAAGTTCTACCTAAGTACGGTAGTAGAAGGAAAAAAAAGAACTATTTTCGATTTCACTCATATCAATTTAATGAATGCTGGATTTAAGAAAAAAAGGATTTTTGTAGTATTGACATTTTTCTTCCATGTGAGCACATATATAATAAATAACTACAGTGAATATAGGCAAACCATCAAATGTCCATTAGCAGTGATCGTTTCATATTAAAACCATGATAACTAAACACTGATTATCATGTGTTATCGCGCATAATTATGATAAGAGGTTCAACGTGTGTGTGTTTTTCTGTGACTGCTTTTTATGGAAATGATCCGATTCTAAAGGCCATTTTTATATTTGGCAAAATGCTTATCAAGTGTCAAAAGTGGCTTTGTCATTTAGCGAGTTGCAAATAATGCTACTAAATAATTATCAGCCTGCTATACAACTGTAATGAAAAAGGGAAACACAAGGCAATAATATATTGTACACATTTAAAGTGGGTAAGGGTGTCAATCTCATTTGTATTTTAACAAGAAGAATATATTTTCGTATTCCTTGTCGGTAAGTGTGTTTGGGTGTGTGCGTGTGTGGTGGTGCGTGTGTGTGTGTGTGTGCGTGCGTGCTTGCGTGCGTGCGTGCATGCGTGTGTGTGTGTGTTGCGTGTGTATACACATAAAGGCTTGTCCAAAAGACTGTGGCCAATTGAGCAGAATTAAGGACATTGGTCTCATTGTGTTTATCGGCGAGTAAAAAACCGGCGAATAATGCGGGGGGGGGGGGGGGGGGGTAAGGAGCACTATTTTTTTTCTTCAAATTCGTCTTCTTCTTTTTTGTAAAGGTTTAATTAACCTGGGTTTTTTTGCCCGAGGAGAGACCCGCCCCCTCCCCCCCCCCCCCCCCCCAGATCAGCCGCTGTTTCAGACTAGGTGCTGCTATAAGATTTCTTCGGCTATCACGCAGGTTATCAGTCTCTTAAGTCCTTTGTCGACACAGCTGGCAGAGAGAGATAGCTATGGCA
The DNA here is from genome assembly GCF_000002235.5 of Strongylocentrotus purpuratus. Lineage (NCBI taxonomy): Eukaryota > Metazoa > Echinodermata > Echinoidea > Camarodonta > Strongylocentrotidae > Strongylocentrotus > Strongylocentrotus purpuratus. The sequence goes on along the minus strand of NW_022145594.1, from coordinate 3,563,282 downwards.
TACGCATGCAGGCCAAATTATTTGTTTTCTTGTTGCTCACTACCCCCCCCCCCCCACTCCCCACTGCTCCCCCACCCCCATGTCATGTCGGGCCATGCTCTTTTGATTGTTCCCTCCAACACAAAATATGTAGGTCAGCGGACCCTTAAGGTGCCCCATGCATTGATTAATGAACGAGCGCGATCTCTTCTCTAGTAGCTCTGAGATGCTTCTATGTATTACAGTCATGAATATTTTGATACCTGCTCATCTAAATAGGCATCTTTGTTGGCTTCAAATGGCATATGTTTGTTTCCCCATCAGAACATCTAGTGCAAAGTTGTGTTCATTACGATATAAATGGATGAAAAATTTTGTTGACAGCGATAACGAAGGTTATTTCGGACCATTATTTTTTTTAAACGATGTGCACTGGCTTCCGAGGGGTTTAAGATTATTCTGGCATTTATTTTGTAGAAAAAAGGGAAAGAGTTAACTAAATAACATCTGATGTAGTATTATTCACCTATATATTTCGCTAACTGTCCAACAGTAAAGAAGCTTCCTGAATTGGGGGAGGGAGTTGATCGACAGGAGCATCTGCCCCTTACCCTTTTCCTGTTTGTTTTTCATTATGACTCGTTTTTGGGCGACTGCAAAGTATTATATTGACATAATCTTATCATTTTCTAATCAATCTCCTCACGATATGGTTCATGCACCGCGAAGGCCTACGTGTGACACGTTGCATACTTCACACAGAGGAAAGCAGACAATATGGCAGCAAAACTATCGATATTAATTGCGGTATCTTTCATGCTTGCATCGCTACAGATCGGTAAGTTTAGAATACAGTTTCCCTAGTACTATAAGATATTTCCCTGTATAGTAAAGTGTTTTAATTTTTCTGTAGATTTACTGTATCAGTGATTCTTGATGTACATATTATGTGCATTATTCTATACCACGTTGGCTAGTGATTGAGTTTTACTCAACCATTGTAAGAACCCTTACAGTAATGTGCACCTCTATATTATTATTACGAATTTTTTGTATAGTTAATAGGTCTGAATCACGGTGCTATAATACCCTTTTCACGCCACCGAAATCACGTTTTAAATCGATTGCGGTGTAATGTAGTATATCCGCTTAACTTTTGCTACGGTCACAAAGGTTCGTACGATCTCCCTGTTTTTCCATTGTCTTCCCGAAATTCCATTGTCTGAAAATTGTTCGTACGGCGTTCGTAGCAGTTCGTAATGGCATTTGTGACCGAGGCTTTAGTTACCCGTTTTGTGTCGTCTGTGTTGTCGATGTGAATCGTGTGACCGAATTGAACCGGACGGTCAAGTAGATTAGGCCTAAGAAGTTTTTGAAGCATTAGTCAAAATTAAAAATAAGAAAATACATGATAGTTGACACAATGCAATGGTAATTTTCCAAGTGATCATAACATAAAATTGAGAAGTGAAGGTAATAAAAGGTCAGTCACATTTCCCTCTAATTATATTCTGAAGGTCCTGGAGCATCGCAGGAGATTCCCGATGGCAAAGTCTACACGGAGCTCAAGAAAACACTCATCCACGGCAGCTCGGGCATCCTGACATGTCGTTTCACTGGACCACCTTACGCTGTATACTGGAAGAAAGGACATGATCCCTGGGACTCACCGACTGTCTTAAGATGGACTCCTGAAGCAAAGACTGGTCCTAGATATGAAGACGGTAGCTGTGACATGACTGAGAACTACTCTCTGGTCATCAAAACTGTCAATTATACAGATACAGGGCGCTATATCTGTTTCGTTTCAAACCAGCACGGCATTCTCATAGACAACTATACCGATGTAACAGTAATCGGTGAGTTATTTCATATGGTATAATGGGAAATCTCAGGGGGCTCTTACACGGGGATATTTAGATAGCTATTTTATTTTTATTTTCATAATTATGAAACATTACTTTATCTGCAAAGTCAAAATGGGATCAAGGAACACACATTCAGCTCAACTGAACTTGGAGAACGATTACAAGTCATTTTCTTCTTTCTTTCTTTTTTTGTGGGGGAGGGGGCTATCAGATTCTCCTTTGCATGCGTTTACTACATGGGTCAAATAGAATATAGTATTTACTAAAAGACTTCCTTTGCTTTAGATTCTCTGGCTGTCACTTTGCAAAAGGGGTAATTTGTTTATAAATAAACCATTTTCTTATGATAATTCAGACTTTGAACCCTCCGTAAACAGGGAAATTTTTATATTAAGTTTGATTTCTTTTCGATTTATAATAAGACAATGCTGTGAAAACGGAGCAGAGTGTGGCAGTTCAGAAGGGCGAAGTTGGTGTAGTACCATGCCAGGTGAATATTCGTCCAAGGAGGGTCTCTTGGGTAAGAGGTGCAAACGATACCTTGGTCAGCATGGACTTGTCTCGCGGAGTCGGAGAGAGGAGTGGACCTGGATATGAAGAAGGGCTGTTCAACGTCACCAGTGCATACTCTTTGGTAATCAATGATGTAAAGATCCTTCATGAAGACAGCTACTACTGTGAGGTGACTGACTTCGACACAGACCATTTATTTCGGAATGTAACCAGGCTCAACGTATTCGGTAAGCGGACGAGAAAGAGAAATGTATTACACGTATTTCTTTTTTGAAACACACAACCCATCTATCCTAAATAGAATGTGTGGTTAAAGGAAAGGGGAGGTGTGGTAAAGGTGTACCGGGTAGAAAGCAATTCCCTGAATGCTCTGGCGCCTCATCCTGGCGACTCAGCTAAAGGCGGGTTGACGACATGACATTTGTTTTAAGTGCCATGGAGTACATTTCTGTAGTGGATGTATACTGCCATATATTAATGGATATATTTGATATTTTATAGATTGAATTAGTAGTAGTAGTAGTAGTAGTAGTAGTAGTAGTAGTAGTAGTAGTAGTAGAAGTAGTAGTAGTAGAAGTAGTAGCAGTAGTAGTAGCTGATTTCGGGTCATGCGATTGCATTGTGAAAGAAACGGTGTGGAAACGATCAGAAATAGTTGATTATGTTGCATATATAAGTATTGGTGTGTACTGCAAGATTCTGGAATCTTTAAAATTATAAGAAACTTGGCCCAGTTTCGGTAAAAGTAACAAGCACTGTACACAGACAGATGTATAAGGCACTACACAAACATGTGGCATAAAAATGAGGCCCACGTCTGTAATCTGTTCCATGTCATATTTAGAATATGAAGGCATTTGAAGAGCCATGCTTTCAGGGAATATTTTTTCTCCGATGTTCTTCCACATTTGCATAATAACAATGAACACGCTCAATCTTCTCTTTAAGACGAGGCGAAATGTATAATTAAGGCCGATATATTTCAGTTTTTTTCTTAGTTCATGATTTATTGATTGATACATTCATCCATTTTTATCGACACGGTTAAAAAAAAAGTACAGCTCCTGGCACTGGGCTGGTTTACTAATAATAGGGACCGTGTTACAAATACAATTAAATAATGAATATAAAAAGACATATTAAGAAAACAAATATTAGCATAAAAATGTATTGGAAGTCGATATTGATGATTGAGGTAAAAACAATAAAATTGCAGTGAAATATACTCTCGAAGTGATATGTTATATACATACCTGCATCTGTAATATTCAATCGATTAGCTTTTCCTTTGGAGCCGTTTCCTTCAATCGAAGAGTGTCCCAGAGAGCAACATGACCTATCATCATGTACTCTTCGCATCGCTTCTCAAACAACGATAACATGTGAAGTAAGAGAATACTACCCACTCATCGACCTGTTCTTCATGCATGGATCACTGAGAGTTGATTCTTTGGAAACGATGGTGAGGAACAACAGCGATGGAACAAGAAATAAACGTGTTACGACAGCAACGAGTGGCACCAGTGAAACTGTCTTTGAATGTGTTGCAACAGGGCTGGTTGGGGAAGCTGATACTAGGTCCATGACACTCCACTTGATTCGAAACGTTCAGCAGACTCGCGTTGCTGTGGCAGTCATTGTCCGTAAGTGATAGTGTATAAACGACGGGTAATGACAGTAAAACAGTAAATGCATGAGGGGAGGGTACTACTGAGAGATCAGAATAAATCGATATTCAACAATCGATATTTACCAACACACACACATATACATATATATATTTATATATATAGCAGTAGTAGTAGTATGATGTTTATTGAATCATGCATCGCAGTTACATATACTGAATTGCACATGGATATACATTGCATTGAAGAAGAAAAAAAGTGTACCATTCAAATTCAAAGTACACGTATATATCACATGTTTATCCTTAATTTTGCACCAAATGTAAAATAAAATAAAAAATATGAACAAGAACGAAATAGGGAATATGGACATAAATAAAATATGAAAGTGAGGAAGAGAAAATGGGAAAATGTAGAGAAAAGAGGCTAAAAACAGAAAGAGGGAGCTAGAGAGAGAAAGAGTGAGAGACAAGAGGTCAAGAAGGGGAAAGAGAGAAAGGGCGATCTTGCCAACAATTAAAAATTACATACGAATTGACGATAAAAAGATAAAGGTATGCATTGCAACACTGTGAATAGTATTAATAGATGAACAAAAGATACATTGTCAAAAATTGTATGGCGCACCTAAAAATCTTTAGTAAGTTATATAAAAATGTATATGTGAGAATAAAATAACAAAAATGCAGACGGTAGTAGAAACATTTATAGAGTATAATTACAATTAACCTCTTATAAAAACAATACATGCGGATATAGCAGAGAATCAAGATTCAAAAGGAGTAATTGCAGAGAATATGGTACTTAATCGTAATGCTTGATGCCTGATAAATTTAAAAAAACTCACTGTACATATGACAGAAAGCAATGCGATTTAAAGGTGGTAATTAATTAAATCCAAATTTAAATGTACATGTGTTTATTTTACAATTTCAGCTGTGATACTTTTTTCTACAATCATCGTCATTGCTGTATATGTTATGAAGCGATGGAAAAGGCATTTGAAACGTGAGTGAAACCCACTGAGATTTTACACTTTTTTCTTATCAAAAGTGAAAATACATGTACATGACTTGACTTACTTGACTTATGCCGTCCACGCAGGCCGGGGGCCTCGTGATGGCTTCTGTATGGTGATGGTATGCCAAGTTTTTCTGTCCGCAGCCAGTCTTGATGCATCTGTCAGCCTTGGTATGGATCTTGCTTTGCAGTCCTCTAAGATGCAGTCAAGCCATCTTTTGGGTGGACGGCCTCTGGGTCGATTTCCTGTGACCTTTCCTTCCACGGCAATTTTGGGGTATCTTGTAGGTTTCATTCTTAGGACGTGGCCGAAATATTTGATTCTTTTAGTGGAGACTTTGTCCATAACATCTTGATCGAGGTTGAGGGATTCTTTGATGTGTGTGTTACGGATCTTATCTAGTCTTGTCACCCCCATTATGCGACGAAGGCATGCCATTTCAAACACTTGAAGTCTGTTGCTATCTTCTTTTTTAACTGTCCAGGATTCCGCCCCATAAAGCAGTATAGAGAGGATGAGTGATTGGTACAGTTGCATCTTCGTGTGGCTACTAATGCTTTTTTATGTCCAAATGTTATTTAGCCTTTGGAAAGCTGCCCCTGCTTTCCTGATACGATTCTTAATGTCATTTGTACTTGAGCCGTTTTCTGCTATTTTCCCTCCCAGGTACACAAAATCTTCCACCTGTTTTAGTCTGTCGTTGGCTATGTCAATGTTGAGGTTGCACTTGCTTTTGCTTATAGCTTGCACTTCTGTCTTTGCTATGTTCACCTTGAGACCAAGGTCACAGCTTGCCTTGTAGACTTTATAAACCAGTGTCTGCAGTTCCTCTGGAGTCTCGGCTATCAAGACGATGTCGTCTGCAAAACGTAAGTTGTTTATGCAGGTTCCTTGAATTTTAGCTCCTATTTGGACTTCCTCCATTGCCATGGTCATAACTAGCTCGAGGAGTATGTTGAAAAGTTGTGGGGAGATGGCACACCCCTGCCTGACTCCTACGGTTGTCTTGAACCACTCTGTCAGCTCTCCATTTACTCTGACCGTACTCTGGGATTGATCATACAGTGCTTGTAACAGTCGTATCAGCTTGCTTGGATATCCAAAACATCCCATCGCCTTCCACAGGCCCTTCTGCCATACCGAATCAAAAGCCTTCTGAAAGTCGATATAGCAGCAGTACAGGCTTCTGTTCTTTTCCAGGTATTTCTCAGCTATTTGTCTTAGCGTGAATATTTGGTCTGTCGTAGCCCTGCCTGGTCTGAATCCTGCCTGGGATTCAGAGAGGATTTCTTCTGTTCTTTTGAGAATTCTTCTTTGTAGGATTGTTGTCATTACTTTTCCTGCATGGGACAGTAGGCTGATACCTCTGTAGTTCCCGCAGTCTAGCTTATCTTTCTTCTTATAGATCGGGGTTATTATTGCTCTTCCCCATTCCTCCGGGAATTTCTCAGACTCCCATATTTGGTTGCAGAGATAGTGAAAGATGTCTGTTCCCGTTTCTCCAGCTGCTTTGATTTCTTCGGAAGTGACTGTATCAAATCCTGATATTAAACGATAATAATAAATTCATCTTTCAATTTTGCAAAAAATGTAATAAACGTCATTGAAATTAACAATAGACTTTTGTATTTATTTAAAGTAAAGTCAAAACAAAACAAAAGAACAAAACTACCTGAAACAGAACAAAAACAACAAGAAATGACGCTAAAGTTATTTGTATGTTTGTATGAAGGGGTGACCAAAGTTCGCGGACATTTTAGAACATATTACAAAATGTGATATTCGATCTATGATTTCTCATATTCTTCACAACTTTATTTATTTCAATTATTACCAAATGGACGGCAAAGTTTTTTTACTACAGATTGGTTCAACTAGAAAAATTTACCGTCGAAGGATTTCGGAGATATCGCGATCTAAGAATTCGATGTCCGATCGTGCGCGCGCGCTGCATCTAAAAAAGTCATAAAAACAATGAGACCGGTGGTTTTACAGTTGATTTATCAAAAAATGCGATCCATCAAAAATAAGGTAATATCATAATTTGCAAGGCAAGATATCGTACAATCAGTTCGTACCACTCTTTACTTACAATTTTGAGGATTTCTGATCTCAAAATGAAGATTTCCAGGCCCTTATCGGTAAGTTGATAATTTTTCGGAACGGACGCAAATAACTGCAAAATTTGCCGATCTTTTGTCAATATTTTCACAATTTCGCAACCAATTCTAAAGAAAATTTCGTTTCTGGGTAATTTTAAGACCCTCTTTCCATTGGTGATATCAGATTTTCGAAATCTTACCGATTTTTTGAGAAAGCGAACTTTGGTCACGCGCGAACTTTGGTCACACCGCCATACTATTATATTCCTCAGGGAAATACGCCAATGTCCCTACGCTGATCTATACGACATCTTCGAGCGAATTACCGGCGAAGCTTCCCGTCTCTCTTAGTACAACAAGACGTAGTGAACGTGATCGTGGTAAAGTTTAAATTTCGACCATCATTAAGGAAGGAATATTTAATACCAACGCTAGCCTCTTTAAAATAATCTATTTGTAGTATCTGGAAGAAAAACTAAGGCAACTATCATTCAGATTTTCACACGATTTTAAACAATTGGTTTTGGCTTACAGTTGTGTGTCATAAAAAAAACGTCAGTGAAGTAAATTTTACTTTGTATTGTTCTGGAAATACAATTAATTTGCAATAATTGTGAATATTTTCATTGAAAAAAGATGCAAAAACGAACGTTTCTGAATTAAATAGAGAGTGGTGAAATAAGAAGGGGTTTTGAAGAAGAATCGTGGAGAAAATAACCTCCTACATTTTAGTTCAATGCTTTACATTAACATTATTACGGGAAGAAGGAGGAGAAACAATTACTAAAGCGAGCATCCATCTTCTTTTCCAGATCTGATATCATACATTGAACTGTGGACACTTGTGAAATATGCTCGAGAGGAGAATTTGAGCGACAAACTTGGAAAGGTTCTCTACAAACCAATCCAGGACGAAGAGAGTTCCAAGATATTACGAGCCGACGAGGATTATTACCAGGAGTTTTGTCAATGGAAAGCTAGATACACTGGGACAAGGGAGGACTTCTTTGATGCGTGCAGAAATGCCGGCTTGGAGTCTACAATAGACATATTACAAAGTAAGTCAACGTTGATACTTGTTAAAAAAAACATGCGTTTTTAATAGTGATCTTTTATTTTCATTCTAAAGACTTCATTACTTCTACTATGTGAAATTAAATTGATTTCCACTAAATAATTGCTTCGGTTCAAGCTTGTCTAGCACCCTAGCTACTACTCATTTGTATTATTATCTTTTAAACGTCTGATCATGATGAAATACAAAGTTAAAAAGCGCAATTATGTAAGTGAAAAAAATATTATGTTTTTAACCCTAATAAGGCCGGTGGGACCATCATGCCCCCCCCCCCCTCCTCGATTTTTCCGATTGTTCGGAAACGCATATGGATGGCGCCCCGCAAGATTCGAAAATCGGACCTACAGTTACAAGGTCACGTGACCTTTTGTCTTTGCATGTCAGCCCGAAAATCGTTCATTTTTGTGATTTGTGTACAAAACATATGGAAATGTCATTTTTTCTAAAAATAGATAAAACATTGGTTATTGGGTCTTGTTTGAAGTTTAGGTGGTTGTTTTGGGTTCAAAATAGTTGAATTGTAGTAAGAAATTAAATAAAACAACAAAAACAAAAAATACATAAGTTTAAAAAAAATGAAATGCATAAGAAATTAACAAAACAAGAGATAACATAAGGAATAAGCTGGCTCTTCCAAAGAAAATTGTCGTTTTATTATTCCAAATGATCTTATGAATATATGTGGTGAAAAAGAATGCTTAAATATGAATATTATATGATTTTTAGCTAAAAATGTGATTTTATGACCTTATTTGCATAAATTACCATAAATATGCAAATGAGTGAATTTTTCAAAAAATTGAAATTATCATATTATTTTATACACTTCACTTGACATGCGTGCAAATTTTCGCGGAGATCGGCCGAGATCTTAAGGGGGGCCATAATGCCCCCCCCCCCCCCCGGCCGTACTAAGACCTCAAATAGCCCGGCCTTTCTAGGGTTAAGGTAAAGTATTAACTCTTTGTTTGCTTTGTTCGCCGATTTGCACGGACGTAGGCGTGCCAACTTCGCATTTTTGCACAGATGTATACGAGTCAATTAGACATTCATAATACCGCTCGCAGTGTGTAGCCACGCGTTGCGTTTACTATTGTTTACATTGTATACATCGCACACTTTCCGGTAAACTGTTTTTCTTCATAGTGTTACATTCGAAATTACCGTGTATTTAGCGGTTTTCTTTGGATTTTTTTTACTGATGTTACGATGGCACCTGCTGGAAAACGTCAACGTGTGTTTAGTGTAGAGGAGGCTCGAGATCTTGTTACTATGGAAGCATGGAGCATGGACTCTGATTCCGACGAATCGAGCAGTGACGAAGACTCTAGTGATAAAAGTGTTCCCTGAGAGTAGACTGATAGAATAAGAATGAATAAAAATTAATGAAAGAGCTAGAGATGACAGCAAGAAAGAGAGTAGACTGATAGAATAAGAATGAATAAAAAAAATGAAAGAAGGAGATAGAGATGACAGCAAGAAAGAGAGTAGACAGTGATAGAATAAGAATGAATAAAAATAATGAAAGAAAGAGATAGAGATGACAGCAAGAAAGAGAGTAGACTGATAGAATAAGAATGAATAAAAATTAATGAAAGAGCTAGAGATGACAGCAAGAAAGAGAGTAGACAGTGATAGAATAAGAATGAATAAAACTAATGAAAGAAAGATGTATCCTGTCTTGCCGTCATCTTTATATCTTTCTTTTATTATCTTTATTCATTCTTATGCTATCAGTGTTTACTCTCTTTCTTTCCGTCATCTCTATCTTATTATTATTATCATTTTCCTATCTATATGTACCCTATGTCTTGCCGTCATCTGTATATCTTTTTCTTATTATCTTTATTCATTATTATGCTATGAGTGTAATACTCTCTTTCTTGCCGTCATCTCTATCTCATTATTATTATCATTTTCCTATCTATATGTACCCTATGTCTTGCCGTCATCTCTATATCTTTCTCTTATTATCTTTATTCATTCTTATGCTATCAGTGTTTACTCTCTTTCTTTCCGTCATCTCTATCTTATTATTATTATCATTTTCCTATCTATATGTACCCTATGTCTTGCCGTCATCTCTATATCTTTCTCTTATTATCTTTATTCATTCTTATGCTATCAGTGTTTACTCTCTTTCTTTCCGTCATCTCTATCTCATTATTATTGTTATTTTCGTATCAATATGTATCCTGTCTTGCCGTCATCTTTATCTCTTTCTCTTATAATCTTTATTCACAGTAAAGTCCTTTCATTTCATATCACTATTTCTCTCTCATAATGTCTCTCACGTCCGTTCTCCATATTTTATTCATTGCATACTCCACTCGTCAATCATTTCTGATAATAAGCTCTCTCACAATAAAGTAAATGGAAAACAATGCAATATAGTTTATATTTTAAGATTGATTCATTCTTTCTTTGTATATCTATGGCTGTGATAAATGTACTTGAAATCAATTTTATTGAGGGGTAAAGAAGGTGAGAGAACAGATGCGGTGAACATTCATAATGAGACATTTCAATAAGATGCTGATTATGTCATGTATATCACATATAATATATTATGCCTATACCATTTTTACATGCTCATACCAGTGGGCAAAATCAATAACATTCTCTTATTTCTTATTGACTTATCATGGCACAACAAAGAAAAACATCCCCACGACGTCCCTTTTCATGCCCCGCTAAACCGGACATTGACAATAACCTGGGGTAATAGGGATTTCAATGGGCAGATTAGCCCATTGTCAAGGGTGGCTGAGCGGGGTACTTTCAAGTCTCTCCCTATTGAACTTCTTTTCTTCAACAACCTAAATACTAACCTTCTGAATTGTTAGAATACTTGAGCAAGGTATGTAAAGAAAGGTAAGAAGTCCACCTTTCTAATAGATTCGATTTGAAGATGTCTTATCATTGCTAAATAAGAAATTCTAGAGGGATAAAAAACTGCCGTAAATAAGAAAAATTAAACATTATATAATTATGATTATTATAAAAATGATAATTCAAAATATAACAAATGACGGTTCATCGAAAAGCACGTTTTCCGGTCTACAACTTTGCTGCACAATATTTTTCATCATGATCATCCAGTGAAGAGTTATAGCCTCTTGATTCAGCAGAGTCAATAAAGATTCCCTCGAAATGTGTGACCCTAAAAGAATGTGGCACAGGGGGGTTTTTTAAGTGGCGCATAAAGAGTTAAGAGAATGGTCTAAGAGAGTGTATCAGTATATCTCGAACATAGATATGTAATAACTCTTAATTTTGCCTAATCAATAATTGTTTGTCCAAGATTAACAGAAACGATGTCGAAATAATTATGTACCCTCTTATTCTTTCACATGCATAATATTGTAGAATACTCCGACTCTAATCGAGCAGTGACTGCGGACGACCTGGAACATACTTTGTGGCACATTGCCAAGGGTGGCAGCGTCATTGGACTACTAAAGGACCTTGGTGCCCTACCTGAACACCTTGCAGTGCTGAAGGGCAAAGGGAAAAGAGAGATGGTCGAAGGAGCCATGAATATCTTGAAGCAATGGAGGGATGTTAACAGTTCTGGGAGCCAAGAAGTGATGTTAAGCCTGGCACTGGAGAAAATCCCCAAGTACACCCCAAGCAATAAGGATTTCTTCCGAGGTAATTAAATGCTCCTGTCATTAGGATAAGAGAATTAAATAATAATTGAAATTAAGATTCCCATATATTTTCAGAATTTGGCAACATTATGGTAAATTTAAAGTAATGATGTCAGCACACAAAGATGTATATGCGTACATCACGAGTCCGCAATTCATATTGCAATTCAATTGTATTTCTCTCAAAGTTATAGGATAACATAATTATTCACAATAATACATGGGTAGTTCTGCATACAAGTCATTAAATGAAACATTATTAAGCGATTTCTCTCCGTTCTCATTCAGTACCTGATTGTCAGAAACGTGGGCTAGATATGAATGAAATACAAGCATTCGTATTACCTGAAATAACGTCACGGCACTGTTCAGAACTGATTAATGCTACGATGAACTTCGGCAAAAAACACTTCCAGGACTCCAAATTCGTTTACTCGAAGAACAAAGATGTTTGGATAGATAATATCATCAAAGAAAACAGAACAGCTCTGACTGTTCGATAGTCATCAAATGATCAAGGATTGGTGGGCTGAGCAGAACTGTAGTAACTACGAGAAGAGACGTCGCCTACAGCGTGCATCTAAAGATATAACGGACGGCATGGGTAACGTATCAGTTTGATTCCGGTCAATTTACCATTATTAATTAAGATTGGAGATATAACCCTATATTTGTTTTAAAGTACGGTTGTCATATTACAAGGTTGATTAATGGAAAAAAAGTGACTATAACTAACTAATATTGACACATTGTATTTAAGTATAATATATAAATATATAAAGCCATCCAGCGGTGACAAGAAGAGGAACGGGAAAGGGAAGAAGAGTTATGGAATGTACACCTACAAATAATAAAATAAAGATATAAATTATTGATGTACTGAGAGAGGCGGGAAGCTTCGCTGCCGAATCGCTCGAAGGTGTCTTTGACGAAGCTGTCTTTACTGTATAGATAACTCAAGGACTGCCAGATTTTTCGCGGTTTCTAGTTTCTTTGAGTTTAGAGTTGCACGTCATCACCGCTGCAACTTTTCTGTCTTAGTTCGTAAAATATAGAGATCCATTGTGAGAAGTTAGATGCTACTGATCGTTCACATCGTGGTATGGAAATTAATCACGTACTTGTTTTTTTTTCAAAAAGATAAAAAATACAGTGATATCGTGCACTTTTTTATATGGAAAAAATACACATTGAACTTTCACAGTAAGATCAGCAATTTAAAATTATTTCTTATCAAATTATCGATCACTTTTGTTTTTACATATTTTAGTTCCCCGAGATGCTCGGAAAGAGTCTGACGAACAGTGGCCAGCTACAAAGAAACTCGAGCAGATCGCCAAGCTGGTCCCTGAACAATCGATGATACAGCTCTGTAGAGCTTTCTGCATTCCCTGTACACCAGGCGATCTCACTGATGAGCATAAACGGTTAGGAGTAATGTGTAAATGGAGATATATCATGGCAGGACAAAAACAGGAGAAGAGACACAAAGCACTTTCGGCCGCATTGAAAGCAATCAATTTTGACGGTGGGTAGATAGTCAATGTTAATGAGCGCATATTAGCATGAATAATAAATTGCTCGGATAAAATAAGACTTCCGCGAATTTCAAGTTTTCAATGTAGAAAGCGGTGTAGGATCTAGACCTTCAAGAATCTTCAGTATGTTCATTTAGGATCCAGTAAATCCTTCAGGCAGACAAATTTATTTTCGAATCGTCTCTTGATATACGTTTCTTAGTATTGGATCAGTAAAGAGGTATTTTAAGTTTAAAGAAAAGGGTGAGTTCAAGGGAAATTGAAACAATATTTGTGAGCGTCTTCATTTTTACCATGCAAGTGTGGAAGAACATCGAAGAAAAAATGTTACCCAAAAAGCATGGCTCTTTATTATTCAAAATATGACATGAAACAGCTTTAAAAAGAGGGCCTCATTTTTATGCCACATGTTCGTGTAGTCCTACACCTTTCTGTGTACAATGCTTGTTACTTTAACCATGACTTGGCCAAATTCATATCATTTTGATGGTTCAAGGACCTTGCAGTACACACCAATTTGCTATATGATCAACTTTATATGATCGATTCCACACAGTTTATTGCACAATGCAATCACACGAGCAAAAATCGACTTTCGCCAAAGTGATGCCTACAGTATGTATTATGTTGGCGGAGTGAGAGAATGGATTGAATGTATCAAATGAAATGCATTGCATATTTTTGCAAAGGGCAAAGTCACAAACACCCACACACGCGCACAAAATGTTCGTTGATATGTGTGGCATGATTAGTTTTATTCAAACATCACATAAGCAACTTTGGCGCCAGTCGATTTTTGCACTCTCGCAACCAATGCCTCCTGTTCATCCAAGCGTGAACACATACAACACAAAAATGGTACCAAATGATTTGGGATAAAACACTCTTTCATAAGATGTATAATAATGTACTGTTCATAGATGATTTCAAAAATAATAAGCAATTTTCTAAGTGTAAACTTTTTTTTGACTCACACTGTATATACAAAATAATTGTTTGTATAAAAAGAATTAATCATGTTCTTGCTATAGGTCTGCTATCTCGTCCCAGAGGTATCTTTATCTACAAAGCAGAACTGGTCGATCTGGCGCTTGGTCTAATAATGGAAGACTTTCGTTCTTTTGCCAAGGCCCTTGGAATCAGAGAAACCAAATTTACATCTTACGGAAAAGATTTCAGTGCCTCTCACCTTGGATTCGGTACTATAAGTCTTGTCTTTCAGTTATTCGAGATGTATCAGAAGGTTTCCAGCGAAGTTAATAGACGATCATTCTCCAGCGTTCTTGACAAGGCTGGATATCCGAATGTCATGGAAAGATTTCACTTGGGTAAGCAGCCTTTTTTTTCCTCTGTTCGTCAAGAACATCAGCATTTGTGTTAACTAGGAATAATGTACACTGTTGGTCATAAAGGTGGAATATTTATTTTTACCCCAGTTTAGGGAAGGATTTTTAAAAATTATTTATTTCTAATAGATCTAGATAATGGCATACATTCTCAGATTGTATTGAATACTAATTTGCGAGTATTTGTTTCGCGTGACTGCTTCATCATATGTGTGTTACTATGCTAATCAGCTAAGGGACCTACGTCCTTAAGTCATGATTGACAGTAATGAGGATTAATGCCTCACAAAAGGGCACTGATATATAGCTGATCGACACGATTTTTATCCTGGGGCCTCTCAGTAACGAGGCCATTGCTTAGCCCCTGAATCATTACTGTACGCAGTGTTTGCTAGGGTACGCGGCCCCTTCCACAATTCCCCCAAAACGAAGAAAATGCAATAAATTGTCAAAAATTCATTGCTTTTTCCCCCGGCCCCCAACAGAAAAAATTCTTCTGTAGGGCCATGCATAATGGTTCAAGGCATAGCCACACAGAGAAATTTTTCCTGTTGGGGGCGGGGGGAAATGGCAATGAATTTTTGACAATTTATTGCATTTTCTTCGTTTTGGGGGATTTGTGGGGGCGGCCGCGTACCCTAGCAAACACTGCGTACAGTCATGATTCAGGGGCTAAGCAATGGCCTCGTTACTGTGAGGCCCCAGGATAAAAATCGTGTCGATCAGCTATATAAGTGCCCTTTTGTGAGGCATTAATCCTCATTACTGTCAATTATGATTTAAGGACGTAGGTTCCCTAGCTGATTAGCATAGTAGCACACATATGATTTAGCAGTCACGCAAAAGAAACACTCGCAAATCAATATTCAATAAAATCTGAGAATGTATGCCATTATCTAGATCTATTAGAAATAAACAATTTTTTAAAATCCTTCCCTTAACTGGGGTAAAAATAATTATTCCACCATTATGACCAACAGTGTACTATCAATTCTGTATCGTCATATTGTAGGCATATTGTAGGCATGTAGGCATACCGGTGTGTTGGCTCAGTCAGTAGAGCGTCCGCCTCACAACCGGTAGGTCGTGGGTTCGAACCCCGGCCGCGTCATACCAAAATACGTTAAAAGACGGGAGTTGCTACTACCTTGTTTGGCGTTCAACAATAGGGGATAAAACAACGTCGATCTGGCGCTGCATAGTGGCTGCCGGGCTCATGATCGATTGGGCAAAAAGAATTGCCATTTTCGGTTTAACTTAATAAAATTAATTTTGGAGTGGACTTTAAAAGATTATTATTATTATTCTTATTATATGACGCCACACCCTCCACACAGAAAATTAAACTATAATGAATGAGACTGGTATCTTATCAACACACATCTTTTCTATGTGATTAGATAGCCTAACACAACTGCAATTGAGGCTTTTTCCTCTTTGTTTGTCAAGCCTGTGAGCCCAGTTATGGAGAACTACTTGCTATAGCAACGGCGGTCATTACAGATGACGAGACTAGGGTCGACGAGGAATTTACTGAAACGAACGGAGAAAAGAAAGCATACAGAAGCAGTGTAGTCGTCGAAACGAAACAGATTCCTTCAAACGATGATGACGGAGAAGCTAACGCTAAGAATGTCAAGGTCGTCAAAGAGCCAATAGACGAAATCGGAAACGCAATCAAGAGTGTACATGATGAGAAAGGTGTGGGTGATCTAAAAAGAATGCTCGAGCTGACTGACGAAGATATACCTGACAGCAACAAGGCCTCTGTACTCACTCTATTGAAGATTTGGAAAGAGAGGGTGTGTCCTGGTTTAATCGATCACCGAGTAGTCTTAGCAGAAGGCTTACAGAAGATTAACAAATCACAGGTTGTAGCTGCATTAATGAATGGTATGTTGATGCGTTTAAATGTTAAATAAATGCATCGTCCTGAACAATAGACAGGGAATTTTTAAACAGGTAAAAGATTTGGAAATTAAAAACCTTGAAATTACACTAAAATGTGTTCATTCACGTAATGTTTCTTCTTCTTCGTCTGCTTTTTTTTTTAACGTTTTACACTTGTTCTCCTTCTTCTTCAGTTCTGTATAATAATAAGAAGAAGAACAAGAAGAAGAACAAGAAGAAGAATTAAATGAAAAATAATTTATGAAAAAATTATAGTTACTAAAATAGAAACATATTCATGTAGCACTGTATATTAATGTTTGTAAGCGCTACACTATTATTACACTGACATTTTTTTCTCCTTCCCTTTCTTCTTCTTCTTTGGAAATGCACGATACAGATATCTATCATACCCGATTAAAGCATTGATATTTAGAGTTAACTTGAATTTGTCATTGGAGGGGCGGTATTAAGACTTTGACTGTAGTCATAGTTGGTTTGTAATTAAGCAGAACATCTATGTTAAGATACCATGAACTATGGAGATCAATCTGTTTATATCAAATATTTGACAGGTCGATACCAGGTCAGAGAGACAAGCATGGATTTCATCACGGATATGTTGGACAGAATGGATACATCCGGGCGAACATCTCTTAAAAGTCTGCTGAAGAGTGAAGATCAGACAATACGGCTCACGTCTTTGGATACGACGTCACAATGGATCTTTGACTGGGTAGCAAACTGGACAAAGAAGAAGGAAAGCTCGATTATGAACACAATTAGAGATTTTGGGTTGGAACAGAGCACTCCAAAGGAGCACCGAGATTTCAACGACAAACTGGTAGAAAATGGTTTTCTTGACCTAGCAAGGGAGATCATGAACATAGAACAAGTATTGTAATACTTGGGAGAAACAAATGACAACATCGAAACTTATATTAAAATCATTAGTAACTCAGTAGAACAAATGACAACGTTGTAAGGAATACTAAAGTTATTAGTTACTCAATATGCTGTATAACAACATTGTACAAAAACGCGTTAAAGTTTTATAAGTAACCGATTGATAATTATAGTTATACATGAAAACATATAAACAATCATTCTATGAGTATTTTCGTCTGACACCTGTCCAGTTTAATGACTGATTTTTTTCTTCTGTATTCGTTGGTCATGTAATTTGTTTGTACACACACTATACGTGAAGATATAACTTTTGTTTTCCAATTGTTTCCATATTCCATTTTGAATTTAATTTGTATACTATATAATTTGTATAATATAAGTGATGTCGTCATCTTTCGTTTTAATAATCACTCGGTAAAATCCAAACACAGGTTTAACTATTTCAAAAATTTCTTTAATATAATAATAATTGGATTTTAAAAATACCAATTGTATACACTTGCTAAACTTAGGCCTTCCATTTTTTTTTGTAGAACTCATTATTAATCATTTTGTTATCTTCTTTATCGTGTATAAATCAATATTTTATTAATCCAGATAATATTACAGAAAATTTTCACAATGGAAAATTTTTATGAATGTTGTATGTGTATTTGTTTAATTATGCATGATTGTATACATTGTTAATGTACTTTTGTATATTGTATGTATGTATTGGTGCGTGGTTATAATTATCAGTCAAGAATTGTCGAAATTCAGCCACCCGGCTGCGAAGATACTTTTTAAAAGTCTTAAATCTTGAGTCTGGCATCTAACTGAAACCTAAAAAATTCTTTAAAAATATTTTTAACATCATTATTGTTCAAGTATAGAAACCGAAAGTTACTGTTAAATGTAACTATCAAATGATATTTAATTCATCCATTCTCTCATTAACAAGCAAATAACAAGAAAAAGAGACAGTCCGTATACTTCACTCCATGATCATATTGCTTTCTCGAACACTAATATCTCCGGAAAATATTTATATTTGTGATGGACTGTTTTTATCACAGGTAGTAATTCATGAATGATTCAGTTCAGTTCAGTTCAGTTCAGTTCATTTATTCAATTCATTTCTAAAATGTACAGACAGTTGTACGTGACAAAAAACATACATATTTACAAGTCATGAAATAAAAAGCAATAAATATTATAAGTAGGCCTATTACATTGTAAGAAAATGAATTATGAGAACTTTAAAATAAAGCCAGATTGGCCTTGTGAAAAAAAAAAGTCCTCATTTGCTAGAGAGTGATTTGGAGGCTTCATAATAATAGTTTCAAATTTGTACAACAAAGGGAAAAGAAACAAGCAATGGATATGAATATATACATGCATAGAATATGAAATACAAAATACCTACATGTAGATGCCAACAGATATAAAGTGCATCCAAGTAATTACCCGATCCCCCCCCCCCCCCCAAAAAAAAAAAAAAAAAAAAAAAAATGATGCGCCAGTCTGCCAGAATTCATGTTTTATATCTGGAATAGTTTAAAGTTCATTCACTTGACTCTTAACCCAGGGGGTGTTTCACAAAGATCCTAAGTCGAACTTAACTCTAAGTTGGACTTGAACATTATGGAAAGCCGTTTTGTAGCCTTAAAATAAAATATATTCAAAAGCGAAAATTCAAGTATTTTTGACTTTTTATATATTCCACATCAAGAACATGAAATCTCCATGATAATAGAAAATATGAATGATTTGACTTAACATTGTATGCCTTTTAAAATAAATTTTACAGAATGTTTTCATAGATGCTAACGGCTTTCCATAATTAGAGATAAGTTCAACTTATGATCTTTGTGAAACACCCCCCTGGTGTTGACAGCTCGAATCCCAGCACGGCATTATTAGTGTAATTCGGCAAGACGCTGATTAATCAACATTTGCTCTTTCCCAGGCTACCCTTTTTAAACAAAACTATTGTTAATATTCTTCTTTTTATTCTTGGTGTCTTTCCTTCTTCTGATGCTGATGATGGTAATAATAATAATAACAATAATTAATTGTATTATTATTATTATTATTGTTATTATTATTATAATTATCAGTATCATTATCGTTTTCATTATCGTCATTATAATTATAAGTTGTTGTAGTAGAAGCAGTAGTAGAAGTAGTATTGATAGGCATATCTATATTTCTTTAAATGTTTTCAAATGTTTGCCAGTTTTACCTAATTAATTTGTTGTGTATGCAAAATCACGCTAATAGAATATATTTCACAAAATAAAATAACTAGCAAATAGCTTCATGTTTCGTACGTAAATTCTGTATGAAATAATTTTTGTTTAAAAATGCAATAAATAATCCGAATGCCCGTTAGACGGATGAAATAGTTCTGTGTTAGTTGAATCTCCTTCGCAGTGTTGAAAGTGTTAACTTGAATCGTATTAGACTCGTTTTCAAAATCGAATGCACCCATGTAATGTTAAGCTATCTACTCTGGTCTCTGGTTAATAACTCTAACTCTCTTGAAGACTAACAAAACCTCCCTCTACTTAAAATTGGAACTGTATATTGAGATTGTTCACATGATACTACTGTCATGTAAATGTGAATGTGAATATGAACTTGGATATGGATATCAATATCAATATCAATATAAAGTTTAAAAACATGAATATGAATATAAATATAAATGTCATTGTAAAGATAAATGTGAATATGAATATGACTATGAAGTGAAAACGCGGAACGAATATATAATTAATCCAAACGGTTGTCAAGAAAACGTCGATACCGGTTCATAATCATTGTGTGGCCGTACGACTGTGCGTGCGAGAGTGTATGTGTGCTTTATAAGTATACTAATCGCGTTATAGAGACCGACATCGACGCGGGCGTCAGCCCGAGCGCCTATCACTGGTGCATGCGAAAAGTTTTATTTTCTTTTATGTACCATGTTTCGTTCATAGAAAATTTACGAACCCCCTGTATTAGCTCTTTCATGAATATTTATGTAGCATGGACCCAACTAGGCCAATGAGCGATGAAGAACCTGGAGATGATATTTGATTGGCTGAATCAAAGTGATCGATCACCAAATATGGCTAGTCTTATGAATCATTAATGAGAATACGCTCGTCACACATACGATACACATATATGAATAATGATGATAGGCGCTCGGGCTGACGCGCGCGCCGAATGATGTCAGTCTCCATTATAACGCGATCAATATATTTGCCATAAAGCCCGACGCATATCGGATAGGCTACCCATATGCAGATAGTATCTCTGTGTTGGCTTTATGGGTGTCCCCGAAATTGATAAATAGGGGTCAGGAAAAGGGAAAAGAGAAAACCGGGAAGGGAAAAGAGAAAACCGGGAAGAAAAATTCTCGGAGCCGAGTCTTGTCCTTGAAATATGGTAAAATAGGGGTAAATTTGCGAAAGTGTCCTTACAATCTTATAAATAGGGGTATTCCAAAGTACGATTTTGTCCTTGTTTTGACGTAAAAAAGGGGTTAAATTTCACAAAATGTCCTTGAAATTGACGGCAAAAGGGGGTTATATGCATTGGTGGTAACGGTCATACGTGTCACTCTTTGCAGGGGAGTGACCCCACCGGGAAACATTCCTAGCCATGCTAGCTTGGGATTGCTCTACATAAAGGACACTCCGCCAAGCTCTCTGTATTCAAAGGGAAGTCATTCCTCGATCAAGTTCAAAGGTTCTCATCTGAGGTAACAAGCGCTTGTAACTTCTTTTAACTTTACAAGAACATTAAACATCGGAAATCATTTGCCAAATATTCAACGACGCTCATAAACGCATGTATTTAGCAGACAACTTGATTATAAAATCTAATCAAATTTAACGCTGACCTCCAGCAACCATCTAAATTGACTCACTCTTTGAATATACTGACTTCATAACTACCATCACCTGATATTGATTTGAGGAGTTAGGTAATGACATGTTCACGAAGTGTAAGCTAATAATTCAAAGAGTGCTAAAGGATGAAATGCTTGACCGGCGTATGATTAACAGTGGTGTTTATTTATGCACCAACACCTATCACAATAATGAAGAGGATGCTCAGTGACTTCTTTGGCGGCAAGGACCTCAACATGCCTACCAATCCTGATGAAGCCGTGGCCTACGGCGCTGCTCAAGCTGCCAACCTGTCCGACGTTCAGAGTGATCGATGTATCCAATAATATTTTCCTACTCTATGTGAACCCTCTCGAGATGACAGATGTGATGACAAAGCTCTTTGTCAAAGAGAAGCACCACCCTCCCGCAACCAGCACGTCATCAACATCTCCGTATTCGAAGGAGAACACGACAATGCCAAAGGGAACAACAAACTTGTTGAGTTTGAGATATCCGGCATCCCTCCCGCACCACGTGGCGTTCCCCAGATCGATGTCTGCTTCATCGTTAACACCAACAGTATTTTGGACGTTTCTGCTAAGGCTCAAAGCTACATGGTCAATATGAATGGCGTTGACGGCAAGCTCCATAAATTTGAAGCCCTGAAATTCAAACGAACCGATGACATAATAATAATAAGAACAAGTCAAACGCAAAGCTTAGCATCCCCTCGCAAGGTACAAATGGCCTATATACGTCAGAACAAGTTACCTCCATAAGACTATATTTTATTATATTACTAGGCAAGGAAGTAACCATATTTTCGGTTAAGTAAAAAGGTATGTGTGCATATGTAATGAGCTATGACCTTATCAAACCTTATCAAAAGCTCAGGGGTTTGGGGGAATAAATTACGGTTAGATGAGCATATTTTGATACCTCATTTGTGACACTGCAGGTCACTAATTGGCGTGGAGTCCAGGGGGCGGAGCTCCCAGAAACCCAGGGATTTTAGGCATTTTATAACGGTCAGACAAGCATGCAGGGGCCGTCTTATGCCCCTGGTGGGGTCGAAGGGGTAGAGCCCCAGAAATTTAGGGGATTTAGGCAATTAATTACGGTCTGATGAACATATTTTGATACCTTATTTGTGACACTGGCAGGACACTAATTGGCGTGAGGTCCAGGGGACCGAGACCCAAAGAGCTCAGGGTTTTTAGGCATTACATTACAGTCAGATGAGCATCCAGGTGCCTGAATTTGGGCCCTAGGTGAAATCCAGGGGGCAGAGCCCCCGGAAGCTCAGGGGTTTTGAAGCATTTAATCACGGTCAGATGAGCAAATTTTATACCTTATTTGTTACACTGGCAGGTAACGAATTGGCGTGGGGTCCAGGGGGCGGAGCCCCCGAAAGTTTA
Source organism: Strongylocentrotus purpuratus (assembly GCF_000002235.5). Taxonomy (NCBI): domain Eukaryota; kingdom Metazoa; phylum Echinodermata; class Echinoidea; order Camarodonta; family Strongylocentrotidae; genus Strongylocentrotus; species Strongylocentrotus purpuratus. The sequence continues at coordinate 3,540,473 of NW_022145594.1, read as the reverse complement.
GGGGTTTAGGGCAATAAACTACGGTCAGATGAACATATTTTGATACCTTATTTGTGACACTGGCAGGACACTAATTGGCGTGAGGTCCAGGGGCCGAGACCCCAGGAGCTCAGGGTTTTTAGGCATTAAATTACAGTCAGATGAGCATCCAGGTGCCGGAAGATCAGGGGTTTTAAGGCATTTAATCACGGTCAGATAAGCAATTTTTTTATTTTAATTTTTTTTTTTTGGCTCCGGAAATTAGAAAATTACGTCGTCAGATATTTCGTCAATGGCTTAGAAATTAGAAGTTTTTGTTGATGCTTTGTTTAGCACACAAAAAAAAAATCTTTCCCCTTTTTGTTGTCCTTCTTTTTGTTTCCTTCTTGTTTTCCTTCTTTTGTTTTGCCAGGGGGGCCGCCCCCCCCCCCCCCCTGGATCCGCCACTGCCTGGCCCCGGGTCTATAGGGTTCAACTTGTAGGCATTGGGACATTGGCATTAATATATTTGTCGGTAATTGGTAGCTCGTTTTGTTGGTAATCGGTGGTCTCTACACCCCCCCCCCCCCTCCCGTCATTAAAAAAGGTCTAGCGACGCTCCTGATAACGACACAGTTCATACAATCGAGATAACTTTTGCAAGTACTATACTGGTGAAATACCGGACCACCGTCTGTGTCTATTGTGCCTCAACGAAATTGAACTTAGTTCCTGGCCCCGGGTTTATAGGGTTAAATTTTTAGACATTGGGACATTGGGATTAAAATATTTGCCGGTAATTGGTGGCTCGTTGTGTCAGTAATCGGTGGCCTCTACACCCCCCCCCCCCCTCCCCTCCCCTCACTAAAAAAGGTCTAGCAACGCTCCTGATAACAACTCAGTTTATACAATCGAGATAATTTTGCAAGTACTACTGGTGAGGTAAAGGACCACCGTCTTTGTCCATTGTGCAGCAATGAAGCATATACAACGTCTCACGACGTACAGATCACTTTTCTCTAACTTATAACCAATCAGAAGCCCGGCCCACCCACTCAGTGCTATTTAGGATACGCATATGCGTGTTCCCAGCGACCCCCCCCCCCCCCTTTTCAGCAAAAGTCCGGTGTGTAAAGTCATTACGGGTCGACCATTTTCTTTTGTTATACGAGCCTTTTACAGCACCCCCCCCCCCCTTTCAGCAAAAGTCCGGTGTGTAAAGTCAATACGGATAGACCTTTTTCTTTTGTTACGAGCCGGAGAGTTTGGGAACACGCATGGTGTCCCTCCGTTCATGGAGTGGGGGAGGGGGGATGTCGGGATCAGAAAGCCTAGTTTTTTCCAGGAAGTGCTGGTGGACATTAATGCGCCAAATGTAGTTCTGAAATTGCAAAAGATCCCTACTCTTGGAGGGGGTAGGAGAAAGTAGATTTACGTCATATTACTCCAGGAAGTGCCTGAAAATGCGTCTAATGTGGTTCTACAATTGCAATTGCTTCCAATACTCTGGGGGAGGGTCAGAATCCACTTCCAAACCCACCCCCGCTTGGTCGCTCCGCTCCCTCGCTGCTAAAGCCTCGCCCTGTCGCTTCATCGTTTTACATAATATTTCACCCCATGCCATTTTGTGCCCCCCGGTTAGTAATTCCTGGATCCGCCACTGATGCCCATACCCCTTGAGCTCCGCCCCTAGACCTCACTTTGAAAAAACCTTCAGCAGGGCCTGCATGTAAGAGTGGGGTGATGCGGATTTTTTTCAGCCACCCCCCCCCCCAAAAAAAAAAAAAACGTTTTTGCTCATTATGCCACTGCTTACAACTGTATAATAAATGCTTTGTTTTCATAGCTGGTGGTATTGGGAGGAAAATTGAATCGAATTGAAACAGCTATTGATAATGGAAGTACTAGAAGAAAATCAACTGTGACAATTTCACTTTCACGTTAGTATCAGTGTATCAGTTAACCCGTTGGCTACTGATTTATCTAATTCCCATAGGCTTAACACAGGGACCACCAGGTACCAGTAAGCAACGGGTTAATCAGTACCTGTATCTTTCATTTTAAGATTTAATTTTAGTATGAGCAAACATTTATACATGCTTTGTTCTAGCTGGCTATCTTTATGTTATCATAGCAAATATGTGAAAGCCTGCTCATGGTATTGTAAGTTAAGTACTTAAGATTGCCCCTGGGCAATCACCCCCCGGAAAATTACCCCCTGGAGAATTACCCCCTGATTATTATTACCCCCCCCCCCCCCCAAGGACATTTACCCCCGGGAAATTACCCCACGAGGACAATTACCCCCGAGGACAATTACCCCCCGAGGACAATTACCCCGAGGACAATTACCCCCCGAGGACAATTACCACCCGAGGACTCCTCCAGGAAAACTACCCCCAAAGACAACTACCTCTCCCCCTGCGAGGACAATAACCTCCGAAGAATTAATAACACTGTGACGTGAAATGCAAGCTTATCTCTTAATTGCTATTTACATAAAATATTATAAACCTTCATTTTCCTTGTTATTTATGAAGTTCATTTCAGTCTTTTCAAATTATTCAATTCGATATGGGGTGGGTAGAGGTTGCCCAATGCCCCCGTAGTTTTGCTACCAAGTAAAAACAGAAATTACATTTCTTAGAAATTAAACAATACATTGCGCGCAGATGAGTACGCGTTACAGCCTCTCTCACCAACAATGGTACATATTTGTAAGATTTCCTTTATGCATCCTCTGTAACTTTTTTAATCAGCTAATCGTGTATTTGTCTTTGTGTGTATAATGGGCCCTCATCCATGATCCAAAATTAAGGTTTTCTTCACGTTATCTATTTATTTTTATTGTCATGCTGAAGTATAATATGTTTTCTTGTACGTTAAATTATTTTGAAATAAAAATTGCCTTCAAGTTATATGTACGGTGCCATGTCAAAAGAAAATAAATATCCGCTCTCTGGTAATTCATCTCATTAGGTGGGATGTATAACGTACAGACCATTTTATAATTTCGTTAGAATTGCCTTTATTATTTATTAGGTGGGCTGTATCTAATACAGACCACCTTATAATTTTGTTAAAATTGCCTTTATTATTCTTTATTTTTCTTATTTCTACCCACTTTTTTGTGGACAAGATAACATGAAAATGGTTCAATCAAATACCTTGAAATTTGACACACATATGTATAGGCATTTAGAGAAATCAAAATAACGTTTTCAACCTTGACCTTGACTGATGATGTCATCTAGGCGCCATTTTGTGAAAATTAACTCATGATCATATCTTCATAACGGAAAGTAATTTCTCATTCATATTTATCATGATCAAGGTCAATTTCATGTCAAAAAACGCGCGCGTGCGCGTACGTTCGTGCGTCAGTGTGCGCGCAAAATTTATAAATGCTCAAAATCGTCTCAAATTTATTTTGCATACGTTTCAGGTCATTTTAAGCATTTTATAAAAAAATCGCGCACACGCGCATGCGCGCGTGTTTTCGCGCGTAACACCATTACACAACATATAATCGCCATTGTTTTTCTTTCATGATATTTCACATATTTTTACAAACAAATTGATACCATGTTTATCTCTTAATGACTTTATTAACGGAATGAGCGTCCCCTTAACATAAATGTCCGTGCGCGCGAGCTCTTGTGATACATAACATACATGGGCAAAAACATGCCTATACAAAATCCATTATAGCTCTTTAGGATGCACCTGGACCCCAATTTTGTTTTCATATTCGAAAAGAGTATGAGTTGGAGATATGATTTCATGTCTCATTTGGCCATTAAGTGTATCGTGACATCACCTTAATGGCCTTGGAACACAAAATATGAATTTGCATATTATGACGTCAGCATATTTATGGAAAATTGATTGTATCTCTGTAAATATTGATCGATTTTCTTCCAAATGTCGATATGTTGTAGTTAAGATAATTATCTACAAGCTCAATAATACCATTTTTCATTTTGATGACGTCATCATAGTATAAATTTAGATTAAAGGCCTCATGTCAGAAATTTCATAATATGCATGTTATGCCCATAAAAGGTGAAATTCGTTCACATAATGAATCTACACGATATTGTTTTTTAAGAATTTTTAAGCAGTATCTCGCTTATTTTTGCTCTATTTTGTCTCAAATTTTAGTTGCCAGCCCACCTATACTTGTTCCAAACAGGTATTATATGTCTAGTTTATTCTTTATTTTTCTTACTTCTAACCACTTTTTTGTGGACAAGATAACTTGAAAGTGGCTCGATCAAATGCCTTGAAATTTGGCACACAATATGTATTGGCATATTTACAAAGCACAATAACGTTTTCAATATTGACCTTTACTAATGACGTCATCTAGGCGCCATTTTTAAAATTTTATGGAAATCATCTCATGATCATATCTTCATAACCAAAAGCTATTTCTCATTCATATTTATCATGATCAAAGTCAATATCCGTCCGGTCAATTTCAGGTCATAAAACGCGCGCGTGCGCGTACGTCCGCGCATCAATGCGCCCGCAAAAATTTAAAATGCTCAAAATCGTCTCAAAATTATTTTGCATACGTTTTAGGCCATTTAAAGCATTTTATAAAAAATCGCGCACACGCGCATGCGCGCGCGTTTTCGCGCGTAAAACTATTACACAACATAGAATCGGCATTTTTTTCTTTCATTATATTCCAAATATTTTTACAAACAAATTGATAGCATGTTTATCTCTTTGGGTGGTATTCTCGAAAGCGGCCTAAGTTAAATCAGTGGCCTAAACCTGGTTTAAACCATGGACTATCTTTTTTGCTATTCTCGAAGGTGGCCTAAAGATAGGCCAGGCTTAAATACGTCATAGTTCGGCCTAACTTTAGGCCGCTCAGAGGGCAGGTTTAAATACGTCATAGTTCGGCCTAACTTCGCGTGACGTCACTTTTTAGTTAAATCGACTGTCCGCGGAGAGTGAACGGTAAGTTTTGCATTTGAATTTCTATATTTGATAACAATTTACACTCTTTTGTATGGATAAGCGCTCATGAAAGTTACACCAGCTAATAAAGTATTGTTGTTACTTTCATGTTGCTGTACTGGTGATAATCTAAAATGCTTTTAACTGAATAAATTTGGGGAAAACTTGGTAAATGTTCACAGTGTTGCAGACCAGTCCCATACGTGCAAATAATTGTCGGTTAACATTTTCGTTTCCTGAGATTGAGCAATTTCTTACCGGGTAATTTTTTTCTTGGCACTATTGTACTTTCGTACGCATATACCACCTTAACACCAACTTAAAACTATCATTGCTAGACGTAGAAACTACTGTTATAGTGAATTTTCGAGACGCTGTTGCCTAAAAGTGGACTAGCACTAGGCCTAAATTTAGATCTAGCTGTCTCTTCCGTTCGTTAGACTCTGTCTGAGTCTGATTTGGGTAGGGTCGGCTCCTCTTTTTCAGCCGACCCTACCCAAATCAGAGGCTAACGAACGAAAGAGACAGACATTTCGGTCTGGTATCACCTCTGCCTGAGCTGCAGTGCTAGTTGTGGCTGTTGGTGTGATAATTTTCTACAGGATGATGATGATTTTCATAACCAAACACCCCCCCCCCCCCTCCCCCAAGAAAAACATTTTTTAAAACAATATCTAGACCTAGATCTAAATTTCATCAATAAGAGTCTAGTCTAGACAGGTCTATTAATAGAAATTGAAAGGAAATGGACAGAAGCTTCCTTTTTTGACATACATTTGCTGATAATGTTACAGTAGTTTAGTCTAATAATACTATTAGGCCTAGTTAGTAAACTACAGAGAAAGAGAAATTGTAATTTCTTATCAAATATCAACATAATTAATTAATTTTCATCTTGATTTTCTGCTATTTCAGGTTCTTTTCAATTGATGCATGGGGATGAAAAAAGAAGGCCTCTCCCAAGCTACGGTGTCCCGCCTTGTGAAGTCCATCTCAATAGCCATTGCCAGGAGATCGGACCGATACATCTCAATTCCTTCAACAAGAGAGGCAGTCCTGCAGAGTGCAGACCCAACATGAATTTTATAATTACTGCCATTTCCCTGGCGTTAATATGGTCGGTGCTATTGATTGCACCCACATAGGCGTCTTCAAGCCAGTTGGCCCAACACCAGTTATTTCCTGAACAGGAAAAATAGATACTCCATTTTTCTTGGAAAGTCTGCTGGTGAGTAAAGCTGTAATTACTCCTAAATTTTGTAAATTAAATCATGTTTATACAATTTTTATTAAAAAGATCTGCTGATTTCATGAATCTGCAGATGTGTCTACAGGTACATTATGAAGTGATTTAAAATTGTTTTGTCTGATGAATGTAGGTGCAAACTACACTCAAACTTTTATTCATTTTACATCTGCACGAGCTAATATTTTCAGCTCGATTGCCATGGCTACCAGTCACTCCTGACAATGACAGCTTGGCCTAGACTTTTGGGCGGATATATCTCTGAAAATAAGACACAAATAATCAACAGTTGATTAACTACTTTCAAATTTGGGTCAGAAGAAAATTCAAACCTACCACTAACAATTCTAGACCATATAAGACTTAACGACCTACAGACTGCAGTACAGTACAGTGCAGTAAATTTTCATTTTACTTTTTCCCCTTTCACGAAGCTCATTTTCGGAGATAACATAAACAATAAGACAATCTTTGGTCTAATGTTAGATTGAACTAAAATGGAAAAGTTGGGCTCTAACGATTAGGGCCTTGTAAAATCTACAACCCAGGCTGCGTTTACATCTAGGTTAGGTCAACTGTCCGCTGGTTATCTAAAGTATTAAAGATGTAGACCTCTAGACTTGATTTTAGGAAAGGGACTAACTTGGCTATAGACTTTAACTACTTAGGGCTTTCTTAGGCCATGACATGGCAAGTACAACTGGGTGCAAGCACATTTATGAGATAGTACTGCAAGAATGTGTATGTTTGTTCTTGACTTTAAAAGAGATACCTGTAGTCATTCTGTAAATCAATGATTACTAGTAACTGAGTGGGGAGGGGGTGCCTAGTCACTGCCTACATGAAAGGCGCCTTATTTATTTTTTTAAAGTTAGAATATGATTGACACTATAACTAAGACCAATTATCAATGGAGTAGATCTTTGATATTTTAATGAGGTCTAAACCTTTTTATTTTTGTTTCAGGATGATGTTCTTCTTCAGTAAACTAAATGAAGGCAAATTCCCTGATAATTGAGACAAATTCAGAGAGAGGAAGGAGAACTACTGACCTGCTGAATTTCTGACAGGTAGGCTGTACGAATAAGTTGTTGTTTGTATGCCCAGGTACTTCAAGGAGGGCATTTGTTCATTCACATTTTTCCATCAATACTTTCAAGTAATTGATTATGCACTCCACTTTTACCACAATGTGCATGTAAGTCCACTTTGGTCACAATGTACATGCAAGACCTTTTTAATGTTTAACAGAAATAGGTTTCAATGTGCTTCCTTTCATTTTGTTTCTCTTTTTATTCAACAGACATACTTGCAAGGACTATGAAGTTCTACTTAGCCTCTTCAATGAACCAGACTCTATCTGCTGTAACTGTGACTGCATGGAGATCAAAACCTTTGTATTATGATCTTCATAACATGAAGCTATGGTAACAAACAAGCAACCATTGATAAAAAGCCTGATATGTCCTTGTTGTGTGTGTGAACCCCAAAGCAACCATCACTCATAAGGATGTTTTTATGTACATCAGATGTTCATTGTTTCACTGGAAAAATTGTGATTTTTGAGTCATTTAAGAAATCATGTTTTATAATGTGTTTTATAATATAGTGCAAGTCATGATATAACAGATTCCCTGCAAAAGAAAGACGGCTCAAAAGTAGACTATGCTTTGTTTTTAAAAAATGGGAAAAAGTAATGTAACAAATACATAACTTTGAATTCTAATAATTTCAAGTAGCATATTATGAGGCTATTGGAGCTTAATATTTGACCTTCAATTTTATAATCGTATTCATCTTGAATTACAATCTTTTCTGTTTTAAGAAAAATAAATAAATTGAACATAATTGTTGATATGTTATATACAATATTTCTTTCATATCTTTTGATTTTAAGTGTGCATACTGTTGGGTTCATTGAATTATACATGGAAAAAGTCTTGAAATAGAACAGTGAGAGAACACAGAGCGAGCGAGAGAGAGAGATAGAGTAAAAGAGAAAGGGAACCAAATGAGAAAGAACAATTTAATGGTGAGAGAAATAAACAATGATGTGAGATAGTGTGTGTGTGAAAGAGAGAGAGAGAGAGAGAGATGGAGATAGGGAGAAAGAGTTTGGGGGGGGGGTACAGTGCCCCTTTTTCAAATGCCCCTTTTTTTATATAGCAAAGTTCCCTTTTAACTTTGTAAGAAGTGCCCCTTTTTCCATAGGAAAAGTGCCCCTTCCCCTTTTCAGCTCTGATAAGTGCCCCTTTAATTTTGACATACCCCTTTTCCTTTGACAAGTTTCCATTTTCCTTTGCAATAAGTGCCCCTTTTCACTTTTGAGAAGTGCCCTTCACCTCTGATAATTGCCCTATTTAAATTTGAGAGGTGCCCCTATTAACACAATTATCGGTGCCCCTTTTCCTTCAACAAATGCACATTTCCTTTATTATAAGTGCCTCTTTTTCATTCTCATAAGTGCCCCTATTAAAATATGTTCAATGCCCCTTTTCAGGTGTGATATGTGACCCTTTTCACCTCTGATAATTGTCCTTTTAACTACGATACAATTCCAGCAAGTGCCCTTTTTGTTATTGCTGCCCCCCGCTTTGGAAGTCGCTCCGCGCCCCTGGACGTCATATTGCTCAAGTTGTCAAGGTGATGCATCCTCTCCATACTGCGCGCATCCATTGTCTTAGCCCATTGTCTTAGTGCATTGTGACGTCATATTGCTCAAGTTGTCGAGGTGATGCATCCTCTCCACACTGCGCGCATCCATTGTCTTAGTGCATTGTGACGTCGCAGCTCTGGTACTGAGCATGTGCAGAATCCGTAACCATGGTGAATAATCCATGGACTAAGTTAGGCCAGGTTTAAACCATGGATCAGTTAGGCCACCTTTCGAGAAATGAAAATGACTTAGGTCAGCGGCCTAAGTTAAGCCTGGCCTAACTAAACCACGGTTTAACTTAGGCCAGGTTTAACTTAGGCCGCTTTCGAGAATACCACCCATTATGACTATTAATGACGGAATGATCGACCGTTAAACATAAATTTCCGTGCGCGCGAGCTCTTGTAATACATAGCATATATGGGCAAAAACATGCCTATGCAAAATCCATTGTAGCTCTTTAGGATGCAAGGTGACCCCAATTTTTTTCATATTTTGATTGAGTATGAATCGGAGATATGATTTCATGTCTCATTTGACCCTCAATTAACTCATGACGTCATCATAATGGCCTCCGAACTCAAAATTTCAATTTGCATATTATGACGTCAGCATATTTTTGGAAAATTGATTGTATCTTTGTAAAAATTGATCGATTTTCTTTAAAATTTTGATATGTTCTAGCTGAGACAATTCTCAACAAATCCAGTTGCCATGATTTTTCATTTTGACAAAGGCATCATGGCGTATTTTAGCCATTAAAGGAGGCATGTCAATTTTTCACATTTTGCGTGTATTCTCTATGGGACATGACTTTTTCTCAAAACTTGATTCTACATTCCCGTCTTTCGCGAGCAATATCTACTTCGTTTTAGCTTCATTTACGCTGAACTTCGAGTATGTTGTAGCTGAGACAAAAAGCTATCTCAAATGTACCCTTCATTTTGTCTCAATTTTTTGTTGGATCAGCCCACCTATACTTGTTCCAAACAAGTATTACAAATCTAGTTTGATTTTGTAACTCTAGCACAACGTTTTTCAACCGGGGTACCGCAAGAGAATGATTTGGAAAACGTTGATTTTGTAAAAAAAAAATCAAATATCAGAAACGGTTACAATATGTAATTACATGAGAAAATACAAATTCGAAGATACTAAAGTGTCTTCTTTCCTCGCTCGCTGACAATATATTGACAGCAAGGCAAATAAGGGCAACGAGAGGCCCGAATATCCTCGTATTAGTGTAGCAAGGTCATTCCCGAATATATCACTTTTTATTTATGTACATTCGGCGGCAAGGTGCCCGCATACAGTACTTTAAATCGTTTCTAGTGTGTGGATTACACACTAATTTTTTACCAGTTTGAAAATGTCTTCTCCTTTTTATTCTTAAATGTGCCCATACGTGTGTGCATAGCACTTGACGAGTTCCAGAGTCAAGCAAAATTAATTGTCTGTAAAGACTTTGGGATTTGGGAAAAAACTTTTCATTTCTGAAGAGGGTACCGTGACTAACAAAAGTTAAAATAACGCTGCTCCAGAGAAATGTATTTCTATGCAATTTGAAAAGCGCTGGACAATTACCTAAAACTTACATCCTTCGTGGAAATGTAAAATGTATTTAAGTATTATAGAACCAGCTCTGCATGAGGATGTGCTCTGAGGATTTGCTTAATATTTGATATTTTGCAGAATTGCATTACTCTCCATGTTATTGTGTTTGTAAAATAGACGCTTTGCTGATCACTATAGAGGAGATGGTTTATCCTAAACATTACAGGAAACCATAGGATATCCAGAAGTAGTAAACGCTTCCCATAGCTTTGGATAACAAAACTTGTTTGCAGTCCCATCTATTCAATCTGTATTGTACAACCATGCATCGAAATCTCAGAATGCGTAACAACAAGAAGAAAAATATGCCAGGAAAATTTCTACCTACACCACAAGGCCAGGAGCCATCAAAGAGGCAGCCTTTTATTGCCCATTTGGGCATTGACGAGGCGGTACAAGAAGCGAGGGGCATGACAGCTGATGGGGGCAGCATCAACACACAGCTCGATCATGGGCTGTCTGAGCAGCTAAGCGAGAGTATGGCTGGAGACAGTCAAATCTCACTAATCATTTCCAAGGCCGTGGATGCAGCTATTAAAGCTGCATTGCCAAAAATCATTGATGCTGTGAAGGAGGCATTTTTCTCTACTATTAAAGCAAATTTGAACCCTCATCTCCTGCGAATCCAATTCAATTAAGCAGGATGAGATGCAGCAGGAGATGAGGAGGGATAACCTCCGCCTTACTGGTCTGCCAGAATCTCAGGAGGAGGAGACTGAGGATCAGCTGATCAACAGTGTGAAATCAGTTGCAAAGGAGGCTGGAGTGGATATCCGTTCGGAGGACATTTCAGCGTGCCATCGCCTTGGAAAAAAGAGAGAAGGAGGAAAGAGCAGGCAAACCGTCGTGCGATTTCAATCCAGAAGGAAGAGGGACAAATTGTACAGTGCGCGTTTCAATCTAAAAGGAAAGGAGACAATGAAAGGTGTTTATATAAATGAAGACCTAAGTGCAATGCGCCATGCACTACTGATGAGGGCGAAGGTTGTACCAAATGTAAAATCTACCACAAGCAGGTATGGGAACATTTCCTGCAAAATGAACAATGGAGAGTTCAAGGTTGTCAAGAGCCCAGATGATCTTTTTGACCTGGGTCTGGATGACATTGACTACGGAGACTTCAAGCTCCACTTCCTAGCCTAGGCTAAATATACTCTTTATACAGTTAAACCGACTTCTTTATTATTTTTGAATAATGATAGATATTAATAATGATGAAGAATATACATTTGATGTATCCTCATACAATACTAGTCCAAGTGACTTTGACGGTACATTGCAAAACGTATTTGAAAATTCATTTAGTATCACTCATGTAAATATTAGATCATTAAATAAAAACATTAATGAATTGCACCTACTGTATGATCATTCTATAAAGCACAAATTTGATATTATTGCCCTTTCAGAAGTTTGGAATGTTACTAGTGTAGACACATTCCCATTAACAGATTATGTTTTGGAGGTTAACTGTCGCCAGGGGAATGAGAGAGGAGGTGGAGCAGGAGCATACTTTCACAAACAAGTGAATTATGAAATACTTGAATTTAACGTTGCTCATGCAGAAAGCTTGTGGTTAAAAGTGTCTAAGAATAATATTGATAACTTTGTGATCGGTGTGATTTATAGGAAACCAAATACGAACATTGATGAGTTTCTAAATGGCTTACTTGGTGTACTAGAAAATATAAATATTGGTAGAGCAAATGTAGTTTTAATAGGTGATTACAATATTGATCTTTCACTAACAGGTACGCCAAAGATATCTGATTTTTTGAGCGCAATAGAATCTACAGGAATGCAACAGATAATTTCGTCGCCAACCAGGATGACCAATTTGACTTCGTCTCTCATTGATCATGTGTATACTAATGTTCATAATTACCCCATTCATTCAGGCGTTATTGAAACTGATGTTTCGGATCATTTTCCAATTTTTGTGATTTTTAAAGGTCGAAATGGTTCAGGAAAGAGCTCCTTTGTGAGGAAGGTTACTCGATCTTATAGAAAGTACAACGTCTGTCTATTTCAAGAAAATTTGTCAAAACTGAATTGGCAGCATATTTATAGAAATGGAAATGTGAATGTAGCTTATGAGAATTTTTATGATATGTTTGTAAATGTGTGTGATAAACATGCACCTAATGTGACATTCAGCAGTTCAAAGAAAAGATCTACACCAAAAAAGCCTTGGATATCAACAGGTATTGTAAAATCTATCAGGAAGAAGCATAGTCTGTATAAAAAAATATAGGTCATCAAATTTTAATGAAGAGTATGGAAATGAATACAAGAAATATAGAAATATGTTAGTAACTATTATAAAGAATGCTAAAAGAATGTATTATAGCGAGTCCTTTAGCGAAAATAGAAATAATATGAGGAAGACCTGGGGAATTATCAAAGAATTAATTAGTAGAAATGATAAAAATAAGAAAACAAAGATTGAACAGTTAGTTATTTGTGATGAGGGAACGAATAAAGTTGTGTCTTCAGATGAGGGCATAGCTAATGAACTTAATAATTATTTTGTTTCTATTGGATCAACATTAGCAAAGAAAATTCCAACTGTTAATCTTGATTTCGAAAACTATTTAGCTAGAAGAAATGACAAATCCTTCTTTTGGAAACCCATAAAAGAAACGGAAGTTTTTGATAATCTAAATGCTCTCGATGCTAAGAAATCCCATGGATATGACAAATTGCCAGTAAGATTAATTAAGGATGCGATACCCTATATTGTTGCGCCACTGACGTACATATTCAATTTGTCATTAGAAAAGGGAGAGTTCCCAGATGCATTGAAGACGGCAAAAGTGACTCCTTTATACAAAAAAGGACCAAAGACCGACCCTGGAAATTACAGGCCCATTTCTGTTCTACCGGTCATTGCAAAAGTCTTTGAGAAATTAGCTAATGGGCGTCTAATGAATTTCTTAGAATCTAACAAGATTTTGTATGAACATCAGTACGGTTTTCGCAAGCGATATAGTACGAAGTTATCATTGATAAATCTTGTAAATACACTTATAAAATCAATGGATAAAGGTAAACCAACGCTAGGTATTTTTATAGATTTTAAGAAAGCATTCGATACTATTGATCACGAAATCCTTTTAGGAAAGTTAAAAATTACGGTATACGAGGCATAGTATTACAATGGTTTCAAAGTTACCTTTCAAATCGATCGCAAGTCTTATGCTACAAGGAAATAGTATCAAGTAGGAGAAGGATAACATATGGTGTCCCTCAAGGTTCAGTCCTCGGGCCCACTTTGTTTCTATTATATATTAATGATTTACCATCTTCTACTAAATATTTTGAATTTAGATTATTTGCTGATGATTCAAACCTTTTTCATACTTTTGATAAAAGACAGAAAGAAATAGATATGAATAAAGTAAATATCAAATTTTTGGAAGTACAAAAATGGTGTTTTGTTAACAAGTTGACAATAAACTTAAAGAAAACAAATTATATGCTCATTAAGGGACAAAGGCAATCATGTGAAATTAGGGGTATTTTAAAACTCAGTGATACAGTGATAGATAGAGTCAGTGTAGCATCTTTCGTAGGAATTCAAATTGATAAAACCTTGATGTGGAAGGAGCAAATTCAGAACGTTAATAAGTGTATACGGAGGAAGATTGGACTGCTGTGTAAGTTGAGGCACTATGTGCCTAAGCACATTCTCATGCTCTTGTATAAATCCTTTATCCAACCGCACATACTTTATGGTATTGAAGTTTGGGGAAGTTGCTATAAAAGTCATTTAAATTGCATACTATTGGCACAGAAAATGGCCATGCGTGTGATAACATTTTCCCCATTTAGAACAAGTTCGAAGGCACTGTTCGTACGTCTACAGGTATTAGATGTGCATAATCTGTTCGAGCATTCAGTATCGACATTTGTATATGATCTGCAAAAAGGACATCTACCACATTCGTTGATGGATTACTTTGTTTTAATGAATCACATGTATAGAACAAGAGGGAGAGAACATTTAATGCTACGATTGCCTAAATGTAGTAAGACACGTGGGACTTTTTCAATTTCTTTCATTGGAGCAAAGCTGTGGAATAATTTGCCCATAAATATAAGAATTAAACTCCTTAGCAGAGATGAATCATAAGGAACAAATAATATGATATTAGGAAAATGTTAATATGACTTTGCATACAGTTTTAGATATTCGGAGAACCAATGCCGACTAGCACTCGTGCTAACTTTTGGTTCTCCCTTTAACAACATTTTTTAAGTTACTTTTTAAGATTAAAAATATCCTTTATTTGAATCACTTATACGTTATTGGAACTCTGTGAATTTCAATTCCAGCCACAAATCTCTACATATTATTAAGTTATAGTTAATTCACAGGTTTGATATGACATGATATATGATTAACTTAATTTGTATGGTTCAACTATAGATATTTTCTTTTTCTTTGTAACCCATGTACATGGATATGTATACAACATGTTATTTTTGTTACCCACTTGAATACATTTTGTAACATTGTGTTATGTTGTTGTTGTTAATAAATTCAAATTCAAAATTCAAATCAGCAACCGCACTGGCGTTGCATAAATTATAATACAAGGGAAATGTGTAGTAATAAGGAAGACAACATGCTATAGTATTTGAACGAATATGGGTTCATGCAGGGGATCTTATGGGCTCGTAGCCATCCCTCAATGTGTCGGATCATCTTTCGCTATTGAATCCTGATTGTCAAGTAGGGGTAATTGTCATCGGGGGGGGGGGGGTAGTTGTCATCGGGGGCTAATTGTCCTCGGGGGGTAATTGTCCTAGGGGTAATTGTCCTCGGGGGGTAGTTGTTCCCGGGGGTAATTGTCCTCGGGGGGTAATTGTCCTCGGGGGGGGCAATTGTCCTCGGGGGGGGTAATTTTTCGGAGGGTAATTTTCCAGGGGGTAATTGTCCTTGGGGTGTAGTTGTCCTCGGGGGTGATTCTCCGGGGGGTAATATTCCAGGGGTAATTGTCCTTTGGGTGTAGTTTTCCGGGGGTAATATTCCGGGAGGTGATTGCCCAGGGGGTAATTGTCCTAGAACCCGACGGCTGATTTGTTCACAAGTCTTAAATGGATGACACTAGACAAGCGGTTTGAGTTGAGTCGCGTTATGATGATATATAAATGCGTCCATAACTTAGCACCTTCTTACCTTCAGGTAGGCTTAATCAATCCTAATGATATTCATGAGCATCAAACAAGGCAAAAAGACAGTGGATGTTTACGTGTGCCTAGATTTCACACTGATTGTTATAAGTAAAGCCCAATTGTTTCTTCCATATTTGAATGGAATAAGCTAGATAATTTCGTTGAGAACGGCTTCCTCTGTCAATTCATTTAAGAGATTGTTTAAGGCCCGGTCACACAGAGGGGACGCATGGGGAACGCACGGCCAGCGCATTGGAAATTTGCAATTTTGGCCAGTGCGTTGTCGTGCGCCCAACTTTTGTCAAAGCTACAGCGAGCTGACACCAAATGCATAGCGTGTTGCTAGCGCGCTGAGCGCATACAGGGCGCATACATGGCGCATACAGTGCGCACACAGACCGTACACAGAGCGCACATGATAACAACTTCCACGAATGCACAGCGCGTTGCTAGCGCGCTGGACGAATGGTCCACGCATGCACCGCGTTCTACGACGCACGGCCAGCGCATTGGAAATCGGAAAAGTCCTTTTGCCTAACTTTTGTCATACTTTTGGAAAAGCTAGCGAGCTGACACAAAATGCACGATGTGTAGCTAGCGCGCTGTGCGTATACAGGGCGTGTGCTCCGCGTATGTCTGGCGCTAGTCTAGCGCGCTCCACGCATGTCTGGCGTGCCTTTGGCGTGTACATTCATGCGTCGAGCTCCGCGCACACTTTTGAGCATGCTCAAAAAATCCCGACGCACACAGCGAATGACGACGAATGCATAGCGTGGGTCCAGCGCGCTCGACGAACGAGTAACGAATGATGACGCACGCCTAGCGAACAACAATGCACTGGCTCAAATTGCAAATTTCCAATGCGCTGGCCGTGCGTCCCCCACGCGTCACCTCTGTGTGACCGGGCCTTAAAACAAAGTTGTAATTTGTGAATGGCTAAGCCGACCATACACCAGGGGCGTACGCAGGGGGGGGGGGGGGGTTGGGGGGTTCAAACCCCCCGCCTCCCCTTTGTTTTTTTGTGTTTTTTTGATTAAAAAAAAAAAAACAATTATGCCCACGGCTAACGTAAAATGACCTTACCCCCCCCCCCCCCAACGAAAAAAAAAAGTCAAATTTTCAAATTTCTAGACCAAAAAAAAAAAAAAAAAAGTGTCCGCTTACCCCCCCCCCCCCCCCCCCCCCCCCCCCCACTGAGCGACTTTTCGGTTGGCTGAGTCGTTACGATTTTTTTTTGGACTACCAAAAAAAAAAGTGTCCGCTAAAATCCTTTCAATTTGAAGGAACACGAAAATAATCACGATAATGCAAATGAGGTAAAACGTTAATGAAGTATGAACGGAGGAGAAATAGCCATCCAACCACCGATAACACTCTAGTTTATGATGAAATTTAAAATGACCGTAACACTGAGTGACAGTTTCCCCCTTCGTCTTATTTTTCAACAACACGAGTTCATATGACCGAACTGATAATTATGTCTTTATGGATGACATGCTGTCTTCAAACAGAATGAGGGATTTTTTTGTTGAGGTACACTTGATAATCACAGTAATTACAGGTCTATGATGAATTTAGTAGCTACCCACAAACTCCCGGGCAATTGCACGAAAAAACATTTCTTTAATAAATAATTAAGGGATAGTAAGTTAATAGACAGCATTCAAAACCACAGCGTTTTGTTGGCATAGTGAAGAGGCGATTATGTCAGCTATCATGAAGTAAAGAAGAACAAAATATTTTGGCTCAATTTAGGACCCATCTATGCTAAATTTGAAAAGCATAATAATGCTTCTTTTTTAAATATGGTAAAAATAATTGCGGTTAAGAAACTGTTTTCATACTAATTGTTATTCAAATTCTTTAACCATGTTTAAATAATTTGTATTCACACTGGCCTTTTAAAATGAGCTTGTTTCTGTGTCTGAGAGAGAGAGAGAGAGCGAGAGGGGGGTGGAGTATAATGTTATTCAAGCACATCCCATACAATCTTTATTCATTACATATTTCTTTTGCAACCCAAAGGTTGTATTTCAAATACAAGTTGAAAATGGTAAACTACAAATATTTGTTTATACAGTAGGCTTGCGGATGCACCATGTGAGAGAGAGGGGATCGAGGAGTCCTGAAAAGGACTCTCGGTAAGCTTTCTTGAGTGAGTGTAGTCCTGAAAAGGACTGTTGGTGTAGTCTTTAAAAAGACTGTTGGTTATCTTTCTTAGCTTATAGTTCCAAGGAGAACTATAGCGCCGATTGGAGAGGATATGTGGCGGGAGTGGCTCGACGTTTCGAACATTGACTATCCGTCGCAAGTTTCGTTGGGCATACAGTGAGATAGTACAGGCTGAGAACAATGAAAGGAACCCGCCGCTTATGGTGCAGTAAATACCCTTCGCATCCCAGAAATCACCGACAATCAGTGGTACTGTAAATCCGTAGGCACTGCGTTTTTTACAAAGTCCTCTCTGATGAAACTGGTATTAAAGCCTTACCCAAGGACACTAGCGCATCGACTTGGTTTCGAACCCAGGACCTCCCTGTTTGGAGACCACTGCTCTTCATTGAGCCGTCGCGTTTCCTTCAGATACTAATAGACCAGTTCACAGTTAGCACATCACTGCAATGACCCCGAATATCCACAGATCTTCAAAACATGAAGACGTCCCACTTTGGACATTTTGAAATAATCACTCCTACAGCGATATATAGATAGCTGTTGTTTCCCCTTTCCAAAGAATACTTCCACCTGTGTATCATGGAGTGCACTGAATGTGCATGAATGAATAATGATCACATAACTTTCATGAGCACGCATCCAGTATTGCGTCTCCGTGTATTTCAAAATTTGTTCTGCAATGACCTTTATCTGCTCATGCTCAGACTGCAACCGTGAACTGGCTTATTACATTTGTACTTACACCATTTTAGGGTTTATTATTGACTTTTTGAACGAGGGCTAAAGACACACTTGGGTATTTGATGTCGCTATTAAATCTAGATTAATCTCATAATCTCTGTATATTTTATCACCACAAGAGTCTATGATCAAATGTCATTGATAATAATAGTAACTATAATAATAATGATAATAATGATAATAACAATAGTAACAGTAATATAATAGTAATACTAATACTAATACTACTACTACTGCTACTACTTATAATAATAATGATGATAATAATGATAATAATGATAATAATAATGATTATGATAGTAGTGATTATAATAATGATAAAAGTAGTACAAATGATAATGGTCACTAAATATAGTGCTTATCTCCGTGACGTAGTGACCGTCATGGCGAATAAACATTATTCCCCGGCTACAGGTCAGCTGCCAAAATAAATAGCGCTCTAGCATAAAAAATAATAATAAAGACTAGACATGCAATCGTGTCACAACGATATGCGTGCAATGACGCACGTGTTTCTACGTTTCAAACGAAAAAGCTTTTCTCGGACTATCCAGAGCAATTTGTAACAATTAATTATGTAGCTTTTGTGATAGTTGAGATAGGGAGGGCGAAAGGAAGGCCACTAAAACGGCCCGGAACGGAAGAAATGGCACCTGGACGGTCACGTATGAGGGATTCCGAAGAACGAAGAAATCAGTGACCTTTAATGAATGCTAGATACGAAGTTTGAATGAAATTGGAATAGAGAAAGGGACCTAAAAAAAGCACTGCATGCAAAACCAATGGCATTTGCATTTGGTGCATGATGAACGCGTGGTCAAGCGTGCTGTGACACAAACAGCCGCCCATACTAAACACATCCATGCAGAGTATAAAATGGCGTCTTAACTGGCCCCCTTGACGATTTTCAAAAATCGAGCTTCGAGGCGCACTGATCTTTAACTCGAATATTACTGCCAAATTTCAAGGAAAAAAGGGCGAGAAGGGGGCGAAAGCAGTCTGAAAAATGACGTCTTAGCCGATACGTGTTATAACTTGACGGAAACTCAGCAGAATTTATATAGTGACCCTTGTTCAAACGCAATTTACTCACATATTTTTGTGATACATATAACGTATTAGTGGTACCATTTGAAAGAACACTTCATTGTGGTCAGTTTGGCACCATTGGCATCTGCGTGCAATGATAGTATCGCGTGCATTTAACGGGCTGTTACGTAATGCATACAAAATTCATCATTTTGGGCAATAATTTTGCTCTGACGTGATCAAATCTTACCAAATTTAGCAAAAGGTTGTCACGTGCCTGGATACATGTGAATGCCAAGTTCCATTCACGTAGTATAAGGATTGTCATTTTTAGAGCAAGTTGAAGTTATTTCGCAATTTTCTTGGAAATGGCGAATTTGGAGGGCAATTTTCTCAAATTTGGTCATGGTTAGGGTATATAATTTTGTACTTGGCTGGAAAGGGCATATCTTCAAGTATCTAAATCCAAAAAAGGGTACGAGTTTGGCAGGAAACGATGGAGATACGGCCACAGAAAAAAATCCAATTCCCAGAACTTTAGAGGGCGCTATCTATTTTTTGCATATTCATTGGAGCGTTAAATTCAGCATGGCTGATTTTTGACGGAATCGGTTTGAAATTTTAATCTGCAGTGCGAAGATGGCATTTTGGGTCAGGTTACACGTCGCTGATGAAAGAACATATCTTGGAATGTTTAGAGGACTTTGTTAGAACTCTGTAGGATCTAGGATAGTGGATATAGGAAGGAAGTAAGAAAGGCTTTAAAACGGACCAGAAACAGACAAAATGGCGCCTGGACGGTTATGCATGAGTAGTTTCAAAAATCAAAGAATGTATTGACCTTGCAGAGATGCTAGAGATTATGCGTATGAAATTTGAAAGGAAACGGACATGAGGAAAGGGCATAACTAGTGATAACAAGTACTACGTGCAAAACGAATGCGATTTCCTGACGAAAAGACGGAAAACATATTAATGGGGCAGAATGTGAACGAAAACAAGGCAATGACGATATTCGTCATTGCAAAAATATAAAAATATATAATGTATATATAAATGTATAAGTATCTATGTCCTCCTAAATTGGAGGACAGTAATGGGTAACTTTGATCTAAGCTACGCATCCACTATTCTCTCATTTCCTTTCACATAGATACTGATTATTAGATCGTGTCGTTCATGCATGGGGTTCCATTCTTTTCTCTAAAGTATATCTAAATAATAAACAAATAGAATAAAGGCTTCATACAAACACTGTTAATGAGCTCTTATCAAACGAATCAACGGAAGTATACGTTGCTCCAATGTGTCCCAATCAATCATATAGCCTGTGACATTAAGTAGGAATCGCAACATAAATTTATCCTCCTCAAGTGTAGATATGTCATGTCGTGGGGTTCTCCTCTCTTCTCAATAGAATATCTAAATGAACAACTAAAATAAGGATTTCGTACCAACACTGTTAAAGAGCTCTTATCTCAAGAATCATCGGAAGTATATTTTGTCCCAATCCATCATATAGCCTGTGACGTTAAGTAGGAATCGCAACATGAATTGATCTTCCTCAAGTGTAGAAATGTCAGGCTATGGCTAAGAAGCTTTATATATGTCGTGTCAATCTGTGCGATTAGTAGGCTCAATAATCCTTGGTCCTAGCAATAACACAGTTCAAGTTGATTAACGATTTAAAAGCAAAAGAACTTCAAAATGGGGTAGTTGCAAATCCAAAAAATCAAAAGTACTGAACTGGTGGTTAGGTAGGTCCACATTAAATGCAACAACAAATCACAGAACGTTATTATTTCAGTAAAAACACACATCAGCACGAGTCGCAACAAATGCCACAAAGATATGGCTGCTCTATCTACACTACACGTTATATTTCTTATCCACGGAGTATCATCAATATGTTCTAGCAATAACCCCAAAAGATTTGTCACTGATCCAATCAGTGTTACAGTGAAGGAAGGCGACAATGCAACCTTTACTTGCGTCGTCTCAAATTTTAACGAAGATACCGACCGCATTACTTGGTACGTTAATCCGACATTGTATGACCGGAAAATTGCATCTTCTTTCAATGAAACTTCTCAAGCTATGGCCTCTACTTTGACAATCATCCATGTTGGAAGAAGCGAACAATCGCATCATTGTGTGTTATATGCTTTTGATGATCAATATAACCTGCACACCTGCTATTCTAACATAGGAACGTTACATATACAGTATTTTCCCAAAGAAGATGAATTACAATGTGGACCGAAAGACCACTTGGTTTTCGACGAGAAAGAATTAATACGTGCCTGGTGTAATGTTTCTTACTTGGACCCTGCGATGGTGGTGAAATGGTATTTAGACAATGTCACCATTGCATCGAGCTTTCGAACGTCACGCGGTAACAAACAAGATCTTCGTAAATCATTCGAAGTAAGTCAGGAATTTCACAACAAAACTCTCACATGTGCATTGTCTTTCCCGTCTGTCTTTCCTGTTCAAGAGATATCATGCTCGATCGGGCCGATTGTCATCAATGAAACACCAAAGTCAACAAGAACGCCAAAGGATGACAACATCAGCTTTGAAAGTGTTGGTATAAGCGCAGAAAAGTTGAAGAATAGTGGTCAACTTGGCAACATCACGAGCAAAGATTATGGGTATTATCTTGGTAGTATTGAAACATTATCTGAAGAATCCAATACTAACAGTTTTACCCCAAATAACCAGGATACAACACCCTTTAGAAGAGCTACTATCGGCGCTTTGGATGATATTACCAATGCCGTTGCTGGATATAACACTACTGTGGCAAGTTTTATTGATGCAGGAATTAATTATCCACCCAATCAACCTACTAAGAATCATTCCTTCACAATCACCATAGGAGCAGTGATAGCCGCATTCCTTCTGATAACATGCTTGTTCACCGTTGTTGTAGTAGTATTACATATGTATTTGAAGCAACCTCAAAGGAACATCGCGCTCAGTGACCTTCAAGAGCTGCAAAAATTCACAAGCATTATTCACAAAGAAACATTGCAATCAAATCAATTTTCGGAACAAAGTGAAGACACACTCACCGAGCCTGACTACGAAATACCTCAACCTATGTTGATTGGCGAAGGAGACAACACGATGATCGAGTTATATGATTCCCAGATCTTTAACTCCAAGCGTTCCATAAGCTCAACAACAGTAAGCTCGACATATTCCAGTGATTCATACGACAGTAACAGCACTAGAAGAGAGTCTGGCAATTGAAATTATCTTGAGTTAATTAAGATCAAATGCTCTTGTTTGTTACTGTACTAAGTAACCAATTAGTTGTTAATATGCAAATACAACGGGGAAAATCGTAACGTGTGTGACCGATGAATTTGCTGTTTTAAGATTGCTTATCACAAATATATCTTGTTAATATAAGCTAACCTACTTGAACGAAAAGAGACATCCATTTTTACCTTGCAGTCCCAGAGACAAAAGCTTTAACCGTATAATCAAGATTAAATACGCAGTGTATAAGTCCTGTTTATTATGGAAA
This sequence comes from Strongylocentrotus purpuratus, assembly GCF_000002235.5. NCBI lineage: Eukaryota > Metazoa > Echinodermata > Echinoidea > Camarodonta > Strongylocentrotidae > Strongylocentrotus > Strongylocentrotus purpuratus. Next base: position 3,517,361 of record NW_022145594.1, on the reverse strand, counting down.
TCGTGTTAGAGCAAAATGACAATAATAATAACAATTATAATCTATCTATCTATCTATCAGGCTATGGTTCATCCAGACGTTGGACAAAGCCCTCATAACATTTACATTCTCTTCTGTCTCTAACTGTCCTAGTCCAAGCGGCCGTTCCCATGTATGATATTAAGTCATCTCTCCATCTTCTCTTCTGCCTTCCTCTTCTTCTCTTTCCCATCCTTGGTTGCCATTCTATTAAACGATTTGTCCATCTATTGTCTTGCTACATGCCCAGCCCATCTCCACTTGGATTCTCTGACTTTCTCCATGATGTCTTTAACCTTTGTTTTTTGGCGAATGACTTTGTGATTGATTTTGTCTCGCAGAGATAAATGCGACATCTTTCTCTCCATAGCTCGTTGAGTAGTCACAAGCTTCTATTCTAGATCCGTTGTCAATGACCATGTTTCTGATCCATATGTCATAGTTGTTAAAATGCATTGGTTGAACATTCTTCTTCTTAGTGACATGGGTATGTTTTCATCGGTCAACATGTCTTTGTATCTTCCAAAGTTCATCCATCTTGCTTTTACTCTCATCATAAATTCTTCTTTTGTGGTGTCTTCCATTTTCAAAGTTTGTCCCATATACTTGTTACTGCTCACCAGGCGCGTACGCAGGGGGGGGTGGTTTTGGTTTTTCACCCCCCCCCTCGAGTTTTTTTTATGTGTATGTTTTATGTATGTTTTTGTTACCCCCCCCCCCCCTTTGATTTTAAAACCCCCCCTTGAAAAAAAATCCTGCGTACGCCACTGCTGCTCACTCTCTCTAACGTTCGACCTTCTATCTCGAATATTTTCATCTGTGGCATAGTATGGTATTAATGACTGCTTTGAGAGAAATAGTTGTTTTTATACGCTCAAGGGAAGGTTAAAATTGTGCTATTGCCCCGAGGCGTGCCGAGGGCAATAGTCCAATTGTAACCTTCCCGAGAGCGTATAAAAACAACTATTTCTCGAATATTAAAGCAGTCATTAATACTTTTATATGCTGAAAACAAAAGAGTCAACTAATGACACCACCTTGGCCTTTTTCTAGTTTATCTGCACGGTTGTTTTTTATGAGTGTATCTTTGAGAGTAGACTAGATCTAGATTCTAGTCTAAGCAAGATATTTTTACAATTTTGGGGGTGGGCCGGCCCTGTGGGGAATAGAGAGAAGAACCTGCGCTTTCATATGACACCTCACTTATTGAGTATCACCTTCAGGATCACAACAGATAAAGGTTTGAATCTCGAATTGAAAAAAAAAACTTTTTTGCATGGTCGCGCAATGCACGTAGACTGCATAGAGACTGCATTGCGTGTAATCTCTATGGGAAGAATATAGCACACAACATCGGGTGCGCGATCAGACACCCTGACAACTAGATCTATTTTCGTCTACGTCTATGCTGGTACTCCATTTTCAGCAACTAAACGAACATGTTTATGGATAATTTCACGTACCTTTTTTGTTGTTCTTGCTGTCAGCGAGTCTTGCATTTGATAAGTTGAAATCTTGGGACAGTTTCTTTAGCCATTTTTGTCTTGTTTGGAATTGTCTTGTCTTGTATGAAAATACCGACCAATTCTTCGTACACGTACGGTATCCTCGTTAGCTCAAAACATTTTTAAACATGTAAACCTATGGGATAACCATGGAGACTGAACTAATTTCCCAGTAACCATGGTTACTGGGATTTTAGAACTGTTTTGACCATGGTTACTGGGAATTTTACAGAAATAGTTAAAGTTTATGAATGCAATTTCGACCAATCAGATGGCTGGATTTCTTTAGTGAGGTATATAATTAGTCATATATTTAGTTTTCTCTTTGTGCATAGTTAGGCCAATACGTTTGCTCTCCCCAGGCGCGATTCCAGGATTTCTAAGGGGAGGGGGCCCAACTTTTTTTTTTTTGCTCCCGAAAATTTGAAAATCGCGCCGATCGAAAATTCGCTCAGTGGGGGGAGTAGTGAGCACATTTTTTTTTCTTTTAGTCCTCGAAAATTTTAAAATGTGCACCCCTCCCCTTGAGCGCCAGGGGGGGGGGGGGGGCAACCCCCAAAAAGGTAAAAATCACGTGTTTTTACATGATTTTTTTCTCAAGGGGGGGGCCGGGCCGTAGGTGTTTCCCCATCAATGTTTAAATACTTCCTCTATAGTGGCTGTGAATATCTTTGGATATAGTGTGTCTCCCTGGCGGACTCCCCTCTGGATCTTGACCTCCCTTGATACATCATTATCAATGTGAATTCTGGCTACTGCGTTGGTGTAAATATCTTCCAGGATGCTCACATACCCTTCTTCAATATTCATCTTTCGTAGGGCATCAAACATGTCTATGTGTGTTCGATGGAATCAAACGCCTTCTGGTAGTCTACAAATCCGAGGCATAGTTGAAGTTGGTACTCATTTGCCTTCTCAATGAGTTGATTTATAGCTTGTAGGTGGTCTGTTGTTGAGAATCTAGCTCTAAACCCTGCTTGTTCTCTGGGTTGATTTGTGTCCAATATATCTTTGATTCTATTTTGGATTACTTTGGTGAAGATCTTGTACAAATGAGAAAGAAGGCTGATTGGACGATCGTTTTTTTACATCAGCTTTGTTACCTTTCTTGTATAAAAGAATTATTTTCGCCTCTTTCAAGTGGTTGGAATTTGTTGCTTTTCCAATATCTGGTTGAATAGTTTCAGTAACTGTGTAATTGTCTCCTCCCGTCCTTGTTTGATAATATCACTTGTTATTTCGTCATTTCCCGGTGCCTTGTTGTCCTTCATACTGTTTAAAGCTTCCTCAACTTCTCTCTTTAGTATTGGTGGTCTGTTTGAGTTTCTGGATGGGATATCTATATGATCCTTCTGTCGTTTTTCGTTGAACCATATAGTTCCTGGAAGAAATCAGCGCATATTTCTATGCAAGTTTTTCGTCTGTTCCTTTGGCGTCGTTTCTTTTTCACCAATTTTACTATTTCTGCATACTCCACTTTACTGTTGTTGTCTAGGATTCTTTCAATCGTAGTTCCTTTCTTCTTTGATCTAGTTCCTCTATTTCTTTGTCCTCTTCCGATCTTACTATCTTTCTTTTCTCAGTTGGGGCTACAGATTTGGCTTCTTCTAGCATTGCTGATGTCACCATATCGCATCGCTCATCAATGTCCATATCCTCCAACTCTAATCCATCAAAGCGGTTGTGAAGCTTTATTTGGAATTCTTATTTCTTTTCCTTCAGCTTCATGATGTTAATCCGTGTCTTACTTTTATTTTGAATGAATCTAAGCCTGGCTAGTTTCTTGTTGATGCTTATATTGACTCTGACCATTCTATGATTACTTGCAACATCTATATTGGTGATGACTTCACAGTTCTTGACTATCCCTTGCTGGTTACTAAGTATGAAATCTATCTGGTTTTTAGTAACACCATTTGGACTCTCACAGGTCCAGTAATGACTCTTGTGTTTCTTAAAGTATGTATTGGTCACTTTAAGTTTATGTTCCATTGCAAATTCTATCACCCATTCACCTATCCTGTTTCTTTCTCCGTAGCTGAATGATCCCATGATATTTTCGTCCCCCTTTTCACGTTGTCCGATTTTCGCATTGAAGTCACCCATAACAACAGTATAGGTACCCGATTTGTCTGTAATGGCCTTATTGTTATCTTCATAGAATTCCTCCACTGTTATATCATCATTAGCACTTGTAGGCGCATAAACTTGTATGATGCACATCCTTTCCCGTCAATCGTATTTTCATGGCAGCTACCCTGTTTGAATAGCTTTTAACTTCTTTTACATAGTCCATTAATTTTGTTATGGATTAGGAATCCAATTCCTTTTGCATTTTTGTCATCCTCTGTTTTTCCCCTGTTGTGGAGCAATGTGCCTCCTTTAAGTTCTGTCCATCCTTCTCCTTGTCTCTTCGTTTCAGCAAGCCATATTACGTCCCAATTTAATCCCTGTAGTTCTTCCAACAAACTTTCTACACTTCCCTCGGTTCCCAAGGTTCTAACATTGTATGTACAAATATTAAGTTCAGATTTTTCCATTTGGCCAGTTTTATTGCATCCCTCCATCTTACAGCTTCCTTATGGCTTTGACTGCAAAAAATCATCAAAAGAATCCTCTTCAATGCGTTTACTGGTCAATTTGCAACTCTGAGTGTTGCGCCCGTTACGGCCATGGGCTTTACGGCCTCCTTCAAGTTTTCTTTCCATAATTGTTATGAGGGTTTTTTGCCATATACTGACGCGCTGGCTAGGCGTGTTGCCAGTAGGGGAAGCAACTGCTGAATGTAGTGAAGATATCAGCAGTCCTCCCACCTGTGCACGTCGCTGGCTGTACTCGTCTACGGCACTACGGTAGCAGTTTGTTAGATCTTCAACCAATTTAACCAGCCAAATGAATTTAAAAGATGAAAATAGCCTCACTAAAACTAAAAAACAACGTTCAAACGTCAATTATTGACGTTTGAATATTATATTTTAACTCAACTTTTTTTTATTTTAACTTAACTTTTTAACTTTTTAACTCGAAGGATTCGTAATACATGATGATTTTTCATAAATCTATGATAATCATTTAAATATTATATACATGCACGTATACAATGTACATACATGAATGGATCGTCGTTTCATATTTAAATCTTGATGGAGACATCCAGTATTAGTATCTGTGTACATAATTTCTATACATCGAGGAATATAGAAGTAATTTCAATGTACAGTACTCCAATTCCAAGTGACACAGAAGTACATGTAACAACATTGGCAAAATGCAAATTCAATTTCACCTTGTCATCGACAGTAACGCCTAAAGACTTTGCACGCCTTTCTTTTCTTCGTGTTATCGACAACAACAAAAATCAAAGAGATGTTGTAATGATAATGTTTATGTATGGGTGATTCGTAAAAAATGTATAAACATTTAATGTGTCTTTTCATATATGTAATGATACCCAAGTGCTTCTAAACCACCTAATCCTGCATCATTCATTTTTTGTTCAATAAATGCAAAGATTATGATGAGAAATAAATGCATTACTATCATCAGCAAATAAGTTTACGAAGTGATGAGGATAACTTGCATATTTTGTTAATGATATAGATCATGAAAATAAGAGTCCGGTCATATCTGTTGAAATGAAAGCTCAACAGTGGTAGAAGTGATGTATTATCCGAAGAAGAAACAAATCAGACCATAAGAGCGGAGCTCCTTCCCAAAACTATAATTCAAAGCTAGTGTGATGTATAGAGCGTTTTAATTCATCTCCAAAAATAAGTTAGAACAACAAATGTATTTCATGTTATATTACAATGTATATGTTTATCTTAATGCAGACATAATAAGATGAACGAAATAGATTAACAGGACTTTTTTTTTCGTCAAGCAAGAACAAAAACAAAAAACGTTCATATTTTGTTTTTAAAATAAGATACAAGTTTTATTGATATAGATTGTCAGTTTCGTTTCGGATGTCATATCCGCAAATTTGTTACTGACTTCTAAGCATGCTAACAAATTTCTCGTTTGGATCGTTAGTTCTCGTTAGGTTTAAAAGTAAGAAACAAGAAAGAAATTGTCCATAAACAAACGACGACATCGGTATGTTGAGGACTTAAGTAAATCTTCGGTATTAAGGAGAACAATTTAATCACAAAACCACGAACTGCAAAGAGTGCTATATTTTTAACATTCTTCGCTGGTACACATAATACTATAACATGCAAACTGATGTTGACTTAATTTCTTTTCATGCATACATTTTACCAAATTGGTCTGTGAAAGTCTATAGTGCTTTATAAAATTTAAGGTCGGTTGAAGCCTGAATTCCATTTTGATACCCAATTGTATTAAATGCATTATCTGCGTCAATAAAACATACATTTTGAACTTTAACAAATATTTGTACAATGGGTGATTTAATTAAGCAATTTTCATATAAGTAATTAAAGTTTCGTACAGTGTTATGTCCACTGCTTTAAAGTTGATATTCTAAGAAATTCCCAAATATTGAGATAATTACATCAATAGAAATCTTTTAACCCCCAGCATAACACTAAATGTTGTCCAACTGACAAAAACAAGTTAAGAATGGTGAATTTATGCGAGTAAACTCTACCAAACTATCTAAGTCTGAAACCCGGAAGTGCATGTAGAGTCGGGCCTCTATCCGTGACGTCACGAACGGGACTCATGGGCTCAGTGAGAGTTGACTGGCAGTGATATCCTTACGTAAATGCTATCCTGTCAGAGCTTAGATTTGTTGTTAATGAGTATATTTGATGGATTTTCTGTTTTCATTTGAATGAAGAATAACGAAGCAACATTTTATAGTCGCTGATTTCTTTTTATATCCTCATATTCACCTATTTGGTAGAGATTTAAGACGAGTTTACTGCTTGGGAAACAAGGTTAAATCATGCACGTATGAATAGGCGGATGCATTATCTTGTTATCATATCAGATAAGGTACAGGAGCAGTTTTGTAAAACGAATAGGCAAGAAATATGATAGTACTTAGATGTGTGTGACTGCCTCAAAAAAGGATACAGTACCAGTTAAATATTTTATGTTGTAAAATATCAAACTTGAACGAGATCATGCAAGCGCGCTTCCTCTATAATATTTTGACAACGTCTAGTGATCGAACGATATTTATCAGCGAGTGATGCGGCTCTTGCACGAACTTTCGTGGAGCGAGCAGAATCGGGAGGAAAGACCAGGCCGCTGCTGTAGGCGCGGCTTGCTCGTGATTGCAAGAGAATGAAAGCGACGTTACCAGCTTTAAAAAAAAAACTAACAAAGACCTGCTCCTCAGTGACTACCGGTGTCAGAATTGGTAGATCGCAAAATGCACAGCATGGAAGAAGATGAAGGATCGTCAGGGCCAAGGAAGGCGAAAGACATGGGAAAAAGGAAGAAGAAACCATTGGGAGATCGCTGTATGGTAATGAACTGTGCATGGGTATGGTACGGTCCACTTACCAGACAGCTACTGTTCACTCCGTGACTGGGCCGATTTCAACACCAAAACAAAAATTACATGATGAAAATATCTACTAAAAGCACATCGTTGGCATGTATATGTCATAATTTTTAAAAGGGGAATTGATATTAATACTATGAAATATTAGGGGAAGGTAAAGAATTGTACATAGAATAATGATTTATTAAACTTTTCAGCCTTTGAAACAAAATAAGCAGAAAATCGTATTTCTCTGCACATGCTTTCTATGGAACATCCGGGTACGTGAATATACTCTTTCCTGGACGTGATGTCATATATAGTAGACCAGCGCCGTGACTGATTTTCTATGGAAAGAGAGGCGGATATTTTCGACATTTCAATAAAGGATTTCGAGTAGCCAGAATTTGTTGGTGATATACTATGTAGTTGAAAAACTTATAAATAACATATGCTTGCCGTAGGTACCAAATTAAGGGACATTTATTTGCTTAGAATATCAGCGTTAAGGAAGCTCTTTGATTCTGATACGGCTAAGGCGCGTTGTCGTGTCTCTTACTCTTACTCTTACTCAACTCTAAATTGTCTAAGTGAGACAAGCAACCGAGGAAACATTTGGAGACTTTTATTTCATGCTGAATCCCATGAGGAATGTTTCGCTTTGCAATGTATTTTTTGTCATCAATGTTGCAAAATTGCAACGGAGCCACCTCGCTATTGCAGTATACGAGATGATGTATTGTCTGAATTCCAGGGCACAGATCCAAACAAATCGGCATCGATGGTGTTTAAGCGCCGCGACGCCGATGCAATCTACTTAAAGCTTATCTCCACTAGTTTGGCAAGGAGGGATTTAGACCACACAGCGAGGTCATTGACAGGTGGCTATCTCATTAACTCAGCTCTCAAATAACATAAGAAATAGAGGATCATGGGGGACCAACAGGGACCGATTGGAGAAGTTTTCCATATAGAGGGAATAAGTAGCTACAAGTAGGACAGTGGGGCTTTAAGATCTGATCTATATCACTTAATTACTTGTACAGATAATAATGGCTGCGCCCGAAGCTGTCACACAGCAAATATCTGTAAGAACCCATTTTTAAATAAAAATTGTGGGGAGGGGTAAGGGCGTGTGCGTATATGTTGGTGTGTATTGTAACGCCAGATTTCCGTCGAAATATTCTTTTTTGTTTTAACTTATCCCAAATATTGGGTTAAGCCATCGCACCCTGCTGAGATCTATAGGCAAAAACGTTTGGATATTAACATTGTACGATATTAATTTCCTGAGAGCCTATACTATCATTCGCCAATAAAAAATTCCTCTACTATGCGCCAATTTTCCCCGACGTGTTGACAACTGTGTCCCAATACCCAACATCGCGTATCAGGACAATTACCCCCTGGGCAATCACCCCCCGGGCAATTACCCCCCGGAAAACTACCCCCGTAGGACGATTAACCCCCGGAAAATTACTCCCCCCCCCCCCGGAGAATTACCCCCCCCCCCCCCCCCCAAGGAAAATTACCCCGGAAAATTAACACCCGGAAAATTACCCCCCGAGGACAACTACCCCCGCGGATAATTACCCCCGAGGACAATTACCCCCCCCCCGATGACAATTACCCCCCCCCCCCCCAGGACAACTACCCCCGAGGACAATTACCCCCCATGGACACTACTGGGCATGGTGGCTCAGTGGTTAGAGCGCCCGTCTCATGAACGGGAGGTCGTGAGTTCGAACCCCGGCCGAGTCATACCAAAGACTTATAACAATGAGACCTTCTGCCTTCTAGCTAGGCGCTCAGTAATTAGATTGAAGAAGGGTAGTAATAACATATTATGTTATGCAGGGCCCGCTGGAAGAGCAGTTTCATAACTGAAGTGGCTACCCTGGGTAAATAAAACGTTATTATTATTATTATTATTATTATTACCCTCGATGACAACTATCCCCCAGGAAAACGACCCCGAGGACAACTACCCCTCCCCCTTCGAGGACAATAACCCCCCAATGACAATCACCCCCGAGGAATTTATAACACTGTGACGTATAACGCAAGCTTCTCTCCAAATTACTATTTACAGAAAATTACATAAACCTTCATTTTCTTTGTTATTTATGAAGTTCATTTCAGTCTTTTCAAATTATTCAATTCGATATGGGGGGTGGAGGTTGCCTAATTCCCCTGTAGCTTTGCTACCAAGTAAAGAACAGAAATTACATTTCTTAGAAACTGAACAGTACATTGCGCGCAGATGAGTACGCGTTACAGCTTCTCACACCATCAATGGCACAACAAAGAAATTAGGATGTAAGATTTCCTTTATGCATCCTCTGTAACTTTTTTAATCAGCTGATCGTGTATTTGTCATTGTTTGTATAATGGGCTCTCGTCCATGCCATGATCCATAATTAAGGTTTTCTTCACGTTATCTATTATTTCTGTTGTCATGCTGAAGCAGGCGCGTACACAGGGGGGGGGGGGGTATGGGGGGTTAACCCCCCCCCCCCCCTTTGGTATTTTTCTGTGTGTAAACCTCCCCCCCCCCCTTTGGAGAAAAAAAATTCCCCTGGCTGACCTAATAAAAGCTGACCCTACCCCCCCCCCCCCCAACGGAGCAAAATGTTAAATTTTCAAATTTCGGGACCACCCTCCCCCCCCCCCCCCTTGTGACTTTGGGTTTAGAGCGTCTTCATTCATCTGATGCAGAGGAGTATGGGTGTTTTTTTCAATGCCATGAAACCAATTATTCTCAGAGTTATACTCTCCAAGTCTATTATCCTCCAGAATCGGCTTACTGTACAGTGATTGACGTACCACCTAATCCTTATATAGACCTAGGCGATATTTTACTTCTGTACTGCAATGCGACAAATGGATACTCCAAAGCAGTGATCTCTTGCAAAAAAAAAGGGTCCTCTTACCCCTTACCCCCCCCCCCCCCCCCATGCATTTTGAAAAGCGCTGGACAATTACCTAAAACTTACATCCTTCGTGGAAATCAGCAACCACACTGGCGTTGCATAAATTATAATAAAAGGGAAATGTGTAGTAATGAGGAAGACAACGTGCTATAGTATTTGAACGAATATGGGTTCATGCAGGGGATCTTATGGGCTCGTAGCCATCCCTCAATGTGTCGGATCATCTTTCGCTATTGAATCCTGATTGTCAACGGGGGTAGTTGTCCTCGGGGGGTAATTGTCCTCGGGGGATAATTGTCCTCGGGGGCAATTGTAATTTTTCGGAGGGTAATTTTTCGGAGGGTAATTTTCCAGGGGTAATTGTCCTTGGGGGTAGTTGTCCTCGGGGGTGATTCCCCGGGAGGTAATATTCCAGGGGGTAATTGTACTTTGGGGGTAGTTTTCCGGGGGTAATTTTCCGGGGGATGATTGCCCAACATCGAGGTACATAAACAATTATCGAGCAATATAGCGGCACCATCGTTGCTGAGCAAATTGAAACACGCGTGTGATTCAACCTCCTCCCCCTCCCTCCGTCCGTTAGACGGTGTTATTCGTATATTTTATCCACTTTTCAAAGGATGGGTTACCCCTACACTCTTTAAAGGTAATATGTCCCTTTTGCAGGCAAAACAAATGAATGGGTTAAATTCCAATGGCATTTGAAAGATAATACTAATTTAGAACTCCCCTTAAAAAAAATGGGGCTTGAAAATAACGAATATTAGTTGTCAAATCGACTTAGGAGCTATAGAGCCAATAAGTAATAGTCTTGATTTTCAGACCATTGTAACGCATGGTCGTTCGTTTTATGCTGCGCAAAGATTCAATCAGTTTAAGTTTGGCCATTACAAGAAGTGGGTTATTGATGTAGACAAATCCTTTACAGCTCATTTTATGTATGTTATTACCAAAGAAGAAAAAAGCCAGTGAGTCACTCAATAGTGTCTGACAGTGAAGTCTAGCAAGTAAACGAGTTTCCTTGCATAATTTGAATATTAGGACACTGCTAATGTTTAAATTTCACAGGTAGGACATACATGACAAATTCATAATTCCTGCAAAGTTCTACAGAATTGGAGGTTGGCTGCAAAAGGGACATAGTATCTTTAAAGTGGCATTTTGTTTGCATTTATACAAATATAATTCTCATAATTTGTATGATTTATGATGACTTATTTTTTTATTAACCACTATACTTTGTATGAAAACAAATTCAGTGATGATGGGACAAAGTGTGTATTTACTTTTATTGCATTCAGATCACATGATTAGGAATTCAAACAAATAAAGTTATAAACCCGAAACACACATCTGCAGTAATGCACGTAGACCAACCCTCACTTCTACTACTTCTATTTCCCAAAGATCATGCACTCCTAATATTTTCTGACCAGGCAAAAGGATGGTGATGCGGCTCAGTTCATTATGTGTTTAACACCATAATATTTTCAAATGTGAATGTTCCTGATTCTATCTTCTTACTACAGGTGAGATTTTTCTTATATTCGAAACTGGACAACTGAAAATTAATAAGTACGGGAATAAAATAATGTCTAACATTAAGACTTTGTGCTTTTATTTTCTCCCACTTATTAGGGAAATACATTGCATACTGTGCAACATTTCATCATGACCATGCATTTTGTTCATTTGTAGTTCTAAGGGGCATGTGCCTTTTCCTTTAAAACTAATTCGATATGAAGATAGGTTAGGCCTTTGATTGATAAAATTGACCTCTCATTTTTAGATAAATAATTTCCCAACTGGTGAGTTTTGTCGTTTCTTTTTGTTTTCAGTCGACGGAATTGAATCATGACGTGTCACCATGAAAATTGCGATACTTATTCTAACCATATTGGAAGTTATTTATGCCAAAATCCTTCCTCCTGACCGAAATAATATCGTACGTCACGAAAAAACTTTCTTTGAAAAAGAGCACGCTTCCTTACATTACATCGCACTAGTACCTGTGATTCCGTGCACTTTCCAACTTTCCTATAGCGCGAACGGTGTATCCTCTGAAAGATTTCCTCAAGAAAAACAAGAACGAACAACCATCGACATCAAAAGGGTATTTGATTATTTTTAAGTGACTTTGGGTTTAGAGCGTCTTCATTCATCTGATGCAGAGGAGTATGGGTGTTTTTTCCAATGCCATGAAACCAATTATTCTCAGAGTTATACTCTCCAAGTCTATTATCCTCCAGAATCGGCTTACTGTACAGTGATTGACGTACCACCTAATCCTTATATAGACCTAGGCGATATTTTACTTCTGTACTGCAATGCGACAAATGGATACCCCAAAGCAGTGATCTCTTGCTTTTCCCAGGACAAGCGTGAGACCTCGGTAATTGCCCCCCCCCCCCAAAAAAAAAAAAAAATAACAAAACGATGTCCAACCAAATGTTTTATGCAAAGCCTTTAACAATTTTATTTCTAAAGAAAATATCACAACGCAACACATCATGTTTTCAACATCAAGGGAAAATCGATCTGAGAAAAAATAAAACAATATTAAAACATGTCCATATTATGCATAATTTATGTCCATTTACGTAACAAATAATTTGCCAGAAATATTGTGCCTATTTGAGTTAGATCGTATATGGTACATAGTACGCTTGAAATGATCAGTTGTAGCACATATACTAGCTTGAACTTGCAGAGTATTACATGCAGATTTCCACTTGAAAAACTGCTGATTTAACAGTTAAGCACAATTAGCATATTGACTTAATTTCTTCTTTCCTTCTTGCCCTTTAAAATTCAAAATTTAAAATTCAATAAGCAGAAGTAATCACAGATTGTCTATAACAGTGTCACTGGTGGAACTGTAACCCGTACGTTGTTTCAAAGGAAACAATCTACGACAAGTTAGCATTTTATTTTATTCTGATTAAAAAAAAATGTTATTCTATGTCCAAAAAAAAGACCATATGATTTATGCAACGGGCATGAAAGAACTCTAATGTAGACGGTGATGTGTTACCAATATTATAAGCTGGTACCTAATGGTACCTAGCCGAGAATTTTTTATGAGAAAACTTTGTGTCATTCTAATCTTATCACGATGGGAATTATGCGGAGTATTGGTTGCATACAAGCATACACATGTTTTCTTAGTAGTCAGGTAATATAAACCATTAAACCAAACATGGCGATATCATCACTATAAGTAATACGGTTAATCTCCGCTTGGGGCATGACGTCGCTGCGAGCCCATGTATTCTATTGTTTTTTAATGAGATCGGTGACCGAAGTTGGTGCAGCTATCTCCTCCTGAACCCTCCCCTTGGGGTACCGGTGCCCGGTGGCGTTATTTTCTTCTGCGGCACAGATTGGGGTTTTTTTTTAAAAGAGGTCTTGATTTAACCCTAACCCTAACCCTAACCCTAACCCTAAACTTTCCCATAGGCTTAACACGCACCTAACCCCAATCTGTGCCGCAGAAGAAAAAAACGCTGCCCGGTGCCATCGTCCGCGGGAGAGTCTACTCTGTGGAATTGGCTATAATCTGCCCGAGGTTATCCTCCGTGTCGATGTCCAGGGCGAAAACAGACGCGGTATGCATAATGCAGGATATGCGTGACGACAGAGATACGGCATGCATATTCAACATTACATCCGTATCAAAGAACTTCACGGCAAATGATGATCCATTTTTTAATGTAATATATGAAATGCACGATGCAACAGGTATGGCTTACTCGGAGTTAAGCATCTTGCTATAGGATGTGATTTGTAGTAGCTGCACAAGCCAGAGAGATATGCGGGGCTTCCCGCGTCCACGTCCAAACTTAGAGACCTATTTCCATCATGGTTGCCTCGATTTTTATATAGTTTTCGTAAATGGAGGTATGAAATCAAAGTTTATTTTGTGATGTTTACTGAATTTTGATTATCATTTTTTAAAGGAAAGTTTTTACAAGAAAATCAGAGAAAATCATCGTGAATGACAGTTTAGTTGCAAGCTGTCGTGAGTTAACACACGTACGTACGTACGTATACAGTGAGTAGTGCATGCAACTGCAGCTGCGCTGCTTTACGAACTTTGATTGAGTGAGCTAGAGTCGAAGAGACTATGGGGGGACAAACATGCCAATATTCGTACAACTATACGACTATATGTCTATCCATCCATACGACTATATATCTATCCATCCAATGAAGTACACGTGAACACAACAGCGTGCAGGCTGAAGTACCATAAAATCGTTTTTTTTTTGGGGGGGGGGAGAAAAATATCTGCATCTTACATGTTATATGCAGGCCCCGCAAAACGTTTTTTTTTAAGTGAGGGGGGATCAGGTAGATCGTAGCAAGCGAAGCGAGTTGAGTGTTAATGAGCGTGGGGTCCACGGGTTTAAGGTGCTGATCGGCGAGTTTGACAGAAGACTCATATTTAGGTGTCATCAACTGTCACTTAAGTACCGATTATGAGTAAAATCAATTGAGTTTTGTACAGTGGTGTTTGAAATGTGAATCAATTGAGGTCGTCTTAACAGTTTTTGATACACGGCCATGATAGTAATGAAGCTATGTGTGAATACTTTCGTTATCTGAAGCCACTTTCACACCGGGCCATATGCAGAGTTGCGTAGTGTTGCGTACCGACTACGCCGACATGTCTATTTTTTGCGTACTTTCGGCGTAGACACTTGACCCAAAAAGTACGCCTTTTTACGCAATTCTTCGCAAAACTACGCTACTGTGCGCCATGCCTACTCAACAGCACGCTTTACGCCAGTTCGACGAAGCAGTAAAAGCTTGCGCACACATTAAGCAATCGTAAACAAACCTGTATGCCAGGCCTACGTAAACGTACGCAACCCTAGGCCTGTTATACGCATTCGTACGTGTAGATACGCCAATCGCATACCCCAAAGTTACGCGGTGCCTATGCACAGGATATGTAACCATACGTCATCGCACGCCAGCCTACGCAGGGACTTCGTTGAAGCAATATCTTTTTAATTAATACGCAGCCTAATTTCTGCGTAGTCGGTACGCCACACTACGCAACTCTACGCATATCCAGTGGGAAGGGGGCTTAAAGAATAACTAGGATGGATCGGGAACTTATGGTGTCCTCAAAATGGCAAATAAAGTTGGGTGGTAACTTATGGTTTCCTCTAATTTGAAAATACAATTCTTGATGGTTTCAATTTATGTATCTATTTATACCACCCCCCTAGAATCCCGCGGATTTCCGCAGGTCCTGCTAGTGATATTATATTTATGTTGATCGATGCACTAACTTTTCTTGGGCATGGGCAAGATTATGGCAAACGGCTGGAAGGGAGCGGGTGGGGGAGGCAACTGCCAATGTCCACATTTCCTGAAATATCCCAGAGTACAGTAGAAGAACTTTATATCAATTGCACTCAGCGCTCCAAATCCTTTGAACTTTCTGCACTACTAAATGTATATCACTTTGTCCAGTATATATACCGAGATACTGGCCAAAATCAGAGGAATATCTACAATAATTAAGCACCTTTTTTGGCTCAAATTTATATTTCACACACTACATCACGCATTGAAATTGATATCAGGATAAAGGTATTTTAATTATCCATCTTTTGATACCCCCAAAACATGGTGATTACAGGTTTTAGTTAAAAGTTATCTTAAAAACTCGATGTAAACACACTAAACAGGTATGCATAAAGTTAATACACATGATGATGAATTTTTTATTGAAAAGACATGTAAACCTCTCCCTCGCACAAGAGATTATCTTTGTACATAAGGAAAATCCTGGAAAGTAATGAAAATTCACTTCTCCGATTTTGATATAAGAAAAATAATATTTGTTGATAAAATGCAATATTAAGCAAAAATAATCACCCGAAATCATGTTTTTACTTAAATTTGCGATGTTAATTAATCCTAATTTTGTTGAAATAGGTATCAAAATGTAGATAATTTCATTTTCTTTCATTTTCTTTCTTTCTGATGGTTCAAGGTTTCCTTCAACTATTATTTACAAAATACTATTTTGTCGTCAAAAGTCTTGCCTTTTGGCAGGGGGGGGGGCGTCCCCTGGCCACACCCACCACTTAGAACATGTCAGACGGTCAATGTGTTATATGGAGCTATGCGATCTTTACATCTGTGCACATGGAAATTGGTTTCCTTTCCGGCTAGGTTGCCCCCCCCCCCCGGCTCCCTGACTATACGAGATGATGTATTGTCTGAATACCAGGGGCCCGTGTCATAAAACTTGCTATCTATAACAACTGCTAAATTTCTATGACAAATTTGCTCTCAGCCATTCAGATGCCATGATTTCAGTAGCTTATAACAGTAGCTTGTTAATTGTTATTGATAACAAGTTTTATGAAACAGGGCCCAGGGCACCGATGGTTTTATGCACACGAAGGTGCGCCGCGACGCTGATGCAATCTACTCAAGATTTGATCGCAATTACTTAATTTCTTTGAAAGATAATGATGGCTGCACCCAAAGCTGTCATTCAGCAAAAATTCTGTAAGAACCCATTTCTGTTTGAATGGTGGCGTGTGCGTGTGTGTATGGGTCTGAGTATTGTTACGCCAGATTTCCTTTGAAATTCATTTTGATCAGACTTATCCCAAATATTGCGTTAAACCATCGAATCCTGCTGATTTCTAGGCAAAAGAATTGGGGTATTAACATTAAAGTGATGTTGATTTCCTGAGAGCCTATACGATCGTTCGTCGATAAAAGAAATTCCACTATTTTGCGCCGATTTCCCCCGACGTGTTGGCAACTGTGCTATATTAAATGGTAGTGCAATGCCCCGATTCCCAACATCGAAGTTCAAAAACAGTTATCGAGCAATATAGCGGCACCATCGTCGTTTAGAAAATGGGTATGCCTACATGCGTGTGGTTTAACCCCTTCCTTCATCCGATAGACGGTGTTATTTGTCTTATTTACCCTTAAAGTGGCCTTCTATTTGTCTTTGTACAAAAACAATTTTTATGAATTTTAATGACTTCATTTTTTTTTATTAACCACTATACTTTGTATAAAAACAAATTCAGTGATGATGGGACAAAGTGTGTATTTACTTTTATTGCATTCAGATCACATGATTAGGAATTCAAACAAATAAAGTTATAAACCCGAAACACACATCTGCAGTAATGCACGTAGACCAACCCTCACTTCTACTACTTCTATTTCCCAAAGATCATGCACTCCTAATATTTTCTGACCAGGCAAAAGGATGGTGATGCGGCTCAGTTCATTATGTGTTTAACACCATAATATTTTCAAATGTGAATGTTCCTGATTCTATCTTCTTCCTACAAGTGAGATTTTTCTTATATTCGAAACTGGACAACTGAAAATTAATAAGTACAGGAATAAAGTAATGTCAAACATTCGGACTGTGTGCTTTTATTTTCTCCCACTTTCTGAGGAAATACATTGCATACTGTGCAAATTATATCATACATGTCATCATGACCATGCATTTTGTTCATTTGTAGTTCTAAGGGGCATGTGCCTTTTCCTTTAAAACTAATTCGATATGAAGATAGGTTAGGCCTTTGATTGATAAAATTGACCTCTCATATTTAGATAAATATTTTCCCAACTCATGAGTTTTGTCGTTTCTTTTTGTTTTCAGTCGACGGATTTGAATCATGACGTGTCACCATGAAAATTGCGATACTTATTCTAATCATATTGGAAGTTATTTGTGCCAAAATCCTTCCTCCTGACCGAAATAATATCGTACGTCACGAAAAAACTTTCTTCGAAAAACAGCACGCTTCTTTACATTACATCGCACTAGTACCTGTGATTCCGTGCACTTTCCATCTTTCCTATAGCGACCAGTTGTTCAACACGAACGGTGCTTATGTATCCTCTGAAAGATTTCCTCAAGAAAAACAAGAACGAACAACCATCGACATCAGAAGGGTATTTGATTATTTTCAAGTGACTTTGGGTTTAGGGCGTCTTCGTTCATCTGATGCAGGGGAGTATGGGTGTTTTTTTCCAATGCCATGAAACCAATTATTCTCAGAGTTATACTCTCCAAGTCTATTATCCTCCAGAATCGGCTTACTGTACAGTGATTGACGTACCACCTAATCCTTATATAGACCTAGGCGATATTTTACTTCTGTACTGCAATGCGACAAATGGATACCCCAAAGCAGTGATCTCTTGCTTTTCCCAGGACAAGCGTGAGCCCTCGGTAATTGCCCCACATCATATCACCGGGGACCGAGTTATTGAAGCAACATTTTGGATCCCTAAAGACACAGATATTTCTTGTTGCTCTGTAAGTGATAAATATAAAAGAAACGTGGACACTTGCAACGATTACACGTCACGTTCCACCAGTAAAAACGTGCCATCAACTGTTAAAAATCTATTGCTAACGAAGGTGAATCATAGTGCCGCTGTTTCACCAGGCATACCTGATATAACAGCACATACTATGTTTGTATCATATTCGTATTGTGTTGTATGTTTTTCCCTATTGTGTTGTTATCTTCTTTAGTATTTTTTTTTCTTCGCGTAGGCATTTAATTTATATTTGGAAGGTTGTTAAGATGTGTAATAAAGTTGTATGTAAGTAATAAAGTTGTATCGTAGAGGTGTTGTGGTCGTAGTGTATAATTCGTAGGACTTTGGATCACCGGGTCCGTGGTTACAGTTTCGCCGCGGCACTAATATCTTTTGGGAAGCCATTAATCTACATTTGCCACTCTCCACCTAGGTTTTAAACGGGTACCGGTAGGAAGGAATTTCTTGAATGGTGTGAGCGCCGAAATCGGCAGTCTACCAGAGCCGGGTAATATTCGGAGCGCCTTGAGCACCTTGCCGGGTGGATATGTGTGCTATATGAATATTCAATATTATTATTATTATATTTTCGAAATAGGAGAGCACTCATACCCAAATAAGAAAAATTCCAATTTTATATCAACGTTAACAAAAATACATAATGGCTACATATTCATGTTCGACACTTGTTATCGTGTTCCTTTCTGGAATAATAGCATCATGCGTGCAAGTGGCGTCATCCAACCTACTCACTTTGAAGAAAGGTGACCCAGCTGCTTTGATTTTTCACTTTAATTTCGTACATGATGTGGACATACACATAAGGATTGGAGACAATTCTCCCTTTTACAGGCATAACAGTTCGAATGGAATTGATATTGATGGACTAAAAGATAGTCAGGCAGAGAGATTCAGTGTGGAAGTAAGGGAAAGTGTGCCTAATTATATAATTGAAGTTGAAGTAATAATCTCTGAAGTGAGGAAAGAAGACGAAGGTGTATTTTTGTGTGACATGTTAATAAATGGCAGAATTCTTGAAGAACGTAGACAGAAAATAGGCGTAACTGTACATTATCCACCTGGTAAGGCAACATGTAGGCAAAAAAGCTTACGCATTGATACCAGTGATGAGGTATGGGGTTTGATAGAATGCTTTGCATCAATAGGTACAGAACCTGGACTAATCGAGTGTTACCAAAATAGGCATAGGGTCCCACCATGGACAGCGCCTCGTCAGAACGAAACCACTTTGGTGCAGACACTTTGGGTGATGAAGATGGCTCGTATTTTTTGCTGCGCGTCTACTTTTGAGGCAACAAAGGGAATGTGTCACTGCACTGACTATAAATGGGACCCAGCAACACAAATAAACATGAATAGTTTAAATCCATGTCCACCAGTTGAACATGAAAATACTATATCCGACACAGAGAATGTGCCCGCAGCATGTAATCCTATGCCGACGTTCAATGGTAGGACAATCTCCCCAGAGGAATTTAGAGTGGTGTTCAAAATAATGTACACCATGTTTGGTTTAACGTGTTTAATTGTTGTTTTGCTTGTTTTAGTTCTATCACGACGTAAAAAAAAAAGAGGTTATGTATTCTAAAAAGGTGTGGTAACGATTATCATGTACGACCAGGAATATCTGAAGCACGACTGTCTAATGCCCCTGATATCGATCCGTTTTTACATGAATGTACAACCAAAAATGGTAGCGCTCCCGGGGGCAGGGGAGCGCAGCGCCCCCTCTATTTGTTCAAGTTCCCCAAATATGCCCGTTTTATATAGGAAAAATGCCCGTTCAACTTTGTAAGAAGTACCCCTTTTTCTTGACAAGTTCCCCTATTACATTGTAAAGGGCCCCTCCCCCTTTACACCTCTGATTAGTCCCCCTTTTATTCTGACACGTGCCCTTTTTCCTTCTGCAAGTTCTCATTTTTCTTTGCAATAAGTGTCTATTTTCCGTTCAAATAAGTGCCCTTTTTAATCTCTAGTAAGTGCCCCTCAGGTACGAGAACTTCGAGAAGCGCCTCTTTTTCACTTTTGACAAGTGCCCCCTTTCACCCCTGATAATTACATTACATTCCACCGCATTTATATGTTACAATATAATGTACCCCAAATTATGTTGATAGTATGTGATGTTTTCTTTCAAATTTACATAACCAATCACACATAAAATACATACAAAAATATGACTTTGCAAAAAGTGTAGGCAGCAATACAAAATAAGTCTCTCAATTTGGCATGAATAATTGCCATAATTAGCAATGGAGACGAACTCTGCCATAGATTGCTCAGTGGAAAACAAAATGAATACTTGGACATTATAATGATGAAAAGATACATAAAATAGTAATTTTGAGACATATATATGGCTAATAATGTATGGGTAGAAAGTATGGAGGTTTTATCAACTGAGTGCAGCCCCCCCCCCCCCCGCCCTCGCATACGGACCCCCATATATATAGCCAGGCTTAAATTGAATCGACCTCCGAAGAAAGTAAAATTTTCCGCTGCCATTTTCCTGAATGTTTGGTTATGGCGTACTATTATGGAGTATAAATAGTGTGTGTCAAGTACTTTGTATGAGGGTTTTTCGTTCTCTTGCTTTATTCCATTAGTTCATTATACTGTAATTACCTTATTCCATTGATTAGCATTTGAACTTAGGATTGTTCTGCAAGAGTTTGGACAATAAATACATAGTTACATAGATATGTTTATACTCATTTCTTAGGTATTTTTAGACAAATGTTGTCATTATATTGCTAGCACTATGGCCCACTAAGTCTTATGGAGTAGTATGTGTCATGTTCTTTGTATGAGAGTTCTTTTTTTTCTTTTGCTCATTATACTGTAAATACGTTATACCATTGATTAGTATTTGAACTTGTCAGTGTTCTGCAAAAGTTTGGACAATAAATCCATATATGAATATGCTTATACTAATTTTATTTGCATTTTAAGAAGAATATCGTCATTGTTAGCATTGTATATGACCCACTAAGTCTTATGGAGTAGTACATGTATGTTATTTAGGTTATTTAGATCACTTTTTCATATTTGTTTTCTTCTCGTCTTAATTGGTCATTTGTCGATCACCGCTAATTAATCATGTACAAGTGTGAATGAAGTTTACATATAATAAATATCTTCATGTAGCAAAGAATGTTTGGCTATTTTTGTGTTTATATGAACAAGAACGAGTGGTTGCTTTGAATCGTAATTCCACTGGGGGTCTGATCTGCAGTCCTATGTTACTACAGACGGAAGGTTTGTCACACGGTATCCGCAGATATACACAATTGTCACTTCTGTCTACACAACGTCATTCAGCTTTCTTCTCAGATTATGAAAGCGGTACACTTTTAGTTTAAGCTTCTTGTTCATTACTGGTGCGTTAAAGGTACTATGTCCCAGGCCAACCAATGAAAAGGCTAAATTCCACAGGCATTTGAAAGATAACGCTAATTTAGAACTGCCCTCAAAACGAAAGGGCTCTTTTTGGAGGGGGATAATGACCGTTAGTTGTCGAATCGACTTTAGTCACTGGAATCACTAAAGTAAATAGTCTGATGTTCACACTCTTGTGTTAAACGAATGGTCGTACATTTTGTGCTGCGCAAAGATTCAATCAGTTTAATTTTGGTCATCACAAGAAGTGGGTTATTGATGCAGACAAAATGCTCATGTACCCTTTACAGCTCTGTTTATACATGTTATTAACAAAGAAAAAAAAGAAGAAGTCGGTCAGTCACTCAATAGTGTATGGAAGTGAAGTCAAGAAAGTAAACAGGTTTCCTCGCATAATTTGAATACTAACGTTAAAATTCCACAGATATAACAAAAAATGCGTGGGCAATAGGAGTGGTGACCCCCTCCAAAACGCAAAAAGAATGAGAGAGAGAGAGAGAGAGAGAGAGAGAGAGAGGGGGGTAGAAGAGGCAAAAGATGGGCATAGTGAAGACATCATAAAAGCATAAAGCAGGGCTCCCACTTATGCCGAATTGTATTAGCTAGTTAAGGCGAGTTGTGGTGAGTTGCCTCGCAATAACTCGCGAAAGCTCTTCTTGTAACTCGGGATAACTCGCGACAACTCGGTATGGCTCGGCGTAACTCTGTACAATATTCCATGACTCTCCTTGAAGTCGCGAGCAGTTCCAAAAATTTGGAACATGTTCACAATTTTCACTGATCTTCACAATTGTAACTCGAGGTGAACTCACTTACACTCATAATATATACGCATTACTCGTAACAAGCTCGCGCTGCACTCTTCATAAGGTAGCGAGTTGCTACGAGTTATGAAGAGCGCAGCGCGAGCTTGTTACGGGTAATGCGAGTATATTACGAGTGTTAAGCAAGTTCACATCGAGTAACAACGAATCAGTGAAAATAACGTGTGAGTCAAAAAAAAAGTTTACACCTAGAAAATTGCTAATTAGTTTTAAAATCATGTATGAACAGTAAATTATTATACCTCTTATGAAAGAGTGTTTTATCCCAAATCATTTGGTACCATTTTTGTGTGGTATGTGTTCACGCTTGAATGAACAGGGCCGCGTATTATAAAGATTTATAATCAAGCCTAAGTTGGATAAATCCAGCGGAAGTTGGATAAATCCAGCGGATCTCTTTAAATCAAGCGGAAGTTTGATAACCCGTATTATAAAGATTCATGATCAAGCGGAAGTTTAATAAATCAAGCGGAACTTTGACAAATCCAGCGGATCTTTGACAAATTCAGCGGATCTTTTTAAATCAAGCGGAAGTTTGATAACCCGTATTATAAAGAAAGTTCCGCTTGAAATCAAGCGGAAAATCCGGCGGATCTCTTATAATTGATCGAAACTTTCCGCTGAATTTTTATCAAGTGGTAAGTTACAATCAAAGATGGCAGTCATAGTGATAGTCCTGCAGGAAGAGGCCGGAAGGCAATTACGGAGGGAACGCATCTTCCGAGACAGAGTAGACCCTCTGGATAGGTCCGACAACGAAATCTGGAGGAAGTACAGGTTCACAAGGGCTGGCCTACTCTGTCTCGTGGACCAACTTGCCCCTGCATTAAGTCATCCCACAGCCAGGAATTTTAGTTTAAGTCATATCAACAGTTACATTTACAGCAGCTCCTCGAGGTGCGGTAAGTGTTGTTATTGCTTTGTTTTCCCATATACCCGTGTACAAAAGTGTTCAAATAAAGCAATTTTTTTAATTTCCCATTGGCTGGTGTACAAATTCAGTATATTCTGCCATTATTTTCACTAACTTCACATTATTCAACATCCATGCCATTCAAACCTCAATCCGACAATACTGGGAAACATTCCCTATGTCATTAAGTTCACATCAATCTATCTTGCTTCTCTCTTTGAAAACCAGCCTTCATGTCCAGTGAAGATAGACACCTCACTTGCATTTTACATGGAAATATCCATTCACTGATCTCCACACAAAGAACTATCCTGAAATGATGACAATAATTAACAGATCAATTCATTAGTAATTAAGTTTGGATTTTAATTCATTTAATCCCTTGCTCGAAGGGTTTACAGAAGAGCAGAGGGGGGTTGCAGCTTGAGGTTCTTGAGGTTTTTTAATCAAATGTAGAAGCTTAACTGTACCTTAAGGCTAATACCAGTTACATAAATCAATGCTTCACCAAGTGTTTATTACAATTTGTTCAAGCATGACTGGTCGAGTTTTGTGCAGTAGTGCTTCAATCCATTAATTTAGTACATGTATAATGCAAGTAGTCCACAGTCAGGAGGGTCACAGACTCCTCTACCTCCAGTGTCAAATCTTGATTCCTGGAGAGCCATGTGTCTGATTAGAGATGAACTTGAGAGAGGTATCCACATTGTTTTGGAGTTGCACGCTCCTTCTGCTGACTGCTCCTCTTTAGCCACTACTGAAGACAAGTGCACTTGCATCTTTGTAACCAATTCTGACAAGCTGGCTGTTGATGAAAAAAGATTAGTTGAAAGAAGAAAAAAATATGTTCAAATATTGTACAAGCACTTTAAGATGTAAAGCTGACATCAGCAGTGTATTCTTCTCCCTTTTTTTTCTTTCTACTTCTTCTAGTAATCTTCAGAAGGCTATTAGTTTTATATAATGTTGCAAAATTGTTTTAGAGTTTCTGATAGTATAATTATCAAATAAACATTTACTTTACTTGTATTAAAGAGAACTGTTGCTGAGCTAGAGCCATGAGAGCCCCTATACGGTGTGTGCGCTCTATAAGTTTACACTATTATTATTATTATTATCATTAACATACTGTTTGCTTGACAAGAGTACATTCCTTTTTCTTCATGCTTTTTTTTCATGCTTTTCTTTCTTTTGTACCAGTAAACAAACATATTTGTTATTTATTACACTTCTGGGGCAACTAAATAAAGGATATAGCCATATGCGATAATAGGGCCTTGTGTTGCTAGGCTGACAACCCCCCCCCCCCCCCCCCCCAAAAAAAAAAAAAAAATCATCAACAAAAAATTCCTATATTTTTAAAGGAGATTAAATCATTTTCTGTAGCCTTTCTTAATCACTAAAGAATATATTGTGAAAGTGGGATGGGTTGGTTGACGATTGCAACTGAAATTTCATACTCTTCTATTGGGCAACTTACATGTACTTCAGGCTCTGTCATCTGGCCTCTGAGCTTTAGACAGCAAGGTCCTCGTTGTGTCTACCATATCATCATGAGCTTCTGACTTGCATGTACAGGCACCTGTTTGTATAGAGACATACAATGAATTCATTTTTATGGCATGTTCATGAAAGCAGTGTAAAATAATAATTATAAAGTGAACAGCAGGGTATGTTTTTGCAGAAATTTTAGAACTTGAAGTAAGGGTGTAATGAAATATCAACTTTAATCAACACCAGTATGTAGAAAGGGATTTAGGGTTACCTAACTTTGAGTCTGGCAATATTTTAATACATTTATGTTTTGCAATAGATCCAGAATTAAGGTTAAGAATTCATTTTGTGTTACAGCTTAACCAGTTAACAATTGCCAATGTCGTAAAAATCGCATACATCTTTTAATTGGTATTATCTCTATTTCTTTCCCAGATTGGTTAAACAACATGTAATATTTATTATGAATTACCAGTCCATTGTGCTTTGCTCCTACAAGAGGCCATTGCTTTGAGGTAAAGGGCAGAAATTCAAGACTGGAACCTCAAGGCACCACATGATCTCTTGACAGGAAGCTGTCCTTCTCAATTCCTGGAAAAGATTATAAACATTTCAATAAATATTGACAATATATGTAAGAAAACCCCAAAAGAAATAGCATTATTTAATATTTTAGTTTTCTTCAATGTTTACTTTTTTAGCAAAATTTGAAGGTCAATTATGTATTCTTTTTGCTTGTCATTCCTTTCCATGTATTGGATTCCCCTCCCCCTTTCTACATGAGCTACAAATGTTAATTCTAAAAAGAGATATAATTGAAAATAAAATACGCTTTGAATAAACACTACAGCAACTTGTTTGTAGACGACTATACTTGTTGATGCATACTGGCACATAGACAAAAAAAAAAAAAAAAAATTAGTGCTCACTACCCCACCCCAATGAGCAATTTATCGACCGGCGCGATTTTCAAATTTTTGGGAGCAAAAAAAAAAAAAAAGAAAAAGAAATTAGTACCAACTACCCCCCCCCCCCCCCCCCCCTTTGAGCGAAATATTAGCTGGCACGATTTTCAAATTTCAGCACACTAAATTTCAAATCGATTTCAAATTTGGCCCCCCCCCCCAAGAAATCCTGGATCCGCGCCTGCATAGACACGCCCTGAAAGGATCTTCTCAAACCAGCCCTTTGTATCCCCCTCCAACTTGGCCTTGACCTCCCTCATTTCAAAATTTTCTTTTACTTGACAAAACTATACAGATCAAATTATAAGATCAAAGATAAATATATTTACCTTCTCTCACGGTGCATGGTGGTCCGTTCTCTCCAGGACATATTTGTTTCAAGCACATACTCAAAGAAGGCAAGAATTTGGTACGGCAACAAGTCTCTCTGTACATTTTCCTGTAAAAGTGAGTGGGGGGGGGGAGGGGGGGTTAATTCTTAGAATTAAAAAATGAGCATGATCATAGCATTGATGAGCATTTTCAAAAAAAATTGTTTTAAAAGAAGCGTAAGACTCAAAGAAAAAAAAGTCATGAAAGGAAAAATTTATATCTACATGTAAATTACTACAGGGGGGTCAAATTGACCCCCCCCCCCCTCCCCCAGTTAACATAGGGTAAAGACAGCTGGGAGCATCACAGTGAGTTTTGTTTCAAGCACATACTCAAAGAAGGCAAGCATTTGGTACTGCAACAAGTCTCTCTACATTTTCCTGTAAAAGTGAATGAGGGGGGGGGGTTAATTCTTAGAATTAAAAAAATGAACATGATCATAGCATTGATGAGCATTTTCAAAAAAAAATGTTTTAGAAGATGTGTAAGAACTAAGACTCGAAAGAAAAAAGTCACGAGAGGAAAACTTTATATCTGCCGCGGTTCCGTAGTAGTATCTTAATTACTATGGGGGAGGGGGCGTCAAATTGACACCCCCCCCCCCCCCCCCCCCCCCAGTTAACATAGGGTTAAGACAGCTGCGAGTATCACAGTAAGTTAGGCCTAGATCTAGATCTAGTCCATGCAATTACTGTCTGATTTTGTAATCAAATCTGCACTTTGTCACAATACAAAATCAGTAGTCTACTTGGAGTTGGACTAGATTCTCTAGATCTAGATCTAGACCGAATTTTCCGTCTCTTTCGTTCGTTAGCCTCTTATTGGGGTAGGGTCGGCCGGCTCTCTCTTTAGAGACGGAAACCGTCTATACACATTCCCTTGATAACGCCACGGCCATTTCAGGTCGTAGCGTTTTGCCCCCAAAATCCCCCAAAATGTCATTTTACCTCGTGTATATCCAAATGTAAATTAGGCCTAGGCTATAATACATCGGTTCCACTTACTAACTTGATTGAAATAATCCGTTTAATGGTCCCTTTTAAGGAAATTATGGGTCAAATCGACATCCATGTTGAAAATCTTGCAAGCCGTGTTAACTCTCGCTGCCGGAGTGCGAATTTTTTTTCCGTACTCGAGAGGGCAAATACCCCATGTGCGCATGCGCGTGGACTTGTGATTTCTCTGCTACTTCCCATACGAAATGTACATGTATTCGCATGTACTGTGCACGATTCGCGTTCTACGAGTAAACGATGGCATAGTAGTCTTCAAACACAGACTCTGATTTGCCAGTTTGACAAATCAATATGCGTATGTGTCGCGATGTGCTTATTCAAGTCTGTGTAGTTGTATGATTCAGACCCAGTAGTGCATATGGAAATACATTGCAACTTGTATAGAATGGTATAGTAGTCTGCAAGCACAGACGCTAATCTGACAGTTTGACAACATACTAGTAGTGTGCTGAGAAGTACTTTATTCAAGTCTGCGTAGATGTATGATTCAGACCCTACTGGTGCGTGCGTTAGAAATGCATCTCAATGTGTAGAGTGTAGTATAGTAGTCTGCAAGGACATAATAATATATTGTGTATTGATGAGTAGTGATTTTATGCAAGTTTGTGTAGTTTAATGATTCCAGACCCCATGGTAGGCCTATGTATTGTGCCACTGCTCTCTCACACTCTTTCTCTCTCTCTCTCTCTCTCTCTCTCTCTCCATATCTCTCTCTCTTTCTCTCTCTCTCTCTCTCTCTCTAGCCCTCCCTACTATACTACACTCTACACATTGAGATGCATTTCTAACGCACGCACCAGTAGGGTCTGAATCATACATCTACGCAGACTTGAATAAAGTACTTCTCAGCACACTACTAGTATGTTGTCAAACTGTCAGATTAGCGTCTGTGCTTGCAGACTACTATACCATTCTATACAAGTTGCAATGTATTTCCATATGCACTACTGGGTCTGAATCATACAACTACACAGACTTGAATAAGCACATCGCGACACATACGCATATTGATTTGTCAAACTGGCAAATCAGAGTCTGTGTTTGAAGACTACTATGCCATCGTTTACTCGTAGAACGCGAATCGTGCACAGTACATGCGAATACATGTACATTTCGTATGGGAAGTAGCAGAGAAATCATAAGTCCATGCGCATGCGCACATGGGGTATTTGCCCTCTCGAGTACGGAAAAAAAATTCGCTGCCGGAGTCATCTAAATCAATCTCATCCCTTTTAGTCTACGCCGAAGGCAAAATGATTATGAAGGAAAAACTGTGCGCCATCTACACGTTCGTAATGGCGTTATCACAGTTTTTCCTTCCCTGAAATATTGGGGGGGGGGGATATATCCCCCCCCCCCCCATCCCCCCCGGGATCGACACCCATGGCTTTCCCCAATGTTCTCTCGTATAGTAAGCAACTCATCCTGTATGCACTCACTTCCTTGGAACTAAGAAGGAATGAGCTTCTCCTTTGTGTAGAACGCAGAGATAGGCTATCAACTACCCCTTCTCTGTCAGTCATTTTGAATTTCTCATTGCAATGCAGTATATCAACTATTTATTTATTTATTTATCTATTTATCTCTCTCACTGTTTATAGCTGTGGTACTTTTTTAAGATTTCACGTAAAACTGCAATGATTGGGTTGTTACAATCAGTCCTATATCATGTTACTCTTGCTTTGTGTGAAACCCCTTTTCCTTCCTCTTCTCTTTGGTTCTCATTTTTTGTTCTTTTTTTCTTTCTCTTGTCTTACCTCTTTCCTCAGCTATTATCACCTTTTCCCTTTTTTGTCTTTCTTCTTTCTTTACACAATACATAATTTGGCCTTTGATGCTTTGATAGTAACAGTGAATATGACTTCTCTTTTCTTTTTCTGTTTTTTTTCTTCAAATTTACATATAATCCTTTTGAGTTACAAAATTATTTGCATTGAACTTTGATGTGTTGTGGGATTGGCATTACTTTACTCTTTTGACTTTAACGAATTTTTCAAAATGACGTTGATATATTATATTTTCAAACAGTTTTTTTTTTGTTTTTAATCTTTTATTTTTACTTTTCAAATCATATTTCAACTTGAGGTGCACTTGGCAGAGGCTCGCTTTTCTTTTTTCCGTTTTTGATAAAAACATTCCTCAAGATTCTTCTCTCTTTCTATTTTCTTGTTCTACTCTGTCCTCTGTCCTCCAATCTTTCGTATATTCCCTGATCAACTTTTCTTTCTTTTTTCTTCTTCCTTCTATTCCTTTTTCTAGTTCCGTCTTTCTCTTTCTCTCTCTCTCTCTCTCTCTCTCTCTCTCTCTCTTTTGATGACACAGAAGGCTTTTAATGTTTTTAATATTTGTAATATATTTAAATTTTAACGTAATATTGGTAATATATTTAGATTTTGATGTAATATTCGTAATATATTTAGATTTGGATTTAATGTTTGTAATATATTTAGATTTTGATGTAATATTTGATTTTAATTTTGTTTCATTTTTCATGATCGATACCACAGCTATGAACATGCCCTCCAGATTTCAGGTCTGCAATCCCTCTCTGACAGAAGGGAACATCTGTGCCTAAGGTTCGCAGAATCGCTCTACAAGCACTTTCGCGACTGGCTTCCAGAGATGCAGAGCACGAATCGACGATTGAGACACAGTGATAGATTGAGAGACTTTAAATGCCGAACAGAAAGACTGAGACACAGCACTCTTCCTTACTTGGTAAGGACTCTGAACGAACATTTTTTCTGATGCCAATAATTTTGTATGCCTGATATTCACTTTGCTGTAATATAAAATGTAATACACTCCTTGTGGGGAGTATTTGCCAGTAATATTGTGCAATAGGTATTTAATCATTGAATTTTTATATCAATATTTTCAATTATTTCATATCTAATTGTGATTTAAAATGTATATTAATAGCATTGAATCTTAAAGAACGAGTAATACTTGAATATTACTGAATTCACACCGAACACCTAGTACTTAGCCAGTGCAATATGTTTATTTTAATTTTTTTATTATCAACAAATTTCAATATTCTTCGCGAATTTGCAATGTGATTCACTTTATTTCTTGCATCATGAAATCCAATTTCAAGATTTCCAATATGTTTTACCAATGACAAAAAATCAACCCTTCGGCATGCCATATTCGTAATAGTAATGGTTTTAATGATTAATTTCAATAGTATATTTTTAGAATGTTTCAGTTAAGAATTTCATGCGTATTAATTGAAATTAATGATAGTTGCCATTATAATTGTTATTTGATCACTTTTATTTGTATTTCAATGTTGATTGCCTAGACTGTTTTAATATATTATTGTATAATTGCTTTTATCATGTATATACATTGTAAACTTTTGTAACCATTGCAATTCAGTCTTTGGACTGCGAGAATGGATAATTATCAATAAAATCCTTCAATCATAGTCGTAAGTTTTAGTCATTCATATTTTGATCGTTTATTGTGTTGTGTATTGACTTCGTAAATTGAATAATTTCAGCTTCCGAGCTGCATGTTCTTTTATTTCAATAAACCGAATCAAATTCAAATTCAAAAATAATTGCTTCCAAATAACTTGTTTAACTTAAAGGGGAAGTCCACCCTGAAATTAAGTTAGTTTTAATAGGAGTAGAAAAATGAGAGAAACAAGTCAGTGAAAGTTTGAGCAAATTCCGATTAAAAATAAGGAAGTTAGGATTTTTGAAGTTGTGATCAATCAAACACAAATTGGCAACTCTATGACGTATCATGCGAGCTCAACTTCGATTTGCTCAGTACTAAAAAAATCTAAAATTTTCATTTTCCCTCAAGAAAAATTTCAACCATACATGCACCCTAAATATAATAATTGCAAATATGTTTCTATACTCCCCCTGCAAGGAACAAATATATATTCCGTCATCAATAACGAAGAAAACATGATTTTATGGAATATTATGCACAAAGCAAATGAAGGAGAGCTCGTATAATAAGTCACAGAGTTGCCAATTTGTATTTGATTGATCACAACTTCAATAATTCATAACTTTCTTATTTTCATTCAGAATTTGCTCAAACTTTCACTCACCTGATTTTCTTATTATTCTGCCTCTATCGAAACAAACTTATTTTGGGGGTGGACATTCCCTTTCCCTTTCCCTTTCCCTTTTAGTACGGTCGGGGGGCATCATGCCCCCCCCCCCCCCCCTCCTCCTTAAGATCTGCGAAAAGTTGCACGCATGTTAAGTGAAGTGTACAGAATGATATAATGATTTAAATATTTTTGAAAAATTCACTCATTTTTTTTATGCAAATAAGGTCATTAAATCACATTTTTACCCTTAAATCATATATTATTTATATTTAAGAATCCTTTTCACTATTCATTTTACCATTTGGAATAATAATACAACTTTTTTTTTGAAGAGCCATTTTATTTATCTCTTGTTTTGATAATTTCTTATGTATTTTATTGTTTTGTTGTTTTATTTCATTTCTTATTACAATTCAACTATTTTGACTCTCAAAACAACCACCTAAACTTTAAAAATGAAATTTCCATACGTTTTGTACACAAGTCACAAAAAATGAGCGATTTTCGGGCTGACATGCAAAGACAAAAGATCACGTGACCTTGGAACCGTAGGTCCGATTTTCGAAAACATATCTTTTAAAAGATGCGCAAGACCCGAAAGAAAAAAGTCAGCGAGCGGCGGGGCGCCATCCATACGCGTTCCCGAACAATCATAAAAAACATGGAGGGGGGCATAATGCACCCCCCCAGCCTTATTAGGGTTAGCCCAAACCTAGTAATATTTTAAGCCAAGATATGCATCTTCCATTTCATATATCTTTAAGGAAGTATTTAACTACCATGTCGATCATATAGTTGGAATATTTTGTTTTTTACCCCAATTTATGGAATTATTTTGACAATGAAATTTTCCAATTGTCCCAGGTTTATTATTATTATGATTATTATTATTATTAAGCGGGGGGGGGTTAACCCTGAAATCTGAATACCGGTAGGTTAAAGAATTTATGTTTTTCGCCACTGACACGTGCGATATAGCTCGCTTGTTAGCTCTTTAAAGGATTCCAGAAATATAGGTTGAATGTAACATTTAATGTAGCTCAAATCAAGGAGGATATTACAAATCTCTTTGCTCAAATAGAACACATCATATTATTGTCGTTTACAAAAATAATAAGTAACTGTAAACAGGCATTCAATGAAGTTGAAATCAAAAACTATAATCCAGTAAATTCAACGTTTATACTTTACTATACGACGACTGCAACGGCGAATGAACGTGTGTTGATCAGTAGCGACGGCGAGTGATTGCCCTGAACAGTTGAAAGCTAGAGACGCGCCCCTTTGATCTGGTTGAAGAAAAACTAAACAGGTCTTCTCAGTCCTGGAGCTGCAATGTTACATTCAACTTATATTTCTGGAATCCTTTGGTAGTATTATTCAGGGTGGTTAAGTAATCTATTCGATTAATGAGCTAACAAGCGAGCTATCGCACGTGACATTTGGGGGCTCGTCCGGGAGTCGAACCCGGGACCTCTCGCAATGCAGTCGAATGCTCTATACCACAAAAGAACATCTAATTTCAATACGATCCTCGCATAACTTACGTAGGCTCACAAAAGAACTTTCTAATTTGAATAAGTTCCTCATAGCCACCTTCGTTTCTATAAGCACTTCATCACCTATAACCAGTGTGGAGTTGACTGATATTATAGTACGTCTTTTATTGCATGCTGCATCATTCTGAGCGAAGTCCCGTCAGGGTCAAAAGCTTCACAGGATTTAATTTGTTTGCGATATCACAGGAATCCCAAGAACACAATCTGTGGTGTCAAAGGACTGATGGGAAGGCGATTCATAGGCGACAATGTGAGTGTTGAAATGATAAAAAGCAGTTGCCTTTCCCCGCAATAAGAAAAAGCAGGAAACTGATGACGCAAGCCGAGTATACCTCGTAGAAAGGCAGACAATATCACCAGAGGAAGTCAGTGCCATGATCCTGGCCAAAATGAGACTGCCCAGGCAGGGGCAGCCGAGCGACTTCCAAAGTGGGGGGGGGGGGGCACCAAGAAAAAAGGGCACCTATAAAGGGAAATTTTAAAGCGAAAATATACCATTTTTTAGACATTGGTATATACCCCTTCATTGTGACTACATTATCAGGGATGATTTCAATATTTGTTTCACTTTATACACCATACAAGACAGGCGCGGATCCAGGATTTCTTAGGGGAGAGGGCCCAACTTTTTTTTTTTTTTGCTCCCGAAAATTTGAAAATCGCGCCGGCCGAAAAGTCGCTCAGTGGGGGGGGGGGGGGGGGGGGGGGGGGGGTAAGCGCACACTTTTTTTTTTTTTTAAATCGCAACGGCAACGACTCAACCAGCCGAAAAGTCGCTCAGTGGGGGGGGGGGGGGGGGGGGTGAGCACATTTATTTTTTTTGGTCCTCGAAAATTTTAAAATTTATACCCCTCCCCCCTTGAGCGCCAGGCCCAACCCCCCAAAAGGTAAAAATCGCGTGATTTTACATGATTTTTTTTCTCAAGGGGGGGGGGGCCCAACCCCCTGGATCCGCCACTGATACAAGATATTAAGATTTGTGAGGTCGCAGTGCGAAAAATTACATCTTATACAGAGGAAAAAACCGATGCTGATGAGGTTATAAGCACATTCTCATAAAGGAAGACTGAAAAGACTTTTGATAAGTAACATAAGTATATCTTCATAAATGCGGGCGAGTTTTTGGTGAATTGCTCTTAGTCGCGTGAAATTAGGGGCACGTTTAATGATGAGAGGAAAAGGGGACACTTATCAGAAAAGAAAAGGAGCATGATTGCGTCAAAGTACAAAGAGTGAATTATCAGAGGTGAAAATGGGGCACTTCTTACGCCTTGAAAAAGAGGCACTCACCAGGGATGAAAAAAGTCAGTCATGAGAATAGGAAATGGGCATTTATAAGCGGCGAAAAGGGCATTTATGAAAAGGGGATAGTTCCCGTATTAGAAAGGAAAAAGGGCATGTATCATTGTGAACAGGGAAATTATCAGAGGTGAAAAAGGGAACTTATCGCACGACCAGACATGAAAAGGGGCACTTATGTGAATGAAAAGGGGCACTTATAATAAAGGAAAATATGCATTTGTTGAAAGAAGATGGGCACCGATCAGATTTTAAAGGGGCATTTATCGGAGGCGAAGGGGGCACTTATCTGAAGTGAAAAGGAGTAACTTCTCGTATCTGAAAAAAGGTCATTTAACAGAGATGAAAAGGGGCATTTATGAGAAGGGGAAGGGGCTCTTTTATTAATGGGGACACTTTTCCTTAGGAAACGGGGCACTTATTAGGAAGGTAAAGGGACACATATAGAAATATAAGGAGTGCTTATCCGAGTTAAAATGGGGGTGGTCATGAAAAGGGGAAGGGGCACTTCTTACAAAGGAAAAGGGGCAATACACAGTTGACAACAAGCTCCATAAAGACGAAGCCCAGATATCCAAATGGACTCGAGGCAGAGCCAATGACAACGCTAACGTGTAGTAAAGAACTAACGCATTAGAATTAGTCTAACACTTTTCCTTTTTTTTCTTCAAACATCATGAAATTTAGGGACATTGATTAATCCACATATTTCATCCATAAACGAAAAAAAAATCTCTCTATGTGACTATGGAAAATGGAAGAGGTACCAGAAAGCACCATTTGATCACACCAAGAGGTTATTCATTTTTGGATGAAGTATGCGTATTAGAAAAGACATGTCTTGTACAGGACACATTGCACAGGATCGCCCATGAGACACACAGGGAAAAACAATATAAATACACAGGTCAGTTATGTTTTCTGTAAAAAGATTTATTACAAAATAATGCAATTCATTTCTAAATCCATGAAATTACAAACTCTTTTGGCACTATAAAATGCAAGTTTGATCACCATAGTCAATTTGGCAAATCTGAGTATCACGACAACAACAAAATAGCAGCTGCATGTTATTATTACCATTTAAATGCACTGTACAATATAAAACTATGACACATACATGTAGTAACATCAAACTGACTTGGAGAACGACATTAGACTGAACAAAATTATATTTGTCTAGAAAAAGGAATGAGAAAACAATGAAATTCAAATGAGGACAATTCTCTCTCCACAGACCGAGTCATAACATTTTGAAATCAAACATTTGTTTACATTTTGAACAATATGCTTTTATGAACAATTCAACCACATTAAACTTTTCTGATAAAAGGTACCCGTCTCATCTTGTGAGTTGGTACAATAGGCCATTTTCGTAATTTAATGCATACGTCTTTGCGTAGCAGCTCAATACAAATTGTTTCATTCATCTGTTGTTGTTATCTATGGCAAGTCATAAAGTTTGTCCTACCTAGCAGCAACTAATTTGAATTGTGAATGAAATAGTTTGTATCGAGGCAATTCGCAAAGTCGTATATTAAATTGAGTTACATTATGAAAATGGCCCAATATGAAAAGCTCATTCAGAGTTAATTAACTACGATATGATACTGTTGAAGAAAATAGCAAATACATCATTTGGTTTAATTTCTTTTTTAATATAAAAAGTAGACAAAATTTCCACAAGAGCATTTTGTCTACGCAAATGGTAAAAAAGATCGTTTGTCAGTAGCAGTAATGTATGATTATTTACAATTCAATGAAATTGTTTTGCAAAATGTTGCAACAGTATCATCAACACAAACATTGATATGATATCTTGACATAATATTAGTTGAATAAAAAACATTGTAGAACATTTAACATATTTACATTCAAATCAGGGTAGACAACTTAAATACCAATATTCACTGCTTGAGGTGGTCTAATATGAAACACAAGAGGTTGGAATCGAACACAATTAGGCAGTGTGTTACTTTACAAGAGCCCATTCATTACTAAAGAGTTGTTCCATAATTTCCTGAGATTAAAATATAATAACAAAAAAGGATTGCGAGCATTTAGCATCATAAACCAAATGAATGTAAGATTCCCGGGCTGCCCAAAAAAGTTTTAAGATGGAGTAAGGTTGCACTAATGAACTGGCCCCCACCCCTATAAGTCTAGAGTTTATCGGATTGGTCCAGACAAAGGTAACAATGAGGTCTCGACTGTAGCCTCTCCTATGGAGAGTGGGGATCAGTATCCCTGGATAAAGGCTGGTATCGGCAGAGATGCCAACCTATTGACACAAAAAAACAGACCGAGTATCCCCAAAAATCAGATTTTCACGAAAACTCGACCCTACCACTGGCCCATCAGCCTCGGGCCAGTAAAATTTCAGAAAAATGTTGTTCTTTCATTAAAATTTAATGAGAAAATATTAAAGCAAACTTTTGTTGGGGTTGCAGGGTTTACTTGTACATGTTTCTATGCGATTTCACTGTTTTTATGGAGGGGGGGGGGGGGGTTTTGGTTAAATTAAAAAAGATGAAAAATCGTATTTTAAGATTTTAAAATCGTATTTCACTCTTATTATCGTACTACCGGTAAATACGATTTAATCGTACTGGTTGGCATCTCTGTATCGGGTACCATCAGCCGGAGACAGCCGGGCCCAGGACTTGTGTCAGCCATTAAAGCAAGGACAAGACCGAGTGGCTTCCAGAATTTTTAATTAAACAGTTATAGCAATATGTACAACTAGGAATCTTAAGGTCGAATTCACAAGAGATTAAAATTATCTTATGATATGAACCAGGATTTAGAGGTGTACCGGTGTGTATTGGACAAGAGGACACATTCCTTTTTACTTCACTTAGGGCCCATCCATTCAGGTATGACGGGGTAAGCCTCCACAAACAGAAAGCTGTGTTTTATTTCTACAAGCAACAAAGGAGCTACATGAATTCACTCGGCTCTGTGTTATAACATACACAAATGTGAAGCGTATTATGCTTTATGTCAACGTAAGAAAAACGTTGTGGTTTTGCTAGTTAATATCTGCATTAGGCTTTCTGGAGATTTAAGCAATGAGCCAAGATAGGGGTTTGGATAATGGGGTTTTAAAGCTAAATCTCTGCACTTGATTTAACAGACTCAAAATTGGCAACTACCATTCTATTCAGCATCTCTGTGCATACCATTCATTACCTTGGAAGGCTTAAAGACTGTAGATCGGTAAATAATATTTGTTTCCTGCAATAAAGACCTTCCTTGTAGTACTGTTGTGAGGATCAAGTCAATTTCGTCCAAAACTGTAATGAATGAAATACAAAAGTACAGAACAGAGATTTAATCAACATTGACAAGAATGAACATACAGTTTGTTTATTTATTTATTCATTCAAATCACATCTTTACCTAGAGTAGCCTGTTCAGCTAACAAATAATTTGGCAAAAATAATTTCATGTAAGACATAGCATGCATGAACAATAATTTGTAATAGAAGTATATGTACGAAACACATGTACAAGAGCTGGCAGAAACAAGATTGAGAGAGGGGAGGGGAGGGGGGCAAGAGGGTCTAAACATTAAAGCGATTTCAACTATGAGGGCATTTGAAGAGCTATCATTTTTCAGAGGAAATAACTTCAATGATATTCTTCCCAGCTGACATGAAAAGAATGAGAAAAGCTAACAAGATACTTTTAATCTTTCTTAGAATTTAACTTTCTCTTTGTGTAATCAATCTGCTCTAATAAAAATAAATAATACTCTTGTTTACCCAGGGAAGCCTCATCAGCTTCAATGTTGTTCTCCTCGAGGGCCTTGCAATTATTATTACCCCAGAGAGTGACAGAATATGGATCAATGTCTTAGCAAAGGTTGTTAGTGCTCAGCTGAGATTTGAACCCCCAACCCTTGGATTGAGTGTCCAGTGAATGAACCACTCTGCCACGACACCTCCACTTGTCAACTGTCATTGATTAGACAAACCTGATGGAGTCATATTATGCACTAGGGTTTAATGCCAAGTAATTTTACAGATGAATATCACAAATTAAATGATGGAAAATATCAAGCTGTCATCATGACAGTTTTCAGAGTTTTCTTTTTTTAGTCCTGTACATATATGTCTGCTTTCTATGCCACAAAATTGAAGTCTAACCATGTAATAAAACAATTTGCTCTTATCCTCTTTCACAATTACACAAGCCTAGATTCATCACATTCCTTGGGACTTATCACGGCTCCACACTCACTTTTCCTGTACGGTCCAGATAAGAACTCTTTTGGAATTTGTATGCAATGATCCCTAGGTAAAATGTTTGAATGTTGAAACTCTGGCCTAAGACCTTTGGCACCCATCTGTCCTGGGCACCTGTTGAAGTGGAGCCCTGCTTACAACCAATTTTTTTTTTCTCTCACTTCTTTTTTGGTATTGTCTACTCTTGTAACCCTGTTCTTCTATCTTTGTCCCGTTCTTGTCTCTGTTGGAATCGCCCTTTTTCCCTTATTTTGTAGTTCCTTTTGTAGTCACGGACTTGTTAATTTAATTACTCATTATTCCCAAGTATCATTTAAGATGTTCACAATTGTACAAGTATTGCTTTTTAGTGGACCCAGGGCGCGACAAACCCGCTTGCCCGACGTCCCGGGGCAACCAAATTGAGCCGTCGGGCAAGTAAATCAAATTATCACTTGCCCGATTCGGGCAAGTGATACTTTTACAGTAATTTCCTAGTGTCCAAGAACTCTACCATTCACCCGTCAACTTCTTACCCGTCGTCAAAATCCAGAAGCAAAAAAGCGATCGTTCCGATTTCGAAAAAACTTCACAGACAGCTAGCCAGCTCAGCTAGCTCAGCGCGCATGCAACAGTGACACTTCAAGCCATGAATGCCGCTCCGCCTCCACGCACGGCCGGCCGTGAGCTAGCTAGAGACAGCTAGCGCGATCGTACCAGCTGCGAGCTTATTCGCGCTCTCTCTCTCTAGCTCTGCAGGCCGCACCGACAGGCCTTTGCTATTCTCTGATTGCCGATTGGTTGAATCACGCCAAATATGACGTCATTATTCTAGGGAAATGAACACGTGCGAATCGGAATGGAATAAACAACAGGGATTTTCTAGTAAGTACAAAAAGTCAAATGTTTGATATTTATTCATAATGACTGTTAATGATTGTGAACATATTATTTAAAACTCGCTGCTCATATAAATCAGATGAATGTTTTTGTCTCGTTTTCAATTTATTACTGCGGTCTCAAGATCCGACCGAGCGAGTCATTTTGATAATAGTATCGAGACCCCCAGAATATAAGCCGTTGTTGTTTTGTTTTCATGGTTTTAGCGACGTTGTTTAGTCTAGTTTTCGCATACTTATCCGAGATTTATCGTAAAATATCTTCAATATTATTATTTAGTAAGAATTTACAAATTTTGGCATGATATTTATAGCAGTGAATGATGAAATAAAAATGTCCGTACTTTATTTAAAATAGTTGATTACCCATTATTTACATGACGTTTCTTGATGGAAGAGTTGACCCAAATTATTAACAGCTGAAAATTAGCCTACGTTTCCAAATGACAGCGGCTTGCACAGACACACACGTGCGTTGATCAGCTGTTTTTTCTCGATTGTGCTAGTAAACATGGAGGCACCGCCAGCCAAGAAAGCGAACTACGAACACAACAGACAACGAGGGTTCGTTCCGAAATGGAAGACGGAATTTCCATGGCTACAATTCAATAGTGATGAAAATACCATGAAATGTGGTATATGTGTGGATTTTCCTGCGATCGCCGATAGAAAGGCAGCAATGTACGTGGGGACGGCTAATTTGAGGAAACAGTGCATTCAGGCGCACGAGTCGAGCAGAGGGCATGTGCGGTGCG
The DNA here is from genome assembly GCF_000002235.5 of Strongylocentrotus purpuratus. Classification (NCBI taxonomy): domain Eukaryota; kingdom Metazoa; phylum Echinodermata; class Echinoidea; order Camarodonta; family Strongylocentrotidae; genus Strongylocentrotus; species Strongylocentrotus purpuratus. Next base: position 3,477,281 of record NW_022145594.1, on the reverse strand, counting down.
TGGAGGCGAGGAGGATTGCCCGTGGAAAGGACAGGCAGCAGCAAAATCTCCCGGCTTGCGTGCATCACCTCCAAGAAGAGGAAAGGGAACAAACGAAGATAATATTCAGTACAGTTAAACTGTACATGTATGTGCATTAATTTGCTATCTAAAACACTAACTTATCATTACGAGATAATAAATGCTTTAACCTCGAGTCCTTTTTCGCTTTAAAGTTTTGGGCAAGTGGAAATATTGTTTGGGCAAGTAAATTGAAAACCCACTTGCCCGACAGGGCAAGTGGTGAAAAAAATTCTTGTAGCACCCTGGGACCCCTCTGCTTCTAAGATGTATTTCTACATTTGTTGTAAATTTTTATAATTGATTTGTAATTTTTTGTTGGACACATGAATAAATTGGAATTGAAATTGAATTGAAGTTCATACTCTACCCCTAACCCCTCTTACCTTTCAAGGAAGTCCTTGACGCTACGGTACCCATTATGCTTTGCGAGATGGATGAGGATACCCGTTGCATTGCGTCCTTGCTTCTTGCGACAGAAGCTGCAATTACAGTTCCCTCGGCATGGTGGGCACGTCCAGGTCTGAGAAACACGGAGAGAAAAAATGCATGATATTCTTCATCGACACGGAGAGAAAAAATGCATGATATTCTTCATCGATATCCACCATATAGTATTATTTGATTATCGCACACCCTTATTTAACTTGAAAGGTTTTAATGCAGAGCATTCTAGAACAAGGAGATCAAAATAAAAGTATACAAAACATGTCTTACATTTCTTTGGTAGAAAATAAACATAACGCTCTTGTACACATCGGACCTCAAAGAGACAGTGTATACAATTCATTGTAACATGATATATAATCAAACAATAAATCATTTAGTAGTAAGGCATACTCATAAAGCTGAAATCAATTGGCAAAGCGGAGGTGAAACATTACCCTCCAATTAGAATAATATCAATGAACATTTGGACTTGTCACAGCCCAAGGGCCTTCAGCGCAGAGACTTCATTGCCTGTATGCTACAAATAGCAAATCGTGGTATGGAGAATTTGCGGAATATGAGAAAAACTGACCTAATACTACACAATGAAAACTCAGAGACTGTCTCTACTTGACAAAGCCACCAAAAATCATGCTTCAGATTCCTGTAAGAGCCAAGGTGGAGAAATGCATGCCCGCAGAGATACTGATGTGAGGTGTGTCCAGTCAAAATCATAAAAGAACTTGGCTAAAGTCCATCCCGATTGTCTTTTCCTATGGCAACGCCCAAAACAGAAACCCAAAACTGGGAAACAAGATCAGTGGTATGACAATGCACTGATCGGCACACACACCCTGGTGGTGAAGATCAATGAAAACCATCAGCAAGGAAGCAAATCTCAGTCAAATCTACTTGAATCACTCAATACAAGTTACAAGTGTCACTCGTCTTGACCATGCTGGCTTCACTTCGAGAGACATGACCCTCTGTAGCCACAGGTCAGAAAATTTGATCAAATACTACTCGCAAACTTGCGACAAATATAAGATTGCTATGTCTAAGGTGATCTCGGAAAGAGCATCAACATCATCATCTGCAAAACTTGATGCCAGAGATGTTCCATCAAAATCGCATGGAGCTAAAGTACAGGTAGAACAGGTAGAACCGACATCTGACAGTTTCAGTGGCATGTCTGGAGAAACAGCTAAGTCGGCCTCGTTCACTGATACTAGCCTATCTGATGATGTTGATGAAACTCTCTCAGACAGCCAACTAGAAAGGGTGGTGTCTTCTTTTCTGAGTTCAGTGCCTCTTGAAAATCTAACAAGTCAGAACCTAACCTTGGCCACTCAGTCACAGTTCTATTTAAATTATGGATTTATAAGAAGTAGCTGAGCAAGGAATATATTTTGTAAATATATTCAGAGTTGTGGTTTTACTGTAAGCATTACATGTACTTGTTGGAGTTTGCTAACTTTTCTTCGAAGATTTCAATTGTATACTATAATTTCTATGAAATCTTCATGAAATCAAAAGAATTTCTTGCAAAGTGGTCCATTTCCTTTGCTGACAGCCAGAAGGGTTCATTTGTAATCTTAAGTGTCATGGAACCACACTTACAAGATACTAAACTTGTGTTTCTTTTCGCAATAAAATGAAGAAAAACTGTACTTTTTTCTTTCCTTCTACATGTACCTTTAAAGGGATCCGGTAACTTTGTCTCAAATTCTGAAACAAAATTCTGGATTAAGCTCATGATGCAATGATAATTATAAACCTTTAGGTCAGTCAGGAACCCCATGAATTTTACAAGCCGATCGCCTGTCTGATTATCAAGATATTTATGATTGGAATTACAAATTTTGAAAACCGTTCGCCTGACGGTTTTCATAACACTACAGTCTATTGGGGAAAACGAGTATGGTAAAACCGGTCACTCAAAGATTTTTACTTTTTTGAGGCACTTCTTGATCATTTTGAAGCGCAATTTTTTAGGGCTTCAATATTACACCATATCACAGACACTGATAACACGTAGGGCCGTGTATCTCTGATTTAACATTGTTAAACGATCCCTTTAACTAAAATGGCCCAAATACAATATGTTCTGCATTTTACCTACAATGTATAATTTGTTTAAATCATTTTAGCATCTATTTGATTTTATAATTCCTTGATTTGGTTTCTGTTGTTGTTTCTGTTTCTGTTATTGAAGAAAACACCATAACCATACCATACCCATCTAGCTATGCATTTTCCAACCAAAACATTTAATTCTTTTGAATATCAAAAAACATTTTACTTTTCATATACCGGTATTGTATAAGTTCAATATATAATTTTATTGCAAATATGGTAATAAAATTCAGATTTCTGTATATCTACCAAGCAATTTGCCATAATGTGCAACAATGGTGCCCTGACACATGCTCTGGGATGTGGGATGTCGGGTTGGGGTTGTATTTGTTGTTGGATTTTGAGCTGGGTTTGTGCTTGGTGTTGGGTTGAGTGCGGTGTGAGTTTCTTAACCGGGCTAGGGATTAAGTTTGATTAATGTACTGAATTGCCGCTGAGTAATTGTAGCCAAGGCGGGTGTCATAGAAGCACAATTATATATTATATGTACAAAAGAATTTCAATTTTACTACCATAATGTTACCATGCATAATGTTTTACATGTAATTTTACTTTGTGACTGATGTATACTTTGTAAAAGAAACTGCAATTCGGCTCTCGGGCCATGAATGTTTTTTAATGAGATAAACCATTTTAAATAAACAAATAAATAAATTACCTCCTAAAGAAGTTTCAAGGATAAAGTAGTCAACGGTAACCTATTGACTACTGAATTATTATATTCCCCATCTAGGTTCAGTAAGTGAAAATGGATTCATTCTTGTAAGAAGTCCTTTTTGCTTAATTTGTAATCATATTTCTAGTCACCTCATCTAGCAGGGCTTCTCGAGCATCCTCTCCATAGCGATTCCTCAGGCAAGGTCCGCAGAATTGACCCCTGACCCCACTACAGGTTGCCGAGTGACAGATGGTCTTCATGTCATTGGTCTTCTGACGGCACTGGTGGCAGGTGGATCCCTACAACAGAAAAAAAAACAGACAAAATCAATTTTTCATAAATGACAGTTAATTTTTGTTCAAGTTCCATCATACATGCTTGAACTCTTGCCCAATCAGGCCGTTCGTGTTATGTTCATGCTCGTGAGAGAAAACTAAAGTTGTATACAGGAATACAGACCTGCCAACCTCTGGAGTTCAAAAACTGTATTCTTTAATCCCAAAAGTTGAATTTTACTGACAAAAGTTGTATTTTGAAAAATAAACACAGACTGTTACGCGGATTAATGCCTCTTACAGTTCCTACAGACAGGAATAATTTTTTTATGGATCATTGTTTGAATATGCATGATTTCATCACGACTGGTGTGTTCAATGAAGCAATGAACATCCCCAAATTGCCGATGTGAGATGCTTGTAGGATACTAAACAGGACAGAATGGGCATTTTGCCATTGAAAATGGCACACATACACACACAAACAAAAATTATTTTAAAAAATGATATTATATTTGGTGGAAAATCGTATTTTATTAAGGAAAATCGTACTGTCGTATTTGCTCCAAAAAATCCTACAGAATACGACTAAATCCTACTGGTTGGCAGGTCTGGGAGTAGAATAAATTAAGAAATTGCTCCCGAGACCTATTGGAAATCATTATGTTTTTACAAGGAAAAGATGAAGTGGTTAACACACAGATTAATATAATATAATGATAAATGGAGTGGATGTCTGATACCAGCGGAAAGCACCCCCCCCCCCCCTCCCCTACACGCATACAACTTGAATACACTGTACAAAACCCGCCTTCATTCTTGCATGAATGGTGTTTGCACCGGCGTGACAGCGCTATTGTTGTAACCATAAGCAATTTCATGCTGAAGGCAAGCAAATGCTTTGAACACAAGTCAAAGGTTAAGCCTGCAGATTTAAGCAATTGCTTGAGCTTAATCTCTTGCTTGACAAGCGATTTCTTAAAATTGAAGCAATTGCTACTATTTTATGCAAACAGCTCAATGATAATAATATCTCCTAATACTTATCAAGAACAACGTTGACTTACATAGATTGAGTCATAACTCTTATCCTTCACAGAGTCTGCCACCATTTTGAGTTCTTCTTCTGTGATGTCATCGGGATGGCGTGGTGCATTGTAAGTAGGGCCACGCCTCTTCTTGGTGGGCGTCGGCACCTCATACTCCTCATCGCTCTCCTCGTCATCCTTCATGATAATCTCTTCTTCTAAAGGAAGCTCATCCTGTTAAATAAATCAATTATTAAAATACTACTTGAAGAAAAAGGTTAAACTCCATTTCAAACTTTTCATGAGCTCCCTTGTTGTTTTTTTCTGTCGGACAGTTTCACGCCACACATAATATGACTAAAACAATATGATTCTGAATAATTGCACAATTAAATACACTAGAATCGCATTACACAAGATGGTGATCCTACAAGTAGCTTTGGTTTCTGTGAAATAGTCAAACCTGCTTTAGTGACCACCTGTCTACAAAGACCAAATTTGTTTGTTTCCCTTGAATAGGTTTCTCATTGAAACATGTATTAAAGACCACCTGTCTATAAAGACCACTTTTCTTGTCTTCCTTGGCTGGTCTTTATAGACAGGTTTCTGTGATACCAGTATCTTACCTCAAAGATCTCAAACTCATCACCTCTGCTCTCCACATCTGATTCTCCATCAGACAAACGACGTTTACGACTGGCTGGTGACGGCCCAAATTTGATGACCAATTTCTGAGTTAAGACAGAACCACAAGTGAATGATGAGTTGTAAGAACCGATACTTCCTTTTTCTAATACACAACCTTATACAAGATTATTTATTCAAAATTTTATATCTTTAACTGAATGTACAGTATATGCAAAAAGTCATGGGATCTTGCAACATTTGACTGATAGCATTAAAGTACATGTACACTGTATGAGAAAAGAGAACATAAAGAGAATATAGTTTTAAAAAGTTTATCTTAAGTTCTCCTGGCAGCACACAAGCTACCATTAATGCAGCTTTATTCCTTTAATTTTTTTTAACTTCATTTAATGGGAATTAAAACAGTTAAATACAAAAGAATGAATAGCCGGGAGGTCCCAGGTCCCAAGTTAATGCACTGGTGCCCTTTGGTAAGGCATTGATCCCCATTACCAAGTCCCTTGGAAAGGGCTTAAAGCCATCAGTTCCCTGAGTGCTTACTTACAAGTAACCCTGTAAACGATCATCGGATCGGACGCCGATACCGATCCGATCAGGGGTGATCAAATAATAATTTTCGATTGCCGATCAATTAAAATGATCGTTAAAAAAATCGGCAGAATTTTTTTTTTTTTTTAATGCCGAAAATTTTCAAGTGTTTGGCTATCAAATGCTTTAAAAAACATCATAGCTGGGATTATTTTGTCATGTGGAGTTGTTGTAGACGATGTTTGTTGATATTAAGTGCCTTTTCATGACTTTGAACTTAACAATATTGGTCTAAGAGCAGAGGCAAAACATGCGGGCCGCCATCTTGGATTATAATGTAGGTATGCATTATAATCCTTAAATCCTTTAAAAAAAAAAAAAAATTTTAAATAAAAATAGGCCGATTTTTTTTGTCGATCTTCCGATCCGATACCGATCAAAGGTGCGATGGTGTCGCTCCGATCTTCCGATCCGATCAGAGCCCCAACTTACAGGGTTACTTACAAGCATACAAATGCTTTCTTTGCAGTCATGTAAAACAAACAAACAAACAAGAAAAGTGCAGTTGAGAGTGATGTGCAGATATACATGTAGGCACTCTTGCCACACTAAGAAAAACTGTCCCCTATCTGGGGGGGGGGGGGGGAGGGTGGGTGTGTGAACAGCATCCCCTACCTGTCCGGGCATCATGGGGAAGACATCATCACCCTCCTCTTCTCGCTTCTGTTGTAACCGTGACGACAGCCTGGTCCTGCTGCTAGGGGAGTCCTTAGAGGGGCTGTACCTGGCATGTCGTGACGGGTTCCTCCTTAATGGGCTCGCTCTCTCAGTGTCAAGGGATCGCCTTGGTTTGACTGGCTTGACCGGCTTCTTTAAGGAGTAGTATAAAAGAAATTATGAATGGAAGATCTTCGTATTCTACTTTATTCTAGGACAAGTTTTCTCTGAGCTTTGACTCCCAGACAACTGGACAACCATATCAGTAGCCCCCATCCCCAGAAACAAATTATGATTTTATTTACAATTGGTTCACTTCCAGGTCCTACCACATAAACTTTCCTGATTTTTAATTTCTGCTTTTTGTAGTAAATAACAGGGCAAACTGAAAGCATCAAATCTTATTTCTCATACTTCAGTGGCAATTTTTTCCTCCCAAAACACAACAAACAGTGACAAGGGTGCAAGGGGAGCCTACATTTCATAATTTCAAAAGACCTCATTATATAATTTCATTGAGAGAATTCGGAATGACTAGGCTCTTTTTCAATGAGCCTCTTTTCTCCTTAATTTAGCAACACTTTTTAAATTGCAAAGACTTGATTTCACCATTCATCATTGAGCATACAGGAAGATGATTGAATGTTTTCTACAAGCTTCCGCACAACTTACCTTGGGCGCAGGAGCTTGTCTGAACATTGGCAAGTCTGGAAGCCCCGGCAGGTCCTTGATGTCTGCAAGAAGTTTTGTGAGCTGGAATAGAGAAGAAATATAATGATCTGAAATAATATGGCTCTACATTCCTGGTAGAGTAAATCGATTTTGTCATGTTATAGTGAAATAACAGCAACCAAAAAGAGATTCATTATGTTTTTAGATCATCTTGGCCTATCCCATTTGCATACAAAAATAATAATCCATAATGACAAAATAAAGTGTTTTTTTACACATGCACCTGGACATAATATAATCATAGCTCATATATATTTAGAATAATAATAATAATAATACATTACATTTATTATGCGCTTAATACAATGTTTCTATTTATATATCTTTATAAAAAAAATGAAATTCATGAAAGTGTCAGTTCAAACTCCTGGTAAAAAGCAGGAGGAAGAAAAGGAAGACTTGATATCCTTTGATATTTAGTTTTTAATAAACACACGACTGATTGTTCATATCAATTAAATTCGTCCAAAATCGGATCGCAGTCAGACTCAGAGCATAAATATGCAGTGTGCGGGTGGGCTTTAAATGCTGACAGGCCTCTCGCCAAGAAATTAAAAAGGCGTGGTGCGACCCAAGGGAAAATTTGACACCCCTCCCCCCCCCCCCCCCCCAAAAAAAAAGTTCTTTTTCTACTGGGCAACTACTTCATCTGGGTGGAGAGTGGCAAATATGCGAATGAGCAGGTGTGGCATCAAAACTACATACCATTGCTTGATTTTCTTTGATATTCTTCCGTCTCCGCTCCTCGTAAGTCTCATCATCGATTGCCTCGCCACAGAAGAGATCCGCTGTGAACATGGCAGGCAAATCCGTGCAGTTCTGAATGTACAAGGAGATGGTATAGAACATATGGAATTAACTGTTGTAGCATATACTTGCAGATAGCGATTATAGTTAAAGTAGGTGCGAGTGCAAGCGCAGGGAGTTTGCTAAATTTAACAAACTCAATGCGTGCGCCTTAATTTCGATGCTAAACTAATTAGATCTTGCCTTTCATTATATTTTATCACAACGTAATTAGATCTAAGTATGAAATTGCATGAAAACAGCTATTTTCGTGTACAGCGTGTGTAGATCTAGATCCTATTTGCATTCCCGGCAAAACCTAGATCTACAATAGATCTGAAACTCTGAAGTGAGAGGTTATAAGGGGGTTCACTATGTACAGACAGGAAGGATTAGATCTCAGACAGGAATTGGGTTAAAACACCTTTAATAAGGCGACAACGGCCTTAGAAACAACAATCGGAATCTTACAGACAGTCGTCCATTTTCTTCTCTCTCGATCCCTCCCCCGATCATATCGGTATCGGTATCGGTTATCACGATATCAATCCCTATACTCTCCCCCACCAAAAATACCCTACGGGGTTTTTTCAAATTATATTCAAACATTTCCAAACTGCTCATAAAACAAGCCAAATCTCGCCCGAGACATATACATGTGAAGCAACAATATTGCAACCAAGCGCGCGTACAGACAAAACAGACGACCACCAGTTCTCTTAATTTGCTGTGATCGCTATCGACTCTTTCTATGTTGAGTTCAGGGTAAATCTATACACCCAGTTCGCTTGTCTGCGCAAGATACCATCAGTACTCAAAAAATGTACACTGTAAGAATAACGAACACCGCACCCCAAAGGATAGCTTCCCCCTTTAAAACAGAGATGCAAAATACATAATGCCAAAAACCAACAAGAAAAAACGTCCAATACAGATTATCGTCTGAACATGTTCAAACATATCCATGAATACCTTTTCAAAGAAAAATCAAAAGAAGTAACACAGCACCAGCACAGCTGAGTGCTCTTTTGTTTGATTTCTTTCTAAAAGAAATAACCCTTAGACAAATTTGTAATTTATCCCTACCTGCATGGCTAAAGTGTAGGATGAATGACAACTAAACATACTTCGTATCCTCTATTAATTTAAATCCGTTCAGCAGGTCCGGCAAAAACATTTAAATATATATAACAATATATATATATATATATATATTGTTATACCCAATGTCAGGTCAGATATAGTGTTTACCAAAGTGTAGGACGTTAGCAAAACTAACATCTGTATATGTGTAAATTATAAACTACACTCAATTGGTAGTCCTTTTGTTTCGTTTATCTTTTGAAACACAAATTCTGTGTACATACTGTATAACAATTTCATGTGCACAAAAATTCAGTGTACATGTATAACTCTAAGTAAAAACACTAGATGCAAAGACAGAAAATTCGCAGGGAATCACAAGTTTATATACAGTTCCAATTTTCAACAATTTCCAACCGGTTGTATTTATCCTTTAACTGTAAAGATAAGGATCCGACATGTTAATATTATAATAGTCATCAACAATTCTGAAGAGTGCATAATTCTGCACGAGCCAGAATTAAAGCACATGGGCACGCACCAATATAAATGGTTGACATTAAACATATAACATCAGTTGAAATAAGAGTCTGTTAGAATCTATATTAAGAGTCCAGATCAATTAAACTTAGCGTCCATTTAGTTTCGCGATCAATAGCCCAACTGTGACAGTCCCGCTCTCGACCAAACTGCAATCTTACTCGGCTATAAAGGTAAGTCAATGTAATCGTGAGTCGCGAACTTTCAACCAGTCCTGATCCAATATGCTACAATAAGCGACAATTTTAACAGCGTTGACAACATGCGAAGTCTATGTTCGAAGTAATTAGCACCCTTTCAATTGGTCCACATGAACAATGCGAGTTATCTTCTTGTTGGCAGCGTTCACCACAAGAAAATTCACTGGGGTTAGTTTTTTCTGCACAACAAACGGCCCAGTCCATCGTGGTGCTAGCTTAGCTGAGAAGTTCTTTTCCGCATTTGATAGAGGTTTAGTCTTCACCATGACTTGGCTTCCTTCAGTGATGCGGCACTCATCACGGCTCTGGTCGTAGTATTGTTTGGAGCTACTAACAGCGCGTCGACGATTGTGTGCGATTTCTTCTTGCGTAGGAATGTCTTTGTTTCCCTCAGTCTGCAGGCGGTTAGTCAAGGGAGAAGCCAAGCGCCGTCCAAACATAACTACTGATGGTTCTACACCAAGTGTGTCATGACTACTGCTGTTCAGGGCAAACGCGAGTTCAGCGAGATGAACATCCCACTGTCGATGGTCAGATCCGGTGTAAGCTTGAAGCATGGCCTTGATGTTACGATTCACCCTTTCGACCCAGTTCGTTTGGGGGTGATATGGCGTGATGAAGATCTGCTCAATCCCCCAATCTGTGCAGACAGCTCGCAGAACCTTCCCTCTGAATTGGGGGCCATTATCCGAGAGCAGGGCTCCTGGAGGTCCATATCTGCAGAACAGCTCCCTCACTAGAGTGGTTGCAACCGACTGGCTGGTAGCTGACTTCAAAGGCAGAATCTCCACAAACTTTGAGAAATGGTCGACAGCCACCAGAATATACTCATGCCCAGCATACGACTTTGGCAAAGGCCCCATGAGATCTACACCAACCTTTTCCCAAGGCCTCGTGGAGGTACTAGACAACATCTTCCCTTGACGTCTCTGGTAAGAAGGTTTTGTTTGAAGACAAACCTTACAACTGCGAATAAAGCTTCTTACAGACCGCGACATACCACTCCACCAGAGACCCATCGACTTCAACCTTTGAAGTGTCTTCTTTCTCCCAAGATGCCCAGCTATTGGCTTGCAATGACACTCAACTAACACTGCATTCTGAAGCGCCTTGGGGATAACTACACATTCATTCTTATACAACACCATTCCCTTCAAACTGAAATCTGAAAACCTCTGAACAGGACCTTGATCCTCCCCACCACCATTCTTTTGCTTTTCAAGGATCTGAATGATTGGCAAAAGATCTGGGTCACTCTGTTGTGCCCTCAGGACAGAATCCTTTGTCAAATCCAAAGGAAGAACGACTTCATCCGTGGCCTCTGACTTGCCAACACAAGATGGGCAAGAGTATTTGTCCACCTCCTCCGCCTCTTGAGAACCAATATGGACACAAACCTGGTGATACCACTTATCACAATCATCACATTGTACCCAACTAACCGACTCATCATCCGGGGAAATGCAATCACTGGCTGCACATAAGTCCTTTTCATGTCCGTCACAGACTCGATCCGACAAAACCCTGTTTACAACTCCCACCAAAGGGGCAACACCTTTCTCAGGAATCCTAGATAGTGCGTCCGGGACATGATGTTGCTTTCCAGGCCTGTATATCACCTGAAACCGAAAATCCTGAAGCCTCAGAATCCAACGAGCAAGTCGCCCATTTTGCTTCTTCTTCCGAAATAACCAGCAAAGTGCCTGGTGGTCCGTTATTACACGACACTCTCTACCTTCCAGATATGGCCGCCATTTCTCTAGGGCCCATACTACAGCCAAACACTCCTTCTCAGTAGTACTATAATTCCTTTCTGCAGCAGACAAAGACCGACTCGCATAGGCGATAGTTCTCGTCCCAGACGGTTGCTGCTGGATCAGGACTGCACCGACCCCAACATTGCTGGCATCTGTGTGTACAGCAAACCTGGATTCTTCATCAGGGTAGCCTAGTATTGGCTCAGTGAGGAGGCTCTCCTTCAAGGCCTGAAAAGCACGAGTGCAGTCAGCAGTCCAATTCCAGGGAACACCTTTCTTCTTCAATCCATGAAGAGGTGCAGCAACCTCTGAGAAGCTAGGAATGAATTTCTGATACCATCCGGCCATCCCAAGGAACCTCTCTAATTCCTTGATCGACCTAGGTTGGGGATAGTTAACAATGGTAGACACCTTCTCGGGGTCCATCTTGAGTCCATTTGAGCTGACAACATGGCCAAGATATTTCATTTCTTGGCAGGCAAACTGACATTTCTCAGTATTTACGGTCAGACCCGCTTGTCGTAAGCAACAAAAGATCTCCTGGAGATCAGAGATGTGCTGCTCAATATCCGGAGAGAAACACACAATGTCGTCCAAGTAGACATAGCAATTTCGCCCTATCAGGCCATCAAGCACCTTGGACATCAACCGTTGGAAACTGGCAGGACCATTTACCACACCAAAAGGAAGGACCTTGAAGTGGAATAGACCCCTATGACAAACAAAAGCAGTCTTCTCCTCATCCTCATCTGCAACACCCATCTGCCAGTATCCACTGCGCAGATCTAATGACGAGAAAACCGAGGCACCATGCAGAGAGCTCAAAATGTCATCCACTGTAGGCATGGGGAAGGCATCAATCTTTGTAATTGTATTCAATTTTCGGTAATCGACACACATCCTGTACTTCCCGTTCTTCTTAGGGACCATCACTACAGGAGCGGCCCAAGGTGAATCTGAAGGCTCAATCTTCCCCATGTCCAGAAGCTTATCCAACTCTTCATCAAGAGCTTGTCTTTTCTCAGGACTCACCTTGTACGGGTGAGAGCGGATGGGAGAAGCCCCTCCTACATCAATTCTATGAATAGCCATGTTCGTATGACCAGGTACCTCACTAAACACATCTGGGAAGTCTTGAAAAACCTGATCTAATTTCTGTCTATCTGCTTCAGTTAGATCAAGTTTCTTCATCTCATCCTCAGCTTGGAGATGAACATCGACTTCTTCTTCAACATGTGACATCTCCTGCCCTCCATTCAACGAGAACTTAACTGGCCGCTCATTGGCCCCATTGCTACTTGTGCTATAACTACGACTGCCAAAATCTATGATAAGTTTCACCTTTTCAGCAAAATCAGCACCAAGGAGGACAGGTACTGGGAGCCTACCAACCACATGAAAGACCTCAGTCGCAGTGCTGCCTCCTAGACCCACTTGCAGGGATGCTATACCATCAGGCACTAAGGCGGTTTCATTGATCATGCCCAACACCCCTTCAGTTTCACGAGTAACCTCAACCCCTAACTCCTTACACAATTCAAAAGTGACCAGGGAAACCTCTGACCCCGAGTCCAGCAGGGCTTGGGTCTTCACCACTCTGTCATCTAGACCCTGAACGACAACATCTGCAATTGTAGCATCACCCCTATCCTTTGCAATGAAATTGCACCTTGGTGACGGTTCTCGAGTAAAGCCCTGTGGAGGTCCTCCCTGGAAACCCGACCCTGTGGCCCCCGGAGGTACCGGACAGTTGGCAATTCTGTGCCCGAGCTGGCCACACCGGTAGCAGGCAGCATTAAAGGATCTACGTCCCGTGGGGTTACTGCCTGCACCTGTCCGTCGTGGAGTGGAGGGATCACTCCCTGGGGTTGTGTTACCCGCATTCGCCCCCCTCTGGATTACTAATTCGTCCGCCTTGCGCGCAACTACCATGAGAGATGTGGCTTGTAGCTCCCTTAGCTTTAACCTCAATACTTCATCGGGTACTCTCTCTAAGAATTGGTCAATCATGACCAGATTGAGCCCTTTAGAGACTTCAGGCATCTCTACTGCCTCCTGGGGTATCTCAACCCACTTCAAAAAATAACCTTGTAAATGACTAGCGAATTCTTCATAACTTTCATTGGTCTTCTTATGTTCTTTTTTGAACTTTATTCTGTATGCCTCCGGAGTGAGGTGGTACCTTCTCTTTATGGCCAGGACAACATCATCATAGTTGTTTTGTTCTCTAGTACTCAGGGCGTGGAATGCCTGCTGAGCTCTTCCAGTAAGATATGGTTCTAACAGCCGAGGCCATTCACTCTTTGGCTTGTTTGCTGCCAGGGCTAGTCGCTCAAAAGTGCTAAGGTAGCACACCATATCATCATCGTTACTTAGCTGATGTAATCCCTTTAACGGAGGACCAGTTTGTGCAGAGCTACCGATTGCAGCAGACAGTAAGGATTTGCATAGTTTCTCAGTCTCATGATGATGAGAATCTTCAAGGTGCTTCATGACCCGCAAAAGGTCATCCACACCCACATCTGTATTTTTTGGTTCATCCTCTACCAGCTTAGGCAAATCACATAAACATGAGATCCGCTCTTGCTTGGTCTTTACAGCATTGGTATCAATATGATTCAATTCACACAAGTGTGCTATGTGCTCAGCTGTAAATCTGCCGAGATATGCTGATCGGTCTGTCATGGTTAATTTTATCTTTTATTGAGCACTGAATATTATACTAGACTAGTCTAGATCTAGTTTAAATTTAATTTAGTGACCTATTGAACGTGTGTGTTTTAGTGTATGGTGTATGGTTAGTGAGAGTGGTCTAGACTTCTAAATCTACTATTTTAATCAAACTTTTATTTATTTAATTTTAGTCTAGTCTAGACCCTATGTATTTATTTATTTTTCTATTTCATTTTTTATACTAGACTACTTGTTTAATAGCTACCTTAACTTTGATTAGTCTATCTGTAGAGTCTAGACCTAGATCTAGACCCTAGATCTACTGCTAAATCAACAAGCACTAGTAGTAGGGTGTCTGATCGCGCACCCGATGTTGTGTGCTAAAATCTTTCCCATAGAGATTGCACACATCCCTATGTGGTCTACATGCATTGCGCGACCAAGCAAAATTGGTCAATGATTTTATGAAAAATTTGAAATTCAAACCTTTATAACAAATGATCCTGAAGGTGAAACTCAATAAATGTGGTGTCATATGAAAGAGCAGGTTTTTCTCCATATTCCCCATAGGGGGCCACCCCCGGAATTCTAAAAATATCTTGCTCAAAACAGCGATTTAAACATCGTTTCCATGGTAACTCGGAGATTTACCAATTTCACGAACTGCTCCCCCGAGGGATAAGTTGGGCCAGCTGTAAAGAATATATCCATGAACTTATTTTTTCTCTAGTCCCAAGGGATCATTTGTTACAACAGTTTGAAAAATACCCTTACTCCACACTTTGCATATCGTGCTGTGCATTAGCTGTGCAGCTTTTGAGCAGAAATTATAACTCTGCCTGAACCACTTTTCTGTCCATTCTGACCAAAATGCTATGAATATTGCACAGTTTTTGAGGGGCTGTATCTTTTGATAGAAACATCGGTGAGTCTTGAAATTTGAAAGGTATTATTCTGATTACATTTTTTATTCCAATATCCAACAAAAATGGTGAAAAACGATCCCAAATTGAAAATTGAAAAATCGTTCAGACACCCTACTAGTAGGCCTATAGGCCTGCGCAATAAGTGGGGCAACAGTCACACACTGCATGAAACAACCGTGTCAATTAACTTCTCACCCAATCCTTAGATTTCCAAAAAAGCCATAGCACAAAGAAAATCCCTGCCGATTACGCCAGTATAAGGGGGTTCACTATGTACAGACAGGAAGGATTAGATCTCAGACAGGAATTGGGTTAAAACACCTTTAATATTAAGGCGACAACGGCCTTAGAAACAACAATCGGAATCTTACAGACAGTCGTCCATTTTCTTCTCTCTCGATCCCTCCCCCGATCATATCGGTATCGGTATCGGTTATCACGATATCAATCCCTATAAGGTCAGTGTTTTTGTAAAGTAAACCAGTGCCAGTGCATGGCAGTGCATTAAATATCATCAAGAACACGTGGAAGGTAAGCAAATTAAATAACTTTCACCCCAGTAAACATTTAACTGTAATCTAGGTCTAGATCTACTGCATGTTTAGGAAGTTAGGTTGCAAGTATTGAATATAAATAATAATCTAATCTTGACTTGTTTTGAATCAAATCTTCACACTGTTGCCTTGGTTGAAATAAATCGATGCTTGACCGATTTCCAGAATCCAGGCACCAGTCAAAACTCTTCTACTAGATCTAGACCTTATCACTGCCTATCAGCCTATGGAGTATTAGGAGGAATTCAATCCAGGATCCAAGTACTATGGGGGAGACCAGATGTTTCAGACCGGGCCCGAGCCCGAGCCCGGCCGGTAGAGGAAAGACTTGCTACGCATACACTACGGCCGCCTGACACCGCGCTGGCCGACGAAGTCACAAGTCTACACGCGGATCACGTTTCCTACATTTGCCATCAACAGGCACGCTGCCGCACGTCAATAACAAGAGCACAAGTCAACAACTTACAAGCTTACACAAAATTACACGATAAATTCTGTTTTCAGTAGATCATACTTAAAACTGATTTACCTTTTTATTGGGCGCCATCTTCAAGGAAAACTAGTATAGATAGCACAAGGTAAGGACACCAAAATAAGGGCAGATTGTCTCACAATCTTGACTTGTTGTTCTGACAGATCTGACAGTCCACGCAGTTAAGTTTGCAGCTCATTAAAATTCGCGGGGCTTTAAACATTTCGCGGGAAATTGAACTTCCGGAATATTTAATTTTTATATTTTAGGGATAGTAATTGTTGTTGTTGGAATAATTATAATTCTTTTTGCATTGTAACAATTTGAAAAATTAAATGCAACATAGTAGAATCAAAATGATTTATTTTTGCGTTTCCAGCAAGAGCCTTGAGGTAGCTTATACAATTCTTGGTAGCATGTATGTACGTGACTTTTACAGAGGACCCTCCTGATATAATGGATGATTCCAAACACAAGCAGAAATGGGCGGGTACCTATTTTGCTAGCTCGCTTGCCTGGGAACATAATTACATCGAGAACTATATACTACGTACATGCACATAGTAAAATTTGTTCCTGCATAGAGACAAATGCTCTCTTATTGTAATTTGTATGAGGCTTATATCTTATAATGTATGTCTTTTGTTACTTCGGGGGCTGGAAATACATTAATATTAGTCTTATTACCCTTAAAACAATCAGATTCTTATTCATTTTCATTTTTGAACAAAAAACACTGATATTATGAGGGTCGACGAAACGAAGGATCGAGGGGTGAAGAGGGGGGGGGGGGGGTACTCACATATCAGGACATACGGGGGTGTGCCGCTCTAATGTGTCACTTTTTCACAAAAGATCCTTAAACATGGGTCCCACTTTTAACAAAAATACCATTAAAGATAGATACGTTTTTTTAGGAAACTAGGAAATAATGTTATTTTGCCTTCATTACCTTCTGCCTTAATTTCTTTTTCATTCTTCCAGAGGTCACGTGAATGTCTCATTGTTATGCAAGATCATATTCAACAATTATATTATTATTCGGGCTCCTACAGTAGGCTATTTGTCCAAAATTTTGGTTTCAAAGGTTTAATCTCGGCCTATATACGTTGAAGAAGAACAAAATTTAAAATTAAAAAAAAATGTAATGATTGGGTGTTGGGACAATAAATTAGGTCATCACACTCTGGTAATTACTAATCATGAAACTTAATCATAATACTTACAATATACCATGGATTACTTATTTGTTGCCCTCATCATACCATTCGGCTAATTTATCCTCCTTGTTCTCGTTTTTTGTTCTTCTTTCTCCACATTCTCCTCCTCCTCCGTTCTCCCTCTATCTGTCTCTCTACCTCCCTCGTCTTCCCCTCCTCTCTCCTTATTCTCTGTCTCCAGCTTCTATATTCCATCTCATCCTCTCTTCTCTCGATCACTCTCTTGCTTATTTTCTACGAGGTCAATCGTACAGCACTTGCAAAAACTGAAGCTGCCGAACATAATATGGTTCCTATTATGAACAGAGTGGTTCAAATGCAAAGTGATGAAGACTGATGCAATGATGTAAAGAAAAAAATTATGTCAAACCAGTTTCAAGGAAAAGTTAGGTCATTGAATTTTAAATGGATCTATTTCTCTCTGTTAGCCCTTTATCTCTGAGGCTCTAATGTTCTTATCATAGAGACGTATTTTAAAGATTTTTTTTTTGTACGATTCTATAGGCTAACACGTATGGCTGCTGACTCTGACGATAGGGGGCATTGTGAAATGAGACTAAACGGAGCTATATGACAGTTGAATCAAACAAAATGTACAAAAGTATCCTAGTTTTATAAGATTTATTTCAACAAGCATTAATAGCAAGTAATACATAATATGTGCATCCACATAGATACAGGCATGCAATTTTGTTTTCTTTTGTTGATGTATAATATACCGAAATTAGCATCCTTTGTTTGTTTAACCTCTTTCATTTTTATTACATATTTACATATATTACATGGCAAAATGGTCAAACATTGAAACAATTCCTATTTTCTATAAATAGAGAAAATTTAGAAAAAACAGATAAATCTTCAACATTAATTTCTACTTTACAATGAAACATAATAATCGAGTAATAAAATGACTCGTCACTCAGTCGTCAGAAATGAATGTAAATACACATAGCTTCGCCAGCTTGTAGAGCTACAGTTAACAATTAAATTATTCATACCCTTTGTAATTTTTCAGTATGTGACAATTTTTTTTGTCCCAATCCAAGTTTTATGAGAATGTGACATATCAAAGCTTATATCTAAAATTATTCAACAAAAGCCCTAATCCAACCAATCCACCTTTCATTCTTGAGTTACAAACACACAAAATACACATAAAATTTCCAAGGGGTATGAATAATTTGGCTGTATGTATGTTTTACATGAGGGAGCAGCCGCATATGTGTTGTAAAATGAACTAACAGCAAACGCTCACAAAACCCTTAACCAGCTTTCAATCGTAGTATCATATTATGAAAATCATTGTAATTGCATTCTATCCAAACTAAAACACTTTATTTCTTATCCTTGACATGTTCAGTTGTGCCTCACTCGATAAAGGTAACGTCACTATTACTAATACAACCAAAACACAATTAACCAATGTGTAACACAAATAGTCAACAAACAGCCCTATACACTTAATTCAAAATTTACAGATAGATGTTTCTCACATACTGGAGATATACAAAATATTTTTAAAATTTCAAAATGCTTCAATTTCTGCTTCACAGTGGTACAATAATGCACTTCAATACAAATACAAACAGCCGTACAATAATTAAACTCTCATACATGCAGTAATAAATATAATCACGATTCATCCACGACAGGATAGCTAAATGTAATATTAACTAAAAATAACAGAATAAGGAAATTTCAACATTTAGGCTCGTTCAGATTTGATGCAGCAAAATCGCTTGATTTTGTAAGATGATGTGAAGTATAAAACGCTTTACATTTCATCATCGTATAACACAGAGCTCAGTTGATACGTTGAAGTTCTTTGTTGCGCACCGTTGCCAATCATTTTACACGTTAAAAAGAAGTGGCAGGTTGTCTTTTGTGGGCGAAGGCTTACCATACCATATCTAAACAAGCATTAATTCATTTAATTGGGTGAAATAACCACAGTGGTGCTTATAAGGTATGTTTTCTACATGGACTTACAACTCTTGTCACCTGATGCACACAAAATCTTGAACTACAAACAAGGGTCCCATTTCACGAAATTTGTCATAAGTGACAAATGACAGTTTTTGTTATAAGCTACAGGTAGTGAAATCCTTGCTTCTGATTGGTTATTAGCAGATCGTCACTGATTTTTGTCATTTGTGATTGAAAAAAGGCTTTGTGAAACGGGTCCCAGGTCTGACACCCGAAATGGTAAGAGAGTTGTCCATTTTTTTTGGTCAATTGTACCAGGATCCTGTTGCATAAAACTTACCACTGATGGTTATTTCACCATTAATATTGACTACCATGGCAACATTACTCAACAGCCAATCAAATCTAGGTTTACAGAGAAACTACCATTAATGGCAAAGTTACCATCGATACTAAGATTTATACAACAAGGTCCCGATTGTGAAAGAAAAGGCAGAGCACAATAAAGTTTTTTTTATAGAGATTTCTTGATGCACACACGCTCTAATTCTCAAACCTGCCCATGCCACGGAGGTGATAGACAAGATCTGTACTGATACAAACTAATATATTTCTATCACATCAATAATAGCACACCACATAATGTATATAAAACAGCTCGACAAACATCATCTAGTATATCAGCTTTTCAAATGTGTACATGCCAGCTAACTTTAAAATTCATTACTATAAAAATTAATATAAAAACAGAAGAAACATTCAATCACAAATTATGCTATGTGTCCTAATATAAGTTCTTGGCATGAAGAATATGTCCTGTTATTTTTGTTATGAAGGTACATGTACAAGCTGATCTCTCCAATGCCAAGTTCTAATTATTTGTGAAGC
The DNA here is from genome assembly GCF_000002235.5 of Strongylocentrotus purpuratus. Taxonomy (NCBI): domain Eukaryota; kingdom Metazoa; phylum Echinodermata; class Echinoidea; order Camarodonta; family Strongylocentrotidae; genus Strongylocentrotus; species Strongylocentrotus purpuratus. The sequence goes on along the minus strand of NW_022145594.1, from coordinate 3,457,042 downwards.
TAAAGAACGTACATGTTTATAATCATGAGCAGCCCATTTGTAATTTCATTTTGATACTTGCGTTTCTCTTAGGTATGATATTAATTACATGCCAAGATGGTACTCTCTGAATCATTGAAATCTCTAAATTGGCAACACAGAGGGAAATATAAAACCACTATCATGTAAAAATGAGCGATTTCTTGTTTCACACTTGTGCATTTGATGTATATATCTATATTTCTTAAGCTATCACGATGTAGAAAATACAAATAATAGGTGCCAATTTGAGGATGAATAGCTGATTCATTTAATCCTGAAAATACTCTGATCTGCTTGGTTAATTATCCAGATACATTAACATTCACAGCAAACAAATCAAACAGAAAGGACACAAGCACTACAAAGTGTTAGCAATGAATGCCGAGAATGTAAGCGTACACAATATAAATATTGAACTGATTTTGATAAGGTGCTTCGTAATCTTAGCCTCAATGACCAGCAAGCATGTGTACTACATCTTGTATATCAAAAAGATATAACATAGAATGAAGGTGTTTTGCTTGCCAATAAAGCAAACTCAAAGAGAAGCTAAAAATGTTACAGATTTAAATAATAGTCAAAATTTATTCCCATCTGATTGCAAGAAATCAAGATTGGATTAACTCAAATCCAATCAATTAAAAAAAAAATATCTTTTTGTATAAATCATGATTGAAATCAGTGAAAATCAAAATATCACTTTTTGTTTCTTTTCTTTTTGCCCACCTTGTAAACCTGTGTACCCCAAACCACTGGCAAGAATTCAAACAAACAGGGCTTCCTCTTCAGTCCTTTCTTTCCACATGGAGCCTAGATTAAAAAATTTAGTGTCAACGGGCCCCTCTTCAAACTCTCAATGGGGGGGGGGGGGGACTTAGGGGGCTGCAGTTGAAATTTGTAAGCTTCAAGCCTGCTAATAAGCAAGAGTAGATAGGGCGAGTCATTTTATCACCCATTTTGGCTCAGGTTTTGGCCCTTTGAAGCATTCACCGTAGGATGTAATGACCTGAAGGCTTCAAGTGTGAAAGTGGCTAGACAAAGAGTTCTGGGCCTTATTTCACAAAACTTGTCATCAGTGACAAATGACATTTTTGTTATGAGCTAGTAAAATCCTTGCTTCTGATTGGTTATCAGCAGATTTGTCACTGATTTTTGTCATTTGTCATTGGAAAAAGGCTCTGTGAAACAGGTCCCCGATCATGTGAATATGTTATTACATTGCCAAAGAACTGTCAGGAAGTGATTGGGAAAGGTGGATGAAGTAGCCAGTAAGTTATACTGTGAGGTTTTTTTAATCATCAAAATGATAAGGAATTGGCTCAATCTTGCTGATAGTCACATGTACTCCTCACAGAAATGTGTATATGGGACTACATAAACATGAGGCATGACACATTGGTCTAAACATTTAAACTATTTCTCGTTATATTTCTAAAATCAGGGCATTTGAGGAGTCACCATTTTCACTGGACAATTTTTCTATGGTATTCTGGCACACTTACACAAAATGCAGGAATAAGCTCACAAGTTATCTTTCACCTTTCCCAGAACAGGGGGCTGTTTCACAAACATTCTAAATCAAACTTAACTCTAAGTTGGACTTAAACATTATGGAGAGCCATTTGTAGCTTTAAAATAAAATATATTCAAAAGCCAAAAAAAAGTATTTCAGACTTTTCATCAAGAACATGAATATCTCCTTGATTCTAGAAAATATGAATGATTTAAATCAACATTTTATGCCTTTTAAAAACAATTTTTTACAAAGTATTTTCAAAGATACTAACGGCTTTCCATAATTGTTAAGTCCAACTTAGAGATAAGTTCAACTTAGGATCTTTGTGAGACACCCCCCTGAACTTCTCTTTAAGACTGCTGCAACCGACTGGTGTATCAACCAAGCAGCAAAGCGAGTCCTCCGGCCTGCGGCATGGCATCTTCCAGACTCCAGAGGGCGCTGTGGAGGGCATCATGCAATGTGAGATGGTGGATGATGGCACAGCAGAATCAGCGCCCGTTTTAAAGCACCTTTATACCTGGAGAGAGTTGGCAACCACATGCACAAACAAACAAACAAACAAGTGAAAAATTCCATTGGGTTTATATGTATGCTTGGTATTTGTGTGACGATGTGTCCAACAGCACAACAACATCACAAGGTGACCACAAAAACAAACAACTTTAGATGAAGACTGATGTCTTGCTCGCATACACACATGTTCCTAATGTGGGACTTAAAGTTAGCAGGTGTCAATGAAATTGAGTAGCCCACAATATAAGTTTAGAACATCAAATTCTAAAATGTTTGCAAGTTTCTCGTGCATACAGGCTCTTAAATCCTCATCAATCAAGACCCACTATAAACACACTAAATAGAGTGTGGGGAAATTAGGATTCCTACAGAGATTGGAGAATCTAATTCCAGGAATTCCCAAGACTTCTGTTTTTGTCTTTTTCCATGACCAGATAAATATGTCTTAATATAATAAATATGTATGTACAAACGGCGTATAAATACCATGTAGCGATATATAATATTTCATGTTTATGACGGCCCCCGCCCCCACCTCACAACTTCCATGACTTTCCAGGCTTTTCAATGACTTTGGGAACCCTGGGCTCTTTACAGATCAAAATATACATGTAAATCTAGATTACAGATATATACCTACTAAACTACTGATTAAAATCAACACCAACTTGATGCATTGTACTAGGAAATACAACATTCTGCAAGCAAAATCTTTTGAGTTGAAACACCTCAACGCCTTTTTTCATATGTTTGTTGAGTCATACAATCATTTTAAGATAAAGCTATGTACAGTGCATGAAGTGGAATTAGAAGTATGTACATAGAAGGGGAGGGGGCCTCATCAAGTGACTATTTGGAATGCTACAACTCACATTAAATGAGATGCATAACTGGGCAAGTCCATATATTTTGTGGCATGCATTACTGATTATAAGAAAGATTAAGAACAGAGCAGTCTATGAAAGTCAATACCCATGAAACAGCTCAGATCGGAACAAATATCAAGGAAAATCAAACATTTTCTTAAGATCAGTTCTCTTATTCCATTCTACTTGGTATGGTATGGGGACACATGATGAATGAATAGCTTGGGCTAGATCACAGGCCAGTGACGATTTCTACGAGTCAATCTGGTGGTTATCTTTTAAATGGCGCAACAGAGCCCTCTGTAGGGTGTAAGACTGCCCGCAAATGTCGCAGTTATAGGGTCTCATACCTGTGTGTACAACCTGATGATCTCTGAGATGGCTGGCCGTGATGTATCTCTTTTGACAATGCTCACACTCGTATGGTCTCTCTCTGTCAGCATCGTGGACAGCCATGTGCCGCTTCAGGTCGTGCTTCCGAGCGAACTTCTTCTCGCAGAAGGCGCACTGGTTGGGTCTCTCCTCGGAGTGCTTCTGCATGTGATGAGCCTTCAGGTGACTACTGGTCAGGAACCTCTTCTCGCAGAGCTCACACTGGTGGCGCCTCTCCCGGTCCGTGTGCGTCACCATGTGCCTCTTGAGATTGCTGCTCTTGCGGAACTCCTTCCCGCACCCGTCACAGCGATGCTTGTGCCCGTGCCGGCTGCTGCTCTCTCCGTGTCGCTTTTCCCGATGCTTCTGCTTGTTGTGTTGCTTGAGCTGTTTCTTGTGAACAAACACCATGGAGCATTCAATGCAGGTGTACACCTCCTCCCGGTGTTCCGCCATGTGGCGCTCCAGGCTTCCGAGGGTCGGGAACACGGTGGCACACTGCTTGCACTGGAAGGTGTGCTTCTCAAACAGGTGAAGCTGTAAGTCTTTCTTATTGAGGAATGTCTCCGCACAGTCTGTGCATTCATAGCTGAGAGACCCCATCGCAGAGACCACGGACACTGGTATGGCATCCTGGTCCTCTTCTACTGAGTTCTCTATAGAGTTCCCGGCGACTCCTCCTCTCTGGTGCACGACCTTGTGCCGCGTGACCTCGCTGGAGCGTGCAAACGTTTTCCCGCATTCTTCACATTCGAAAGGTTTGATGCCGGCGTGGGCTCTCAGATGCTGCCTAAGGTGACTGGCCGTCAGGAATCGCTTGTCGCAGTGCGGACAGTTGTGCGGCCGCTCCCTGATGTTACTGTGAGTCAACAGGTGGCGTTTGAGGTCAAACTTGCGCTTGCAGCACTTGAGGCAGACGGCACACTGATATTGGCCGTTCTCGGTGGTAATGATGTTCTGATCGACTAAGTCATCTTCTTCTTCTGTCGGTGTCATCAGCTCCACCCTGTTTACTAATTCGTGCTTCAACTAAACAAAAACAAAAGAAGAAAAATATAGATGTCAAATCTCACATAAATTTGAGTTAAAACCATAGAATATGAATTGCGCCAAAATACTTATTCCTCAATATTTAATAGATTATGCTGACTTATAACTTGCTGAAAAACTGTCCAGAAACATGATATTATATATCCAAATTCCAAGTCCAATGCTTTTATAACAAAACTAGATGGAATTTTGACTGCGCGCAGTCGAAAATGATGCCTCCGCCATAGAGCAATTTAAACAAGTTTGGAGTTTAAATCTCCAGTGGTTCTTGAGATATCATGATAACAATCTCAATGTATGGAATTTCATAAGTTGACCTCTGTGACCCTTGACCTTTGACCTACGTGCTCCAAAATCTAATCAGATTGTCTTCCTATGGTGATACACACTATCATTAAGTTTGAAGTTTAAATCTCCAGTGGTTCTTGAGATATTATGATATGGTGATACATACTATCATTAAGTTTGAAGTGAAAATTCTCCAGTGGTTCTTGAGATATCGCGATAACGATCTCAATGTATGGAATTTCATAAGTTGACCTCTGTGACCCTTGACCTTTGACCTACGTGCTCCAAAATCTAATCAGATTGTCTTCCTATGGTGATACACACTATCATTAAGTTTGAAGTTTAAATCTCCAGTGGTTCTTGAGATATTATGATAACAATCTCAATGTATGGAATTTCATAAGTTGACCTCTGTGACCCTTGACCTTTGACCTACGTGCTCCAAAATCTATTCAGATCGTCTTCCTATGGTGATACATACTATCCTTAAGTTTGAAGTTTTTACATCTCCAGTGGTTCTTGAGATATCATGATAACAATCTCAATGTATGGAATTTCATAAGTTGACCTTTGACCTACGTGCTCCAAAATGTAATCAGATTGTTTTCCTATAGTGATACACACTATCACTAAGTTTGAAGTTTAAATCTCCAGTGGTTCTTGAGATATCATGATAACAATCTCAATGTATGGAATTTCATAAGTTGACCTCTGTGACCCTTGACCTTTTGACATACGTGCTCCAAAATCTAATCAGATCGTCTTCCTATGGTGATACATACTATCCTTAAGTTTGAAGTTTAAATCTCAAATGGTACTTGAGATATCGCGCTAACAAACTCAATACAAGGAATTTCATAAGTTGACCTCTGTGACCTGTGACCTTTGACCTACGTACTCCAAAATCTAATCAGATCGTCTTCCTATGGTGATAAATACTATTCCCGAGTTTAAATCTTAAATGGTTCTTGAGATATTGTGATAACGGTCAAACGGGACGGACGTACGGACGGACGGACGGACAACCCGAAAACATGATGCCTCCGGCACCACCTTCGGTGGCGGAGGCATAAAAAGTTATAAAAAGCTCCAAAAGTTGACACTCTGTTAGAAGCCAAAATGACAAATTTTGTTGTTAGGGGCTGTCAAAAAATATATATATCGTGAGGAGATGCTATCACCGAGCAGATGACTAATTTGATAGGAATTATGATGTCAGATGATGCAAACTTGATAGTCTTCAAAGCTCTAAATGGTCAAACTCCTAGTTACGTTACTGAATTGTTGCATATCAAATTTCAAACTCATGGTCGTAACCTTTGTAGTACACAAGACACATTTATGTTGCAAATACCCCCATATAAAACCAAAGTAACCCTAGGGGACTGGTCATTTCTCTGTGCTGCCCCTAGATTATGGAATAAATTACCACTAGAAATAAGGAAAGCCCCATCACTAAATAATTTTAAATTAAAACTGAATATAGCACAGCATTTACGAGCTCTTGCAGCGCAATAGAATATATCCACATAGTTATTGCGCTTTACAAATGAATATTATTATTATTATTATTATCATATTTTAACGTTTTATATGTTAGTTCCTGTTGCTATGGTAATAATAAGCCTAGCTACCGATATATAATGTGTTCTCAGAAATCAAATTAGGATATAAGTCAAATAATATATAATAAGTCGTATTTCAAGTGACAGACATCAATTTGCTGTCTAAAACTTGTTCTTAGTGCATGGTGCGGTTTAGAACTTTCAACCTACCCGCTCCCTCCATTGCAATGCCCCTTCATTAAAATCAAGAGTAATTTTTAAATGGGGGCAGTATGTTGTGTAGGACATTATGTCTGTTCAGAAATAATGCAGGCTATTTGTCAAGTGAAACATAAAATGAGATCTGGATCCAGGTGATAGTCATGATTTTCAGTCTGAATCATGAAGACAATGGATGGTGGGGTTCAGAATTTGCATCTGCCTCCTCTTCTGTGACCCCTCCCCCACCGATAATAAGGACACAACCGAATAATGAAAGACTTAGATTGAAATAATAGACAGGATTTATAACGTGAAACAGTTGAATGTACATACTTGGTAATGGGATTCATAACCTGGACCCACTTCGCTCCGTGTGACATCCCAGTCCTCCTCCCTCCCCTATATCAATAGAAGATGATGCCAAAGATGGTACAATAGAATTTTGAAAAATCAGTGTTAAAGTGACTTGGTAACATTGTTGAAGGTTGATGAAAAAATTGCTTAATTTTGGTATAGAATGTTACTTACTATATTCCTTCTACTGTACTAACCCTCTGACATGCAACAAATCCTGAACAAATTCTCAAACCACGAAGATATCTATGGTTTTCTTTGAAGGTGTCGATGTACGACACCCTCTAACAGTGATTAACAGTAAATTCTCCCAACCATTTTTTAATTTTCCCAACCGTTTTTCCATGAAAAAAAACATAAAACAGGCTATAAAAAAATCTGTCAACACTTAAATGTCTGGAATGGAATGTAGAGCCATTTTATTGCTTTATGAGATTTCCATTCACCTAAAATGTAATTAAATTGCAATAATATAGTTGGGAGAATTAAGGAATCGATCAGATCATTTTTCTCAATTTGTACCATGAATAATGGTCCATTTTCACTCAAATTTTCAAATTATCTTAAATTGTACATCTACCATTGAAGTCACTACCTTAGCACCACTATCTCTCATCTGAACAATGTTACCAAGTCCCTTTAATCATTAATGCCTAGATTGTCTAAGTCTTAAATTATTCTGTGATTTCCTGATTATCGGTGGGGGGAAGGGGGGGGGGGTGCAAATTCTGAACCCCACCATCCATTGTCTTCATGATTCAGACTGCAAAGTCATGACTATCACCTGGATCAAGATCTCATTTTGGTTTCTATCAAAGTGTCGACTTTAGAGCACTATAACTTTTCTGTTATAAAAGCAATGGACTTTGAATTTGGATATAATATTAATCATGTATCTGGACAGTTTTACAGCAAGTTTGGTAGATAGCTGTCTTAAATTTAGGGTTAAATACTGAGCCAAAAGTTGGAATTGAATACCAAAATTGGCTAAGTATTTTATCTCAGCTGAAGACCAAGTAAAATACTCATCTTTCAAACTGAAGTTTAGAATTTAATACGGGCCCTGGGCCCTGTTGCAAACAAGTTTCCACTGCTGGTAAACTTTGCCATCGATATTAACTACCACGGCAACATCATTCAACAGCCAATCAAATCAAGGTTTCCATGGAAGTCACCATTAATGGCAAAGGTATCACCATTGGTAAGTTTGTGAAATGAGGCCCTGGACTTAGATTTGAGACCGTAATTCTACCTACCCTCGCACTCTCTCCCTTTTTATGGGCGTTTTTATGTCTGACGAGTTCATGCTTCTTCACAAATTTCTTGGGACATTCGTCGCATCTATAGTAGAGATCAGCAGTGCTGATGACTGTCTTGTTGGGGTCAATGTCCGTATTGGTTCCCATGCCTGTGAACAAGAAAGAAAAATCATAAAAAACATTGTAAAAGGCACTTTGTAAGTAGGATTACAGTGAAAATTGTCTATAAAGACTATCCAGTGGAGACAAGGTAAGTGTTTTTAATAGGCAGGTGGTTTTTATGTAGAGGTTTCTTTTGTACAAGTTTCAAGTAGAAGCCATTTTCAAGGGAAACAAAAATTGGGAGTGGAGATTTGATGGATTAGGTGGTGACAAGAGATGGGGGAGGGGGAAGGAATAGGAAAGGATGCAAGGTGACCTTACATAATAACCACAATAACAAACACAACAATGGAATGTGAAATAAACAATAAAACTAAACCAACAAACGCACCTGTATTGATTACCACACTGCTGGCATTGGCAATGAGAGGAGCAGTACCAGTACAGACATGAGACATGAGGTCAACGACCTCGTTGAATGCACTCCCGCATGACATACAGCTGTAGGAGAGGATCTGGGTCTTGAGATGGTCAGGAAAGTTGGTGATCACAACCGTCAACGTCCTAATAGAAGGTAAATTATGTTATTAGTTAAGGTAAAATTTCATCACATTCTACTTTGTTCTTACTATATATTTAGAATATTAATGTATTGTGATGTATTCTACTTTTTTTCTTTTTCTTTTGATACAGACAGAAAGAGAGAGGAAACATGTAGGAAACCAGTTCACCTTTCATGTTCAGTTACGAGAAGAAAAAAAACATCAAATTTTAAAGGGTCATGAATAATTTAGTTGTGAACAGCAGATGGAGATAGAGAGAGAGAGGTGGAGAGAGAGGTGGAGAGAGAGCTATAGACAGAGAGAGAGTGAGAGAGATACAGAGCGATAGAGAGATAGACAGAAAGAGAGATAGAGAGAGAGAGATAGACATGAAGAGGTATTGACAAAGACATTTTTAGGGCAAGGCCACTTTTCTGTAGGACACATTCCTATATTACAGCACAAATAGGAAGAATTGGAAAGGGCACACACAATCTCCAAGGTCAATGAGAGGGGCATTGAGGCCAATCAAAGGTGCATCCACGGCCATGGCCTTGGATTAATTTAAGCCCTGCAAAGAGAGATAGAGAGAGAGAGAGAGAGACATAGAGAGAGATAGAAATGTATATATGTCTACCTTGAAGCCTCCACACTATTTGGATCTCCTTCTACTGGTTCTTGTGTAGCCTGTACATGCAGTACCTTGGTGGAACCACCCATGTTATCAGACTGCTGATGAACCATCTCATGAGAATCGCTCTCCTCCTCCTCGTCATACATGGCATACGTGTTCACCAATCCTAGAATAAATCAAATACATGATAAATGCATTATCGTCTCAGAAACTAAATAAATACCCAATCATCCTAAAATGAATACAATACAACAATATGAATAACACACCGCTTATTATTTTCATTTGAGCAGATAACTAGAACAGTTGAAGACAGCAGGGAAAAAAATAGTAAAACAATTGGGGGGGCTACTTTTCAAGCTTGCTTACATGGAAAGTACACTCTTTAATTTATTTTGCATTGAACTCTATGCAAATTTTTGAGGGCTCTTTTAAGACTTTCGGGGGCTCTTTTGGGCATTTCAGGGGCTAATTTGCCCGAGCCTCAATGTATTTTTTTTATCTGAAAGACAGAAAGTTATGGAGAACCCGTGTCTAATGGTCCACTTAGTTGTCACCCCATCAGCTTCCAAGATATGGGAGATAGATAGATTACTCCTGTATTCAAACATTCAAGAACCTTTGGAGATCAAATTCCATTCATATGTTCTGCTTGGAAACCATTGTACTGATAGAACCTCCTCACGTGAATAGGCCATTTTCGTAATGTAACCAAACCTATTGCACACATCTTTGTGAAGTGGTTTAACCCTATTTTAACTGGGCTACTTCAGACCAGGTTTTTACTGGGGGGGGGGGGGGGGGGGGGGGGTCAGTTTGTAAAAAACATGTCAAAATGCTTCATTTGACGTACATAAACCTAGGTTTGTCGACAAACCTGCTTTGTGAATTTTGGTCCATAATGTTTGTCCTACCTAGCAACAACTAATATATACGCAATTTGCATGCTGACTATTGAGATACATTTAATTGTAACAGGTGAATGAAATAATCAGTATAGAGGCACAGCACAAAGACAAATAAATTCTGTTACATTACGAAACTGGTGAGTGTTTCACAAAGACCAAGATCAATTTTAAGTTGGACTTAACTATGGCAGGCCGTTCATGCCACTGTTTGCTCTCACCATCTACTGACATCGGTCTCTCAAGGGACTTACAAATCGTGGTCACAAATCTACAGAATTTACATTTTTTTGATAATTCAATATTGAAGAAAAAATATAATCTAAAGATCATAATTGAGAGACCAATGGTGAGAGACACTAGTGGCATGAACGGCCTGCCATAGTTAAGTCCAACTTAAAGTCGATGTTAGTCTCTGTGAAATACCCCCCTGGTCTATCCACATGTTGGATGATTCCATTCCTTCTCTCTTATACCTACCTCCTCCTTGCTTGTCTTGTCCAGAGGTAGGATCTTCAATCATCATTTCTACGTTTGGTAAGAAAAATAAGTTTGATCAATCAAAGGACTCTATCTACAATACATAATAATAATAGTTTGTTCTTTTACAGCCCATTTCGGGACTGCCGGGCCCTCTCAAGGCGCTTTACAGATATATATCACATTGAAGACAACAATAACACAAATAACTCAATTGATATTTTAAAGATTTCTTGGTATTTCTTGGTATTTCTTGGTCTTTCTTGGTCGTCAGAGTAAAGCTCGAAAAGAGATAATCTTTAAAAATACCACCTTGACAAATGTTGAAAAATAATTATCAACTACAAGTATATAACTGTTGTTGTTATTGCTGATGTTATTATTATTATCTTCATCATGATGAATACTATTTATCGTTATCATTGTCACTATTACTATTATTACTTTTTATCAATAAAATTGTAGTACTAAGTAGTAGTAGTAGTAGTACAGTGTAGTAGTAATAGTACTCACGATCTGGTGGTCTGATTTCAGCGTAGACCGTCTGTGGAGCATCCTCCCCGTCTTCTTGCTTGATATTCACTTGTTCCATGATCTGCTTCATCAGCTCGGAAGCTTGCAGGACAACTGAAAGAATAATGGAATAACAAATATTAATTGACACAGAGGCTTGGAGGACACCTAAAGGAACAATATATTCTTCAGGAAAAAGTGAAAAGAAGAGGGAAGAGAGAAGGGAGAGGAGAGAAGAGAAGAGAAGAAAGGAGATGAAAAGAATAGAATAGAAAAGAAAAGGAAAGTCTTCTTGCTTGATATTCACTTGTTCCATGATCTGCTTCATCAGCTCGGAAGCTTGCAGGACAACTAGAGGAACAATGTTATTAAACAAATATATCAATTAACTCAGAAGCTTTTTTTTTCTTTCAAATATTAATCCACAAGAAGAAAGAAGAAAAGAATAAAAGAGAGGAAAGGAGATGAGATAAGGGAAGATAACCAAAAAAGAGAAGAGAATAGAAGAGGAAGGAAGAGAAGATAAGAAGAAAGGAGATGAGAGGAGAGAAAGGAGATAAGAAGAAAGGAGATAAGAAGAAAGGAGATGAGAGAAGAGGATAGAAGAAAATGATATGATCCCCCGATGATTTGAATTAAGCCCTAGCAAGAAGGGCGAGATCTTACCCCCATTCTGTGACATGATAGGTGCTACAGTGGTAATAGCTTCTCCTACCGCTCCGTTAGCTTGGGCTAGCGTAGTCACCTCCTGTGTAATGATCTCCATCATCTCGGATGCCTGCAACAGACCTGCCAAGATAGAAACAAGCAAAGGATAACAACACTTAAAGGGCAAGTACACTCCAAAAATAACTTACGTTTAATAGAAGCAAAAAATTAGACAAACCAATCAAAAAAAGTTTGACCAAAGTCGGATTACTAATAAAAAAAGTTATTGATTTTTAATGGCATGAAAAACTTTGCAAATCACTAGACAAATTGGCAACTCACTCATGAGTCTGTAACACCATTGCCTCACTATCCACCAACTGTTTTCTTTACATTGATAATATCAATTTCCCATTTTCTCCCTATTAATTAAGGTTATTTCCTCATACCAGCATCTACAGACCTGCCAACCAGTTCAAAAACTGTATTCTTTAATCCCAAAAGTTGTATTTTACTGACAAAAGTTGTATTCTTAAAAATAAACACGGACTGTTACGCGGATCAATGCCTCTTACAGTTCCTACATACAGGAGGAATTTTGTTATGGATCGTTGGTAGAATATACATGATTTCGTCATGACTGGTGTGTTCGATGAACCAATGAACATCCCCAAATTTCCCGATATGAGATGCTTTAGAGGACAGAATGGGCATTTTGCCATTGAAAATGGCACACACACACAAAAAAAAAAAAAAAGGAAAAAAAAGGAAGAAAAAGGAAGAAAAAAAAAGAAAAAAAAAAAAAAAAAAAAAAAAAAAAAATCGTTTTTTTTTTTTTTTTGAAAATCGTATTTCATTGAGGAAAATCGTACTGTCGTATTTGCTTCTAAATCGTACTGGTTGGCAGGTCTGCATCTACATTTAAGTTATATTGATAGTAATATGTTTTTGTGTGGATACACTAATTAATATAGAAAAAAAAAATCAGTTAAATCAGTTAAATCGTGAATTTTCATAAACTATTTATATGAAAATCATTACTTATTGATATGCAATATCCAGAAAAAAGTATTGATTCTTTAAAGTTTATAAAAGATTTTGTAAAATGTCATGCACGCATTATGATACAAATCATATATAACCTGGGCAAAGGCATGGGGAAATCAAGTTTTGGGGATAAAAAGGGAAGTTGATAGGAACAAGATATATAAAGCAATTGATAAATAGTGAGGCAATGACGTCACAAGCTGATAAGCAAATTGGCAAATTGTGTAGTGATTTCCATTGTTCTATACTTTTTCAAAAATGTATAACTTCCTTATTAGTAATCGGATGTTACTCAAACTTCTTTTGATTGGTTGTCTGATTTTTCTGCTTTTATTGAGAGTAAGTTTTTTTTGGAGTGGACCTTGCCTTTTAAAGAAAAAAAAATTGTCTTTTTTTCTTCTTCAGAAATTAACTTCAAAATTTGTTTGAACAGTCTGGTGGTTTTTATTGTATGCATACTACGCATTAAACAGGTTTTTGATAAGCCTAACCCTTATTTTAAAAAATCCCCCCCCCCAAAAAAAAATAAAAATAAAATAATAATAATAATAATATAAATAAATAAAATAAATAAATAAATAAATAAATAAATAAATAAATAAATAAATAAATAAATAAATAAATAAAAAATAATAATAATATTGAGCATAAACAACATATTTCTATCCTTGGCAAAGACGTTTTATCTGGGAGGATACATTACCAAACTTGGAATAGATCCAACAGTAGTTTTACATGTACATGTACATGACAAACAAAGAAGCCATTGATAATTTTTTTTATATAATCAGACTGACTGTAAATGAAGGATTACATGAAAGCTGCAAGCTATTTCACTCTGGAAAGCTCTGTAAGATATTCAAATATGAAAGATAAATCTCTATTTTAGAAAAATAGATATATATAAAACAAGCTCCAGATAAAAAAAAAAGTACAATTAACAACTAAATTATAAATTCACACATGCAGTTGCACCCTTACCAAGTTTTATAATGTTTTAAGCATGTGAAAAATTGACTTGTATTGATTTATGTAACATAGTAAATATTACATCTAAAAGTTTCAACAAAGGCCATAATTCACCAATCCACCTTTTGTTTGTTAGTTTACAAAAAAAAACATGAAATTTACAAGGAGTATGAATAATTCAGTTGCTAACTGTACATGATTTAGAGTATAAATGAGGAAGTGCTGCTTTACCATCAAAATAGACATTTCCTTTTCCTGGAATACTTGAGAGATTTCATGTATGAAATTCAACAGGAACATGTTTAAATTTTAGTATTAGTTTCAATTGTACCGAAGCACTATATGTCGGCCTAAAGTTCTTGTTGTCTCGTTGTCTATAAAACACGAACTTCCTGTCTTTGTCAATGTCATAATTTATTCACTTGGCAAAGTTTGTGGTTTTCTCTCTCTCTCTCTCTCTCTCTCACTGTTTCTCTCTCTCTCACTCTCTCTCACTGTTTCTCTCATTACCAATTTCCTGCCTCGTAAAAATAGATTGATCCTATTAACTTTGAACATTGATATGTGATTATCACCTCTATGATGTACTCCATTTTCCTTTTAATCCTTGATACTTGCACGAAAGAGGGGGGGGGGGTCCACCTACCAATTCTGTGGGATTTTTGTTTTCTTCATTAGTTTTGGGGATGACATATTCTGCACCATATTCATCATCTATCCTAATCCTAACTCTATTATAACAGCAAAGAAATATATGAAGATACAAAAAAATAAAAATAAAAACAAAGAATACATCCAACACAATATCATGGAACAAACTTTCAAAAGATTAGTGTCTGAAGAAGAAAAAAAATTGCTCACATGTGTCATGAATTAAACCAAACCAAACCAAAAACAGATTTACCTACAAATTTGCAATGGATTATTGATTTTGATTCTCGGTGCATTGTGGCCATTATAAGGAGGATCCCAAACAAAAAATTGTTTTGTAATACTCATTGTCCTTTGGCAAGACATTAATCAACATTCACAATACTCAACCTAGGCGGGGTAATGGGTACCTTTTGGGGGACAGAACTCTTGCAAGGACTACAGACTAAAAAAAAAATGTTGTATTGCCCTTAAGACGCCAAAACATGGGTCGGTCGGTCGATCAGACCTTTTTTTTCCTCCCTCTTTGGGCTGATGTTTCTCAGTTTTGAATGCTTAAATATTTTGTTTTCTCTCCAAAAAATGGTAAAAAAAAAACCTTTTAAAAAAATCCCACCATAGATTTCACAATTTTTTGATCGGTTGCAAAGGGCAATACAACATCTTTTTTTAAGGCCTAGTTTCATGAATGCCATACCTCCAAGATCGGACGTCTGTGACGCATCTACCACAGTGATGGTAGTTCCAGCAGGAATATCGCTGCTCTGTAACTGCTTGTCAACCGATTCTCCAGTCGATACGTTTACAATGTCTGCCATAGTAGATGAGCTTGGTTGGTTCTGATTGACATCTGTTTCCATGTCCGGTGTACAACAAATGTCCTGGATTAAAAGTGATTCACAAAGACGATAATAATAATAATATTCCCTTCTTATATAGCGATATCACATTATAAGTCTTCTTCTTATCGGGTCATTACATAAGTCCCGTCCAGTGCTCCACACTGAAAGAAAGGGGTAGCGTCACGTTCCCTGTCAGATGAAAATCTGTGAATCCTCAACTTCCATTAGAAACATTACCCTAGCTTTAGCGCACAGTGCATTTCAAGGAATAATCCTACCAGGTACCCATTTACATGTACCTCACCTGGGTCGAGTGTGGCAAACGTAGATTAATTACTTGCCAAAGGACATTAGTACCGTGGCAGGACTCAAACCGCAGACCTTGTGATCCGCAGTCTGGTGACATGTCCACTCTCTGAAGAGGCAAAACATGCGAGCCGCAGTCTTGGATTATTATGTTTGCACATTTTTTGTCCATTGTCACTAAAATCCGAGATGTCGGCTCGCATGTTTTCCTCTATTCTTAGACTAATATTATCAAATTTCAAATGACAAAATAATCCCAGCTATACATGTTTTTTTAAGCATTTGATAGCCCAAAACTTGAAAACTTTTGGCATTAAAAAAGAAAAAAAAGAAAAAAGGGTTAATTACAGATGTTTGGACAGGGCTCGATAGGTGTAACTGGCAATACGTGGTAAATCTGAACCAAAAAACGAATACAAATTCGCTGCTTGATCATGCAGCCATTCAAAGCAGGCAATACATAAACTCTCAAATCGTGGCACATGGTAAAACAAGCCAAATTTGGCTGGGAAAAAAAAGAGTATTTGGCAGGAGTGACAGTGAGCACTAAAAACCACGCCCACCTTGAGTAAAAAAAAAAAAAAGAAGACAATTCGGGGGAAAAAATGGCATCTGACAATTCGGGGGGGAAAATGGCATCTAACAACATTCCTCCCCTTTTGAGTAAGAAAAATTGGGAAAAAATAGGGAAAAATCGGGAAAAAAAATAAATTGGAACCCGAAACCTGCAGAGTGCCAAAGGCAAAGAAAAAAAATGTTTGTGAAAATGCGGACAATCCTTAATTTTTAGGACGCATTTTGTCCGCGTTTTCCTCATTTATGCGGACGATCCTCATTCTCGGACCGGCGTACCTACTGATGATGGTGGCATAGGCGCCGGAAGTGGGGGGGGGGAAACGCATGTTTGCCCCCTCCCCCCAAAAAAACACCCCCCTCAAAAAAAAAAAAGCAGTGTAAAGGAGTAAAGATGGTTTGTATTTTAACCCAAAAGAACATAATAATAATAACAACCTGAATTAAATGACATATAAATTTCCATTCAAAGAAAAGGAAAGTTAACTGGAATTAAATTTCCTAAACATTGCGCATGCTACCTATATTTAGCATTGGAGGTTTTTATAATAGCGATACGCGCATATCGTGGACATATTGTGAGAGAATGGGAAAGCGTGTCTGTTGTTTGTTATAGGGCAGGTCCAAGCTATTGTCCCCTCTGGGGGTCAAATTTCATCTTTATATATATTTAACAAATTATACCTCATTTTAAAGCTGAAACTATGAATTTTATGAATCTGATAAAAAAAAATTAAAGTTTTCAAAATACGAAGAGTGCCAAGGTCACGGACTTCGATTTGTATTAATTAGCGTGACGTACGGGACATTACATTTTTATTTTTGTATCTCATTTGAATTATTTGTTTAAAATTAAATATCTCAGGACATAAAGACCGTCATGCTAGAAAATAGGAAAAAAATATAAAAACTTTCAAAATTAATTAATTATGCAAATGAGGTAGGTTCCAAAGTGTGATGTCCCGTACGTCACAATTTGATCATAATTTGTTTAATTTTAATTATGAAAATAATTTTTTTTTTTAAAGATATTCTAGGAAGTTCTAATTTAGATGAATACCTAACAAAAAATAGGTTTAACAAAAATTTCAAAAATACTGTGTTGATTACATAATCAAATTAAGAAATGTGACGTACGGGACAAGTGTGTGACGTACGGGACAACCCTGTATAAAACCAATGCGAGATGTGAAAAAGGAAATGACCAAAAGGAGAATATATACTGTGTTAGGAAACTTGTTGTATACAGGGATATATGAACATTCCAACTGGGTCCCTTCTAGGAATTTACTTGTTTGTACTTTTGTTGTTGTTTTATGTAATTGTTGGTATTATCAACTATGGTATTTTGCCAGTTGATGTCCTCAACATTGGCAGGATGCTAAATATGTAAATCATAATAGTGTACTAGTTCCTGGAATGAGTCTAATGAAATTATATGGTAGTGGATGCACCAGAAGCTGGCTTTTACAACTCATAGATGCTGCAGGTAAGAATAGCACATGTATGCTATCAAGCTCTCCATGTGAGGTTTTTTGATATTCTATTTAAGTGTCATATATGATGGTAAAGGATTACAGCATACACTGTACATGTTATGGAGCTAGCTCGGGAATTATGATCTCCTAAAAACTAAATTATAACTTTTAAGGAAGGATAGCCTTTTTGAGTATTTCACACTCTTACCCACTTAAGATTTTTATC
The DNA here is from genome assembly GCF_000002235.5 of Strongylocentrotus purpuratus. Classification (NCBI taxonomy): domain Eukaryota; kingdom Metazoa; phylum Echinodermata; class Echinoidea; order Camarodonta; family Strongylocentrotidae; genus Strongylocentrotus; species Strongylocentrotus purpuratus. Next base: position 3,439,118 of record NW_022145594.1, on the reverse strand, counting down.
ACTTTTACACCCATGCATTTTTGTTGATTTTGCTTTAAATTAATCTTTTGAATTGTGGAAAAGGTCACACAAACCTCTAGGGTTTTAATTTCTTATATCTAGTGGTGTTAATAAGATGTTTTAATTAATACGAAATACATTCAAGATTGATATTTTTGTATCCATCTTTCACAAACATGTAGGCTACATTAATGTACATCAAAATTCTTGAATATATGACAGCAACATATACATGGTTCTAATCTGTGATAACAGGATATAATAAAAAAAAAGACAATATGTCCAGCATTATCTTTGAATTCCTTCAAAATTCTATGATATTACTATCAAGTAATTCAAACAAGCTAAGAAGAAAAGACCTTTTTTTTTTATGTACATGTATCTTTGTTCACAAACACTTAAAGCATAAGAAATGTTCTTTGACAAAATATGATGTGCCGAGTGTGCCCCTGTGTTTCAAACAAGTTTAAATTACATGTAAAGTTTTCAAGTTCAAGTTCATCTTCTTCATTAATTATTATTAGAAAACATTTTGCAATGTTGAATGGAATGGATAAAAGAAATGAGAAAAGAAGCATGACTGCACATGATAGATGGGTAAATGGAATAAAAATGGTAATATAGTGTGTATGAATATTAATTCAATTTGTTTTCTTTGTTAAAGTAATATTTGTATTGATTTACCTCATAGATTAACACAGATGATATTAAGTGATGGTCAGAGGATCTAATTGGGTTCTAAAACACTCTAATTGTCACTGATTGAAGTTGAAATTGTTCACATTTAACAAATTTTGACGAAAATTCTTCATTTCAATGCATTTTCCCATAGGGAAAAGTTGTCCCGTACGTCACGTGTCCCGTACGTCACATGCAGTCATTTATGTTTTGGTATATTACATAATAACGAAAGGTCAGAAAAATATGGTAATAGTTGTGATTAATGCTTGATTCCATAATGAATTAAGATATCATTACCATAAATCTCATAACTTACTAAATTCAGAGAACTTTTATGACGAACTTTTTTTGAAAAAGTCAGAAATTCTCTGGTCCCGTACGTCACGCAGCACATTAATTACATTAAAAATTAATTTATGAATTGGTCAGAACTAAAACTTTCCACAAATGAACTAGCCCATAATAGCCACAGACTCATACCAAAAGATAGTCATATAAATAATGTCATCCATTGTTATTTCTTGTTTAAAGTCTCTGAATGTCCCGTACGTCACAAAGCAAATAGCTTGGACCTGCCCTATAGGAGTGAGAATCTCATGAGCTCCTGAACGCTGGCGTACTGATGGGGGGGGGGGGTGTTTTTTATTTGATACCAGTGATTTACAAATGTTGCTGAAATGACATGATTTTCCGATATTTTTTCTCAATTTTTTGTTATCATACCTTTTTATGCATTAAATTTGTTTGAAAATTAGAAATTCCCAAATTTACAGTTGGGCGAAAAATATACTTATTTACAAGCCTTTGTGTCACGGTCTGCAGAACGGCCGGGCTCAGGGGCTCGAGCCCCCCTTCACTTTTTAAAAAAGTTTGTTACAGAGAAAAAATAAGTGACCCACCAAGGGCCCTTTATAACCCATCTGACCGTAATTAAATACATAAACCCTCAAGCTTCTGGGGGCTCTGCCCCCTGGACCCCACCAATGGCCCTAAGGCGGGGCCCTGGATGCTCATCTGACCGTAATCAAATTCCTAAAATCCCAGAGCTTACGGGGGCTCTGCCCCCGGTCCCAACCAAGGACCCTAAGGTGGTTCCCTGTATGCTCATCTGACCGTTATTACATACCTAAAACCCCCGAGCTTCAGGGGGCTCTGCCCCCTGGACCCCACCAAGGGTCCTAAGGCGGTCTCCTGTATGCTCATCTGACTGATATTAAATAACTAAAAAACCCGAGCTTCCTGGGGCCCTGCTCCCTGCACTCCCCTCTTATTAGTGGCCTGCCAGTGTCACAAATAAGGTATCTAAATATGCTTATCTGACCATAATTTTAATGCCTAAAACCCCTGAGCGTCTGGGGGCTCAGCCCCTTGACCCCCTAGCGGGGCTCATGCCCTGGACCCCACACCAATTTACAATCTACCTGATCGTTAATAATCCATTTTACAAAACGTTCCGCGGGGCTTGCATGTAACGTGTAAGAGTGGTGGTGATGCAGATTTTTCTTCTCCCCCCCCCCCCACTTCCCAACGTTTTTGCTCGTTACGTCACTGCCCCTGGAAGATTAGCCCCCTGGAATGTTTGCCCCCCCCCCCCAATCCCAAACTGCTTCCGGCACACCTGGGTGGTGGTAAATTCACTGTCAAAATATTTTTTATTTCGAAATGGAGATTTATACAAAAAATAATTAAAAAATCCTTGTGTACCCCCCCCCCCCTCTCCCAAATAACAAAATCAAAATAATTATTAACAAAATAATCATAAAAGACAAACTTATTATGGGGTGTAGAATCTACCTCATTTGTCAACAACTCAAATTCTCAAGTCAAAAGTGAGAAAATTCCAACATCCAAATTCCAAAATAAGGGTTGATCCATTGCCTGGGCCCTGGCATTATTCTGAAGAAACATGTTCAAACTTCAACTTCAACTCAAGTGGGTAGGGTTAGTTAGTAGTCTACTCTGGATATATTATTCCATGTAGATATAGTTGACACTTGTCAATAACTTTGATAATGCCTCCCTGCCCTACTGAACAGAGCTGGCTTACATCTGCTCCTGCATACAGCCATACTTGTTTACAAATGACCGTTTCCCACGGTCCGTTCAGTTTCAATACATGTATCACAGCACAGCTAGCTACGCAAACTCTCGCATACACAACACACATTCCTCGCACACTCAATGCATAAGGTACATAGGCTTTACGTGCAGCTATGTAATATAGTGTACAACCGTGCCTCACCCGCGGGGCGGGGGCACGCCAGAAAAATGCCGATAATCATGGCGCACGCCCTGTACAAAACATATGGCACTTCCGAGCATTCGTGTGTGCTGTACGACCCTACACTGGCATAACACATCGACGAGCACGTCTAAATAACACCAAGATTTAACCTTTAGAAAATAGCCAATTCGACATGAAAATACACTCAATCAAACCGCATTTCATGTGAGTCTACGATAGTGATACTAAATTGTTGAATTATTTCTCTAAAAAGGAAAATTATGAGAAATAGTTACCTGAAAAATACGGACACGTACGTACGCGTCAGCGGACACAGCCCCAATCTAATTTGCATTGACGTCATAAGATGGCGCTAGATCCGCGGTATTTTCAAAGTCTTGATCAAAATTTGGATTTCCATTTTCGCTCATAAAAATGTTATCAAGAAAAAAAGAGGGAAACTTTACACTGGCTAGCTATAACGAACAGAACATTAAATAGATATGGAGAATTTGAGGAAGAAAGACCAAAGTTTGGGCCCGGGAGTTTGGGCCTATAATTACAGGAACTGAACTCTGAGAGAGTGCCTGAGAACTACTTTAATTTTTTTTTAATGGCCGGTGGAAAACAATAATAGTCATGAATGATGATAATAATACTTATGCTAATTATAAGAATAACCATTATTAGTATAATGATAATAATAATGATAACAAACAATAACAGTAATAGTAATGTTGATATCTAAAAACCTGTAAATTTTGTACGATGATTATGATGATCATAATAATGCTATTGATATTAAAAAAAAAAAATGATCATAATAAAAATTGATAGTCTGAGAATATTTGATGTATTGAGGTAAGAGGACACTTTTTTTTTGGTCTCGAAATTGAGAATTTGACATTTTGTTCCGTTGGGGGTGGGGGTTCCAATAAAACATATACAAAACATACACATAAAAAAGACTCAAGGGGGGGGGGGGTTTCACCCCTCCCCCGGCCCCCCCCCCCTGCGTACGCACCTGACTCTATAGCAATAAGCCTATACGACCAATACAAATAACAACCACGCCAATTCCAATTCCAATTCCAATACCAAAACTAATCATACCAAAGCCAATACCAATACCCTTATACAATTATCAATATCTTCGATAGCCTACGATGCCAATGATCGAGTTGCGGAATTTTTAGGCTCTAGCACGCCTTATCTTTTATACAAATTTCAAGTCTTTTTGAGGCCTACAAAAAGGTGAAAGAAATGATTGTGAAAAGAAAAGAAGGAAATAAAAAATTGAAAACAAGAAGAAGGAAAAGAAGAAGAATTAAACAACAAAAAGAGAAGTGTAGGAGGAAGAATTAAAAAAAAAGTAGAATAATGCGAAGAAGAAGAAAAAAGAAAAAGGGGCAACGTTTAATCCCACATCATATCTTCAGTAAAAATTAAAAATACTGCTTTATCTATTTCAGTTAATTTTAAAGAAAATGCTATACCCCCTCTCCTTCGCAAGGGGGTGAAGAGGATTTCAAAGAAAATGAAAGAGAGAGGAAGAGGGTGGAATGAACGGGACGAGAAAAGGGAATTTGAAATCATGATCAAGGGCGGGCCGAGCTTGAGCATGGGAGGGACACAATAACTTTTTTTGTTTTGCCCAATTCGCGTCAGGAAATATTTAGCGGTGAATCAGCCAGCCAGTGAATAAGCCGGGGGGGGGGGCGTCCCCCTATGAAAAATCATGGGGGGGGGGGGGACGTGTTCCCTTGTCCCTCCGGGATTGACGCCCTTGAACGTGATAGAATCCTCCAACCCTCACCCCACCGGGCCCACCCACAATGTGTTCTCGTCGTGGTCTTTTCTAAAACGAATTATTTGTAGAGTGTGTCGCGTATCGTAGTCCGGTGGTTAAATCTCTTGCCTGGAAACTAATAGGGTTCGAGCCCCGGAAAGGCAGCTAAAATGCATGCTCCCTCAAGGAGCGAGAATGTTCCCTGCAAATTTGCAAAGTAATGATAAGAAACATTCTATCAACTAAAATACGAGGGAGTGTATATAGCGAACTTTTTGTTGGGGGGGGGGGGGGGGCGAGAATATAGATTTTGGAAAGATTAAACTGCATTTTAGGGCATTAATAATATAAATATATTCACTGCTATGAGAGGCATAGCTGTTTCTATAGGCTCAATGGGACAGTAGACCCACATCCTGCTATGACCCCGTAAACGGCAATGGGGATCTCAGAAATTTATTCATGCAGCCCGTTACCCGGGGCAACGGGCATGTTTAAAAAAGACTATTGACCGGTAGGCGGACATGGCTAAAAATCACGAACAATTTCGACCAATGAGATGACTAGATGTATTCAACATACTACGAGAGACATACAATAATATTGAAGCTATTATAGGCATATACTCATAATACTTCAAATTATTTTCATGAAGTTATTCTCGCTAGCTTGTCTTTGTCTTGAAAAGGGGGGGGGGGGCAATTTATTACTTCGAACAAACAAGTAGATCATTGCACGCCGCGAGCCACATTTCCACGGAAAGAAGCCATGTTGTGGTATTGTAGAGGGAGCAAAAACAATTAGAGCCCCCCTTCCTCTTCAAAAAACAAAAACAAACACTCAAAGGGGGAAAGGAAATTAGGAAACATCTGCATCCTCGCTTATATAGTGTCGCGTATGGTTCAGTCTTGATCTTTTGTTATATATTTATGTTGGTTCAGTCTTGATCTTGACATTTAATTACTCACATTTGGAAATGAAAAATGCGAAATTTCGGGGGGAGGTGCGGCCTGTGAGTATGGGACCTATAGCTACCTAGACTTCTCTTTTTTTTGTTCATCTTTTAGCTTTTCATATTTTTACTTCGATGATAATATTATGAGCTCGGGTAAAGTGCCCGAGCTAAAAAGTCGTAGCTACTGCCCCCGCCCCCCCCCCCCCCACACCATGACGTCATGATTGCGCGATCATCGCGAACGCGGATTTCGGAGTTGATGCCCTGACATCGGAACCGGAAGCTGGGTTTTTAAAGCCCTTTTCGAGCGTAATACTTGAAAATATTAAGCGGGTACTTCATCTAACTTTATACCAAACACTCGATTCCTGTTTATTTCCCTTCGTATCGGTAAGTATCAATCAAATTAAGTCACAGTATGGTTCAAGTTCATCGTATGTGTCCGAATTGCTTTGTTCTGGGCGTCGTTATAAAAATATGTAGACCCACTCGTTTATTTTTCTGTACTGTGACTGCTGTATTGACTGTGACTACTGTATTGACTGACACTTGTCATTTTGGTTTAGTCTTTAGATTCTTAGAAGGAACACAAATTTTGAAACTATGATATTGACATTTTAACTCAACTAAAATTGATCTCCTGCATTAACTACAATAAAATCTGGATCACCCTCTATGCAAGAATCAAGATTCCTAGAAACTTTGAAAGGAAAGACTCAAGTCAAATTCAAAACAAATGTCAACAGACAGGATGATGAGATTGAGACTGACTCACTGAGTGAGAGTGAGAGTGAGACGGGACACAAGATAATCTCAGAATTCAGAGAGAGAGAGTGGCCTGGAAGGTGCCGTAAAAGAGAAAATGCTGTATGCTCTGTTCTATTAATAATATGTCTTTAAAAAAAAAATAGATCTACCTCTGATCTCTGGCACATAACAGTTACAAGAAATTGTAAGGACTTTTAGACTGAGTGACTGAAAAATCATTTCTTGAGGCATGTTGTACAAGCGCGTAGCCAGGATTTCATTTTAGGGGGGGCGGTAGTGAGCATGCAAAGCGTGCGAATCAGGGGGGGAGGGTGCAGGGAGGGGGGAGTTTCCTCCCTCCCGCGCGAAGCGCGAAAGCTTTGAGGTTTCATCAAATTATAAGAGAATGAAGACGATTCGTTGGACCATTCTCGACTCTTAATCCTTATCTAAATTCAAATTCTGTTGACGTTTCATTTGAGAAAGAAGACGATTCGCTGTACCGTCACGGTCCTCGACTCTTAATTTTTGTTTGAATCAAGTTCCCCTGCCTCCGCGCGTAGCGCGGAAGCTCTGAAGTTTTATTAGATTATTAAAGAAAGAAGACGATTCGTTGTACCATTCTCGACTCTTAATCCTTATCTAAATTCAGTTTTCCCCCTCCCCTCCCGCGGAAGCTTTGACGTTTCATAAATTATTAGAGAAAGAAGACGATTTGTTGTACCGTTCTCGACTCTTAGTCCTTATCTGAAATCAGTTCCCCCCCCCCCCCTCCCCTCACGCGCGAAGCGCGGAAGCTTAGACGTTTCATTAAATTATTAGAGAAAGGAGACGATTCGTTGTACCGTTCTCGACTCTTAATCCTTTTTCTTCCTACGTCCTCTTCCTTTCTTCTTTTTTTCTCTCTCTTTTTTTTTTTTGGCCGACGTTTTGGGGGGGGGGGGGCGACCGCCCCCACCGCCCCCCCCTGGCTACGCGCCTGACCTGATGTTGTATCATGGTCTGGAAAGGGTCAAAAGGCAAAATATCTTAAAGGGAAATCCAACTTTAACAGACACCTACAGTACATGTTCTAAAAAGGAATTTGAACAATCAGAAAAGCAGACATGGGAAAGTTTGAATTACATCTGACAAAACATAAGAACGTTATGAATTTTTAAAAGTTGTGATCGCTACACGTATGGGCACTTTGAATTGGCTGAATTAGTAATGTCACTGTCACCGCCTGTCTGTCTCCATAAGTTACATGTACTGTATTACAAGGGTCGGATTGCTCTTATTTTTTTAAGTCAAGCAGACAGTTTTTTTTTTTTTCTGTATAGGATTTCACAATTTTCAAAAAGCCTCTGAAATCCTGAAAATCACTTCTCTTTTCTACCCACTGTTGTAGTATTTTATCCATGCATGTTGAATTCTAATGTCTGTTACTGTATTGCTTGTGAATGTGTTGTTTTGAATTGATAATTTTGGTTAGTACTTTTGATACAAAGTAAAATAAAGTTCAAATTGAATTTAATAGTGTTTGTTTCATTTTTTCTAATCTAGATATCAAGGAATTATCTTTGTTTCATTTGATGATCGTCTAGAGCTTCCAGGATCAGGATGAAGAGAGCAGAGATGGAGAGTGATTCAGAAGCTGGCAAAGGCAAGAACAAGAAAGCAAAGGTGGAATCAATCAAGTAAGATGGAAAGCATTTATTATTATTTGTATTATAATTAGTACATTAGTACTATTATTATTATTATCTTTATTGTTATTTTTGTTGTTTTCATTGTGTTATTATTATAATTATTATTATTGTCATTACTGTTATCATTATTTTCATTATTATTATTAATACTGTTTATTATTATTATTAATACTGTTTATTATTATTATTATCATTATTGTTAATTTTATTATTTTTAATGTTATTAATTACTATACTATATATTATTATTAATACTGTTTATTATTATTATTATCATTATTGTTAATTTTATTATTTTTAATGTTATTATCATTATTAATATTATTATTATTATTGTTATTAATATTATTATTATTATTATTATTATTAATATTATTATTATTACTATTGTTGTTATTATAATTATTAATATTATACTTTTACTTTTGTATCATTTTCATTAAATCATTATTATTCTTATCGTTAGTAATACCACAATCATTATATTTCTTATGATTCAGCTTAGCCTCTCAGAATGTCATAACTCAGATGATGGATATTGCTCAACCTCTATCTACTCTGAAGAAGATGCTTGGACAAAGACTACAGTGCAAGCTTGATGAACATGAAATCTACCTTCAAAACACTGCTACTGTAAGTATACTTAAGAGCAACTTGCTCGTAAATTATAAGTTTTTTCAAAAATTCTTGATTTTGTTTCATTCTTATAATCAAATAATTTCAATCGAGAAACCAAATCTACAAGACCCCTACCTGTTTTTTGGGCTACAGCCTACAAGCCTGGAAACCCAAGAGACGTAATATTTCAGTCTCTACCCATAACAATAAGAAATATAATATTATTGTGATACTTTTAAGAAAGCCCTCAAGACCTTTCTTCTCTTGCATTTATGTTTTTCCTGTACCAGGTTTACGTTCTTCAAGTTTGAAGCACATAAAGAATTAAATTGTTGTTATTTTGCGCTATACAAATTGAACATTATTATTATTGTTATTTATTTTATCATTATTATTATCATTCTTAGTAAAATTATTGTTATCATTATTATTATTATCAATATTACCATTATTATTATTATCATCATTATTATTTGTATCATTTTCATTATTACTTCTACTGTCAACCTGCTTTAATGACCACCTGTATAGGAAGACCATCTGTCTACAAAGGCCACATTTTTTGCGCTTTGAAAATGGTTTCTAATTGAAGCATGTATTAAAGGAACCTGTACATAAAGACCCCTGCCTACGAGACAACTTTTCTTATCTCCCTTTGGTTGTCTTTATAGACAGGTTTCATTGTATTATTATTATTGTTATTTTTTTGAATCATTATATTTTGTTATTCTTTTTTTGTTTCATCTCCCTAGTTGGTTGAGGATAAGAGTTTATTAGAGCAAGGTATCTCTGCGGAAGGAGTGGTTCAGTTCAGTGTCCAGGTCATCTCCAATCAGGGTAAGATTCTAAGTGTAGCGTAGAACTTTACCAAACTAAAGCCTCGTTCAGATGTGATGAAGTAAAACCGCAGCTTTTTTTGTGACGCAAGTGCCATACGCCTTTACATTTCTGTATCTATAACACAGAGCTCAGTGAAAACACGCAGGATTTTTGTTGCGTGCAGTTGGCAGTAATTTCCATGTTTAAATAAAACTCTGGTGATTTTTACATAGGTTTAACGATTCATATCTGAACGAACCTTCCTGTTTTCTACTGATGCAGTTAAACTCAACTCTGGGTCTAAGATTTGTTTCACAAAAGGAAAATCTAACTTCCTTTCTTACACCATGTTCTGAAAAAAAGCTAAACCCAGCATCTGGGCCAGTATTCAATTCAATACTATAGTCAGAAATAGTAGTATATTACTCAGCTTTCGACTTAGCTAAATTACTTTATACCCAACTTCAGTATTCAGTTGATGCTTCTGGCTAATTATCTAACCCTAAATTTAAGACTTAAGCCAAGGATTTTGGAAGCATTGATTGAAAGGCTTATGGTTTTCATATACAGTCATCCAGAGCTGGGTACAATGATAAAAGTGTGCACATTTGATGCGACGCATAAATTGTGATTACTTTTGAGTGACCGTATGATTTCTCCACTAGACCACGCCTCCTCCCCAAAACACCTCATCCTTGAAATTTGTTCTATCCATTTCAGGTGTGAAACCCCGGCTGAACATAGTTGACATTGTGAAACCAATCATTGAAACTCTAGAGGTACCCATGGTGACAGAAGGTAAGAAGAAACTCTTATTTTGTCAAATTCTTTTTATGATTTTAAATATGCTGTAATGGCATTTAACTCTAAAAAGGTAAGTTGTGGAGGGTAGAAGGACTCCACCTCCCCCTTAGAATCTCAGCCATGGAATGACTAAACATTTCTGAAACTTGGCATACATTTCTTAACGAAGCTTATAAAACTTCATATCTTCATCTCAATGGTTTTTGAATTATCGCTAATAAACTATTCACTTTTCTGTAAAGTGACAGTCCTGCATTGTGTATAATACATGTACATGTTTTAAAGTAGCAAGACAAGTTATTTCTCTGAATCAAAGAGGGATTTTATTCCACTCTTTGGATGCAGCCACTGTAAAACGATTTCTGGTAGATGCGAGTCTGGATTGAGGAATTATTTCAAGTTCTTTAACATTTAACTTTTTAAAGTTCCAGTTGAAGACATAGAGGATGAGAGTTTGAAGCTGGTGGAGGGCGCCATAGGGGAAGAAGAGGAAGAACAGGTCACTCGTTGGATCGTATGCAGTAACTACAGAGATGAGCAGGACAGGTTGAACATCCCGTATGGTAAGCTCAAGACGTACTCTAAACGCAGAAATATTCACAAATTTTCACAGATTTTGCGCTAAAGTTGGTGTCCGCGAATTATAGAACCCGCGAAAAATATAAACATGAGTTCCTATGCGTGTTCTGAACAGGCTGAATTTGGTGCAACGCGAATTTAAGAACGAGGTAATATGTTTTGGGGTCGCTCAGCGCGAAAAATTAATCGCGTGAAAATAACAGCGTTTACATTATTGTGGAGGTGTCGTGGTATAATGGTTCACTCACTTTAATCTCAATTTAGGATTTGGGGTTTGAATCCTAGCCCGACATCAACGTTCTTTGGGAAGACTTCAATGGACATTTTCCATTCTCCACCCAGATGTAAATGGGTGTCTGGTATGACAGAGCGCTACATATTTGGCCACCAGCTATGAACTGGGTAATAATCTTGGAGCACAATGAGCGTCATGGCATGCTTTATAAGAAGCCACCATTAGTATTATCACTATTATCATATTTTGATCTAGCTCAAGTCAAAGCTATTTTGTTACCGACATCATCTCAGATGCGAGTATATCTAATCACTCTGTTTCCACTTTTTAAAATGTTATATTCAGATCCTGAGCTGTGGACGGAGGACCACACATTACACTGGTTAATCTGGGCTTCAGGAGAGTTTGCAAACGAAGCTCTGGATCATGTGAAAGACATCGTCATGACGGGGAGTGAGATGTGCGCTCTCACAAAAGAAGAATTCTGTGAACGGTTTCAAAAAGAATCTGAAGATCTCTTCTGGACCCATCTTGAACTTCTCAAGAGAAGTGAGTCATCATTTTCTCATTTTGTTTTCTTCAAATTTGTTACAAAATTAGCCCATCACATTCCAGGGAGGTGTTTTACAGAACTTGTCATTGGTGACAAATGTCAGTTTTTGTTATCAGCTACTGAAATCCTTGCTTTTCCTGAAATTTCCACTTCTGCAAAGTTATAATTTAAATAAAGAATATTGAATGAACCAATGTGAATAAAAATGACTAAATTCTAATTTGTCCACACATATAGTGATTTCAAATTCCACATTTCATTCATTACGTCTGACCCTCGTAGCTCGCAAACCCGAGTAAATGGCCATAAAGTCGCGTATTGAAACACCCCCTTCTTTGCTTGCTGCAGAGGAGGCCTAACCACAGATCAACTTGTTTTCCAAACATAGTTCGCGCTACTTTCCGTCTCTCTCTCTCTCTCTCCAACTCTGTTTCTTTCAGGCTGCCTCCTTCAGTCTCTCTCCCCCTCTCCTTTCTATCTATCTCTCCCTTCCCTAGTTCTCTGTCTCTCCCACCTCTCTCTCCTCATGTTTATTTATGTCTGTCTCTCGATCCATTCCCCGGGTGTCCGTGTCTCTCTCTCTCTCTCTCTCCCCCTCTCTCCAAAATTTTAATTCTCTCTTCTCTCTTCTCTCTATCTCTCTCTCTCTCTGGTTGGCGGCCGCTTTTCTTCTTCTTCTTCGATCTTCTGTTTCTTCTTCTTCTTCTTCTTCTTCGATCTTCTGTAATTTCTTCTTCTTAATTCTTCTTCTTCTTCTTCGATCTTCTGTTTCTTCTTCTTCTTCTTCTTCTTCTTTTTCTTCTTCTTCTTCTTCTTCTCAGTCTATAGTGGCCTAGTCTTTTTCTCCAAGTCGAAGCGACAGTCCTCGGGTTTTTGAAAAACCCCATTCATAAATTATGAGTCCTCAAACTCGGGTTTTGAAACACCCCCTTCACCTGCGCATTGATAATAACAAGAAAGTTCTCTTTACACTGCACTATTTAACGATTTTCTGTCTTGTGTCAGAAGCTTGTTATATCTTAATTGATATTAACATGTACTTTTATTATCAGTGAATACTCATGCAACGGAATGCAGCTTCTTAATGAGGACTAATTTCTGCGCGGATTTTTATTAGGGGGACACTTCGTCCGCACATGTGGACAACTCAGTGCAGTCCTGAGGTCAGTGGTGCAGTCACGTTAGGGTTACTACCATTGACCTAGAGGTCAGTGGTCACTATGGGGGTTACTATGGCGATCTGTCAATCTCTCTTCTCCCTTCCAGCAACGATCACTGGCAAAACCACATTGTTGACCTGGGGATCAGTGGTTCTTGGCAGCCTCCCAATACCTCCATCTAAGCAAGAAGCAAGGGGGACTTTACGTCATGTGACAATTTGGAGACTCTAAACCAATTTTATCTGCATCAAAATTGTTCTAATTCAACTTTTCCACCACCCACAAGATATTGTCTTAAAATTAAATTGCCATCCTCGTGCTTTTGTGCAAAGCACAAGATACATCATTTTTCTGGTCGGCACAAAACCCTTCAAACAAATATTAATAATAAGTCGTTGGACTGTGAATCACAGGGTCCGCGGTTTGAGTCCCGCCGCGGTACTAATGTCCTTGTTAATGTCCATGTTAAGTGGGCACCGGCAGGAAGGAATTCCTTAAATGCTGTGAGCGTCAAAATCGGCAGCCTAGCATACCTGGGTAATGTTGGAGCGCCTTGAGGACCTTGCAAGGTCGATATGTGCGCTATATAAGAATCCAATATTATTGTTATGTTCTAATAATTTGTATATGTTTTTTTTTCTTTGTTACTATTATTCAGCTGTTCCTCAGTGTGGCGCTACAGCAATGGCTGTCGGAGCAGAAGGTAGGAATAATATTTCTTTGTTTTCAAATATCTAACTTGATGATGACATTCTGAAGAAGAAGGCTAAATATTCTTGTATAGGAACACATTGACTTCTAGTGGTCTGCATGGAGAGTTAAGCCCATCGCACACTGTACGATTTGACTACGAGCCAATTTTGCAACGTAGCAACTAAAAATACTCAAATATTTAAAAAAAAATTGAATCTAGAAATAACTTTGTGGTCTATTCAGTTGTGGCAAAATTGTAAAAGTTGTATTAAAAAAAAAAACCTTTATTCATTTATATTTACTAGTGGATGATGTTGTGAGAGCGAATTTTCAATATGGAAAAACTACACCTTGGTTCTTAATTTAAAAAAAGAAAATGTATTTCCATTTTGTAGAATCGGTCACGGAAACGGAGAATGGTGCACCCCCTGCCGTCAAACCAGCGCCCACGCCCAAGCGCCCTCGTGCTGTATCAAGGAGTAGCAGTACGGAAGACAAATTCTCCCCGGGAAACAGGACAGGTAGGTTGAGTTTCTCGATTGAAACTGTATGATTATAAGAATGAAACAAAATCCAGGAATTGTGAGTGAGGTGTTAACCCTTAAAGTCGTCTTCTGACATTTTGCTGACCACCTTTAAAAAAATCACAGCAAAATGAAATGATTTGTTATGTTTATGAAATGCTTTCTATCTTCCTCTCTCTCTCTATTCTTGTCTTTATCAGTCCTTGTAATCTTCTACCACATTTGTCTTGTTGCCTTCTGTTACTCGTTCTCCTTCTATTATCCTCTAGTCATCCGTTTCAATCTCTTCTCTTGTTTCTCTGTCTTTTCTTTTCTTATTTTTACCGGTATGTATCAATCTTTTGTAAATTCAATTTGTTACAGCCTCTGGCTGCTATTTTGAATGTATGTTTTTATCAATAAACCATATAAACCATATCAAAATAGATGAAAAGAAAAAATAAAGATATGGACAAATGAAAGTATGTGGCTGCAACAAATGTTCCTATGCATTCTCTGTGTTCTGTGTGTCATACTATATCTACTATGAAAATAATACAAAACAGATAGGGACGAATTCAGCTGTGGAAATTCCTGTTTAAACTGTTCTAAGATGAGGCTACAGTTGAGGAGGTGAGCTGGCTCAGTCGGTAAAGCGTCTGCCTGTGGAACCAAAGATTGTGGGCTTGAATCCAACCCAGACGGATGACTGAAGCCTGCATTGTGTGTTAACGAGCCCCTCCCGTTTTATAGATGCATGCTATATGTTAAAGTGGAAAACATTCCGTCCTTCGGATAGGACGTTAAATGGAGGCCCAGTGTAGAGGAGAGTCACCATCTTTGCACGTTATTAAAGAACCCATTGCAATATTTGTATGAAGAGTAAGGGAAAATTATGGTGTTGTTGGCCGCCTGCACATCCCAATCAGTTATACCGGGAGGAGAGACCCAAGGGTTACAGTGATTCAGTTCGCTTTTAGCCTCCCCAGGCACAGGTGACGTGAAATACATAATAATAATGGAAATTCCTTGTTTCGCAATAGACTGCACAGCCATTGCTAGCAAAAGCGAACTGAATCATTGTAACCTTTATGTTTACAGTAAAATAAGTAATGACGGAGTGCTATGTGAAATTGTAAATAATAATGATCGTTATTATTATTATTTTCTGCCTACAGGTAACAACGGACAGATTCAACTGTGGCAGTTCTTGTTGGAACTGTTAACGGACAAGGACGCAATGGATTTTATCTCTTGGGTAGGAACTAATGGTGAGTTCCGCCTCAATGATCCGGAGCTTGTTGCTCAGAAGTGGGGTGAGAGGAAGAACAAACCATCCATGAACTATGAGAAGCTTAGCAGAGCGCTAAGGTAAGAAAACGGTTTCTCTGTCAATGTGGTCTATCCAATATTAGTCTGGTTTCATCTTTTTAATGATTCTTATTAGGTCATTCAACATCTAAAACCATAGCTCTTTTACATTATTGTTAATTGATTTATGTCTTCATTCATTCCTTCATTGATTTGTTTGTTTAATTATTTCTCTGTACATGTATTTATTTCTTTTTTTAATAGTGTTTGTATTTATTGATTTATTTGTCATGGTATAGTGGTTCATTCATTTGACTCTAAATCCAAGGTTTTAGGGCTCTTTTTGGCAAGACATTATTCTACATTTGCCACACTCCACCCAGGTGAGGTAAATGGGTACCGGCCCTACTGGGAAAGAAGAAATTCCTGGAAGGCTTTAGCGCCTTTTCATGGTAGCTCTTTTTAAGCTGGGGTAATAATGATTGCAGGACCCTCAGGGAGTACAGTATCGGTATAGATATGGTCACTCTGGGTAAACAAGACATATTATCAGGTGGGCTGTATCTAATACAGACCACCTTATATTTTTGTTAAAATCGCCTTTATTTATTCTTTATTATTTATTTTTCTTAATTCTTACCACTTTTTTGTTAGCAAGATAACTTGAAAATGGCTTAATCAAATAAATTGAAATTTGGCACACATATGTATAGGCATATGGACAAAGCGCGGTAAGGATTTCAATCTTGACCTTGACTGATGATGTCATCTAGGCGCCATTTTGTGAAATTTTCTGAAAATAAACTCATGATCATATCTTCATAACCAAAAGTTATTTCTCATTCATATTTATCATGATCGAGGTCAATATCCGTCCGGTCAATTTCAGGTCAAATAACGCGCGCGTGCGCGTACCTCCGCGCGTCAGTGCGCGCGCAAAATTTTTAAATGCTCAAAATCGTCTCAAATTTATTTTGCATACGTTTCAAGTCATTTTAAGCATTTTATAAAAAATCGCGCACACGCGCATGCGCGCGCGTTTTCGCAAGTAACACCATTACAAAACATAGAATCGCCATTTTTTTTCTTTCATGATATTTCTCATATTTTTGCGAACAATTTGATACCATGTTTATCTCTTTATGACCATTGAGAAAAAGATGAGCGTCCATTCAAGATAAATGTCTGTGCGCGCGAGCTCTTGTAATACATACCATATATGGGCAAAAACATGCCTACATGTATACAAATTCCATTATAGCTCTTTGGGATGGAACTGGACCCCCAATATTTTTTCATATTTTGATAGAGAATGAGTCGGAAATATGATTTGAAGTCTCTTTTGGCTATTAAAATTATTTTGACATCATCATAATGGCCTTCGAACTAAAAATAGGAATTTGCATATTATGACGTCAGCATATTTATGGAAAATTAATTGTTTCTCTGTATATATTGATCGATTTTCTTCAAAATTTCGATATGTTGTAGCTAAGACAATTCTTTACAAGCGCAGTAATAACTATTTTTCATTTTGATGACGTCATCATAGTGAAAATTTTGATTAAAGGCCTCATGTCAAAAACTTCATAATTTGCGTGTTATGCCTATAGAAGGTGAATTTAGTTCACGTTATGAATCTACATGATATTGTCTTTTAAGAATTTGTAAGCAGTATGTCGCTTATTTTTGCTCTATTTTGTCTCAAATGTTAGTTGACCAGCCCACCTATACTTGTTCCAAACAAGTATTATATGTCTAGTTATTAATATTGTTACCAAATACTATCTTTCTATTCAGATATTACTATGACGGGGACATGATAGCCAAGGTACACGGTCAGAGGTTCGTCTATAAGTTTGTCTGTGATCTCCGGAGCCTTATGGGATATACGGCAGCAGAACTCGATAAACTCGTCAAGGAATGCCGACAAACTAAATTACATCGTGTGAGTGATGACATAGTCCAGAGCCATGTGACAATATCGAGTGCATAGCGATAGGAATGGACTTTGTCTGCGATCTTCGGAGCCTTATGGATTGCTCAATAAGCTTGTCAAGGAATGTGGACGAACTAGATTACATCTTGCGGGTGATGACAATGTTCAGAGCCATGTGACAATATCGAGTGCATAGTGATAGGAATGGATTTTTGTCAGCGATCTTCGGAGCCTTATGGGATACTCAACTTGTGAAGGAATTTCGACAAACTAGATTACATGGTGTGGGTGATGACATAATCCAGAGCCATGTAACAATTTGAGTGCATAGCGATAGAAATGGACTTTTGTCCGTGATCTTCGGAGCCTTATGGGATACTCAAGAAACTTGTGAGGGAATGTCGACGAGAGTGATGACATAGTCCAGGGCTCTGTCATGATACAGAGTGCATCGCAATAGGAATGGATTTTGGGTGAACAGCCTGCTTTTGTATAGCCTGCAAACGAATATGGGCATGCAGAAGGCATTACAACACGTGGATAATGATGTATTCTAGACACTGCACTGTAATGATATCAAACGCTCTTCCCCTCCGCACAGCAATACTTGGTTTATCCAGTATGTTCACGAACAGACTGCTTGTAGTATAAAGTCTGTGAAGGAATATGTAGGCAGGAGGAATTATGACGTGGATGATGACATTGTCAAGCCTACTGCGGTGATATCTAATGCATATTTTCTCCCTACGCACAGTATTAGTTGTACAGTCAAACCTGCTTTAGTGACCACCTGTCTACAAATGACCACCTGTCTACAAGGACCACACTTTTTGTTCCTTTTGAAAATGGTTTCTCATTGAAACATGTACTAAAGGAGCCTGTCTACAAAGACCACCTGTCTTGCAAAGACCACTTTTTGTGTTTCCCTTGGGTGGTCGCTGTAGACAGGTTTGACTGTATCATCCAATATGAAAGAAATTACTGCTTGTATACAGCTTGGGAAGAATGTCGCCAGAAAAAATGACAACATGCCGAAGGTGCAGATTGTGCAGAGTATCATATTGATATTGAGTGCACGGGATGCAAATCCGTGAATCTTCCTGTCCGGAGAGCAACCCTGTTTCTGTTAGGTGTATTGTCGAACAAACTGCTAGTTTAATGTATAAAGCGTTGTATTCTCTAGTGAACAATTGGACCAATTATTTATGTTGCTTGAAAAGCTTGTGAGTTTTGTGTAAGCTACTTTATAAAGAGAAGTTTGAGTTCTTGGAAGAGGTGAGAAATAATTTGTGAGCATTATCATTGTTATTATGCAAGTGTGGAAGAACATCAGATAAAAAATGTTCCATGAAAATCAAGGCTCTTCAAATGCCTAAATATTCTAAATATTGCATATCATGTAACATCATAAAAATCTGGACAGATTTTTATGCCACATGTTTGTCTCGTCCCATATACATCTTTCAGTGTACAGTACTCGTAGCTTTACCAAGACTGGGCCAAATTTGTATCACTTTGATGATTCCAGAACCTTGCAGTACACACCAATACTTATATGCTAGATGATCAACCTTTTCTGATCAATTCCACACCATTTCTTTCACAATGCTTTTGCATGACCAGATTTCAACTTTATCTTTAAAGATAAAGACCAGTTATGGTCATGCGATTGCATTGTGAAAAAAATGTGTGAAATCGATCAAAAAAGGTTGATAATCTAGCATAGATGTACTGCAAGGTTCTGGAATCATCAAAATGATAAGAAATTTGGCCCAGTCTTTATAAAGTTACAAGCACTGTACACAGAAAGATGTATATGGGACTACGCACACGTGCGCGACACGTGCGTTTTATCTCTCACATATCAATAAATACACTAATTTACCAAATATATCGATTAGTAGGCGGTTTCCCGGAAATTTTTATCATCATGTATTATTCAAAACATATTCTTTCACATGATTGCTAATAAGAGCTTCCATTTCATTTTTTGAAATTGGGGCGTTTCCAATACTGGTCTTTACCTTTAAGAACCATATAGCATTATTAGTTTGTTGAAGGAGAAAACCTGAAGAAGTCATGGAAAAGTGTGCAAGACCTTCAAATTTGTTGACCCTTTCAACACACCTGTTTTTTTTCTTCTCCAAACCATAGTAAAATATTAAACAAACCAGAATTTTGTTTTTGTGATAAGAATCATAAGGATATTGCAAATCGGATTGCTCACAAGTTTGTCAAAAGTTCTGTGCATGCAGAAGTTTTTGGTACTGTATTACAATGTGCTTTATCCATGCATAGATCAGCTAAAACCATCCTGATGAAAGGGGCCATTTTTTTAAGTAATCAAATTTAATGCATCATTCTCTGTTAAAGATAACCATGAATTCTAGTAATGATAGAACATAGATTGTCACAGAAACCAATAAAATTACACTGAAAGTTCAAGATTGCAAATAAATGACATGTGCCAAACGATTTTGGAAGTAAAGTTTTATAGGGGCTGAGAAATGAGCACAGAAAGATAAGGAAATCAAGGTAAAAAACTTTGAAGTTTAAAACCACAACGTTAACTTAAGTTAACCTTGCTATTGAGACGTAAATCAATTTCTTGACTTCATTTGAGCTTTTTTTGTTCTTATTAATTTCCAATAAACCCTGCCAGTGTTCTCCAATATTTTGAGAAATGGTACTCTAGATTACAGACATTTATTCCTCAAACTTGTTTTTTATTTCTTTACTTATTTTACAAATGAATTGTATTATAGTGTAATAAAGTGTAATATATCATTTTTGAAAACAATGAGTGCTCATGTCTGAGATTGTTATTTTATGAATGTTTGTATGGTGTTTTAAAGGTATTACAAAGTTCTGGGAAATTTTGAAAATTTGGTGGATAGTGATTAGTGAATCTCTACAATTTTGATATATTTGGATTCCCCTGTGGATGTATTATAAACAATAGAAAATTTAGCCCCTTAAAAACTTCTGTTTTCAAGAAAAATTGAATATAAAAATTTTACCGGTGCTCCCGGTAAATTTCGATAAATTTCTAATAGCGCCTACAGTCATACAATGGTAGCTGCGACCATGGAAATCTCAGAATATGTAGTTGTGATATATAGTTTCCAAACGGGAATAGCTAATCGGTCGATCTGAGTCAAGAAACATTGTTTTATAGCTTAATTAATATCTTGACCTTGTGAGGGAGCTATACAACATAAAGAGTTTATTATTTACAATTTCAGAACTTTTGACTCAATTTCAACCGCGACAACGATCACTGAATATTGTAGAATCGCATATGCTTCCAATATGTTCATTTGAACCAAATTCATGACCCCATACCAAAACTTTGTATTACCTTTAATCTTTACAATGATGCAACTTGACAAAGCGATATGATCATATTGTCGCTGGAGAAAAAAAGAAGAACAGCAATTCAAGAAAGGTTAGACATTAATAATAATGTTCAGTTCTTTTATTTTCTTCTCTCACGTTTTTTCTTTCTCTCTTTCTTTCTGTCCTTCACTTTTTACATGTATGCCTGTATTTTGTCTTTACTTTGCCATAAGAGTGGTTTTGGGGCTCTTGTATTTTTTCTCTTTAACAAATTTGTTTACCTGCCATACGCTATTGCATGCTGGTGACTGCTCATCCTTCCTTCTTTTTCAATCCTCTACAATTTTTGTGTTCTGAAGTAAATGTCAAACACTACAATTAACAGCAAAAAGAAGACCACATACACATATCAGGTAATACATGGAGTATACCCAGACATACTCTTATAGGGGGTGTGCATGCCGCTGTACTGGATCTCTTTTTCATAAAAAACATGGGTCCCATTAAAAAAAAAAAAAAATTAAAAAATGGGGGTATAATTTGCATGGCAAACACCCAAAAATTGTGAAAAATGGGCTTTACCTCGAGAAAAAGTTAAGAGCACAATTTTTTTTTGTCCCGGAAATTGAAAATTAAGCCGACCGATATTTTGTTCAGTAGGTTTTTTTTTTTTTTTTTAAATGGGGGGGGGGGGGGGGGGGGGGGGGTTCCTCCAAAACACATACATAAACAAAAATTGAGGGGGAGCGGTTAAACCACCCCCTGCTTATGGGTTATGAAGCACCTTACCTTATACTTAGTTTTTGGTTATAAGAAAATCCTTATTCAGTCAGGTTGCTTACATTTTATTGAACTAATTAATTTGCATAAGAAAATATATTTATGCTGTAAAAATTCTTCCTTTGTACAAATATGTATCAAAAAATATTAAAATGTATTACCGTCACCTTTTCTTTTTTTATTTTGAAAAAATCTATTTTTTCCCTCCCAAATTGCAGAATTGTATCACAATTTGTACACTTGATTGAATATATTGTTTATTATAAGTTTTGGTAAATAATTGTTAAGTCAGAATATGGTGCGCTTAGAGACACCAGTATTAAGCGCCTTATAAATATTGTTTATTATTATTATTATTATTATATTACTTGGATAGGTCTACTCATATATGGAACATATTTTATTTAATTTGTCCGTTTTTAATGTATGAGACAATGTAGGCCTACTATGATTATACTGTAAGAACAATGATGTTCCTATTTATCATTTGTATAATTATGAAAATCTAAATAAAGGCAAAAAAGCTTTTACAAAAAAAAAAAAAAAAAAAAAAAACTTTATCTCACATAATTTGGCATACCAGAATCAAAGAAACAGAGCTGCAGAAGAAAGAGCAAGACGCCCTCTCACATCAAGCCTGGCGGAAATCATCGAAATCGATTGATATTTAGCGCCAATAAACCCGACAAAAACAACAAGAGCTGAGCAGACGACCGATCACAAAAATGGCATCCTCTGATTCTGTGGACGTGGAAGACGAAACTATTTTGACCGCCGTTTTTAAAGATTCTTTCCCTGGTAACGTATTTTCTTATACACATTCCATTTTATATGCTTTAAGAAACCAAATATGATGGATAAAAATTGTGTTTTCTTCTTCGTTTCGGTGATTCCATGTGTTGTAATTTGTTTGGGAGTAAATTTGTACAGTGCCCCATTCGTTTATTTTTGTGTTTGTGGTGTGGGCGCTTGTCCACAACTGTGACCATTTGGACCCGTGACTTGTTTTTTGGTTGTTGTTGCGTAAATATGGTTTATCGGAGCGAGTGCTGTGCAGTATGGCGGTATTCTAAGAAGACAATTTTTCATGGAAAACTGATGTTTTGTCATGAGCTGATATTTTGATAATCAATAGAAATTGCAACTGTTTTTGTGTGAATAGAATCACCAAAATTTCAAACAATCATGGACATGTGCGCATGTTTGCGCGATTTTCTGTTCTGGAGGTTGGCAGCTCTGGGTCCCGTCTTACAAAGAGTTGTGATTGATCTTGTAGAGATATGAGTAGGGTGTCTGAACGATTTTCAATTTTCAACTTGGGATCGTTTTTCACCATTTTTGTTTGATATTTGAATATAAAATTAGGGTGTCTGATCGCGCACCCCAATGTTGTGTGCTAAAACCCTTCCCATAGAGATTGTACGCTTCCCTATGTGGTCTACGTGCATTGCGCGACCATCCAAAATTGGTCAATGATTTTATGAAAAAATTTGAAATTCAAACCTTTATAACAAATGATCCTGAAGGTGAAACTCAATAAATGAGGTGTCATATGAAAGAGCAGGTTTTTCTCCATATTCCCCATAGGGGGCCACCCCCAGAATTCTAAAAAATATCTTGGTCAAAACAGCGATTGAAATGTTGTTTGCATCCTAGCTCCAAAATTTGCCACTTTCCTGAGCTGCGCCCCCGCGGCTTTAAGCAGGGCTAGACGTAAGGATAATATCCAGATGCTTTTTTTTCGCTAGCCCCAAGGGATCATTTGTTATAACAGTTTGAAAATACCCTTCCCACATTTTTGGAATCAGCTAATTAGGGAGGCGTGAGCTCCGCTCAGTCCAAACCATGGTTACATCGTAACATGTGCGCTTATAGTGAATGAAAGTATGGGTGGCCGATTCTCGCCATAGAACCCGGAAGTGAATACACGTTGTAGTCAATGGCAATATCGCGGATATCGCGATATTGCCATTGACTACAACGTGTATTCACTTCCGGGGTTCTATAGGGGAACGGCCACCCATACTAGTCAATGGCACATATCGCGGAGACAGCGTGGCTCAAGCTTGCAAGTCGCGCATTGGCTGAGCAACTTGCGTACGATATGCATACGCTTGCATATCGCGCGATACAGCTGTTTGGCTAAATTTAGCAAAACAACATAACTCTGCGTGTACGTCTTTTTCGTCGATTCTGAGCAAAATGCTATGAATATTTCAGCATTTTGAAGGGGCTGTATCTTTTGATAGAAACATCGGCGAGACTTGAAATTTGAAATGTATTATCTGATTACATTTTTAATTCAAATATCAAACAAAAATGGTGAAAAACGATCCCAAATTGAAAATTGAAAAATCGTTCAGACACCCTAATAAAATGTTATCAGAATAATACATTTCAAATTTCAAGTCTCACCGATGTTTCTATCAAAAGTTACAGCCCCTCCAAAACGCTGGTATATTCATATCATTTTGGTCAACATCGACGAAAAAGACGTCCACGCAGAGTGATGTTGTTTTGCTAAATTTAGCCAAACAGCTGTATCGCGCGATATGCAAGCGTATGCATATCGTACGCATGCTGCTAAGCCAATCCGCGACTTGCAGCTTGAGCTACGCTGTCTCCGCGACATGTGCCATTGACTAGTATGGTTGGCGTTCGAGGCACAATAAACCCGGAAGTGAATGCACGTTATAGTCAATGGCAATATCGCGGAGATGTCTCCGCGATATTGCCATTGACTATAACGTGTATTCACTTCCGGGTTTATCGAGGGAATTGCCAACCATAATTTCAGTCACTATAATGTGTAATTGAATTTGGGGTTTCGTTCGTGCGCGGAGATGTTACGCGATGTAACCATGGTTTGGACTGAGCGGAGCGCACGCCCCTAATTAGCTGATCCACCAAATAGCGAGAAGGGTATTTTTTAAACTGTTATCAGTTGTGATCCCTGGGGGCTAGCGAAAATATAATCACATAGAATTGTTCCTTAGGACTGGGACTACTTATCGATCGGGGCGTCATATCTCAAAAGTGACAAACCTCAGAGTTAGCCAGGACACAATGTTTAAATTGCTGTTTTGACCAAGATATTTTTAAAATTTCGGGGGCTACGCCCTTTGGAAATATTGGAATTCACCTGCTCTTTCATATGACACCTCATTCATTGATATCACCTTCAGGATCACAACAGATAAAGGTTTGAATCTCGATTTGAAAAAAAAAAATTGACTTTTTTTGCATGGTCGCGCAATGCACGTAGGCTGCATAGGGATGCGTGTAATCTCTATGGGAAGAATTTTAGCACACAACATCGGGTGCGCGATCAGACACCCTAATATGAGTGTGAGGTATTGTGAATGGATATTTGAAAGCGTGTTCACTCGTCACACAAACATAGTCTAGAGTAAAGGAGCCGGTAATCGGCCAGCTCCAGTTTTCGGCCGATTGGTTGGATGCAAGGTAAAATCACTCTAAAATACATCGCATAATAGCATAACACATATCCCACACATACCATACCATGCCAGTGTCACCGAAGAACCACATTTGCAATGGAAAATATATCCTAAAATATCACATTTAGCGATGTAATCGCCGGTCCCGCTACCCAAATCTGAAAAATCGAGTATCTTACGCGTGTCTGTAAGAAATATGGGTACCATAAAATGAGCTTTATTTCAAGTATTTTTCAGATTTAGAGCCCGATTTTGTGCTAGTCGCAAGCTCAAAAGTATCTCATCGCATGTATTAAATCAATGCAGCCGCACACCGCGACGCACACACGATATCTCTGTCTAATTCTAGATTCCAACTTCCGATCACCGCTGTGCCTGTCTTCGGCCAGGTGAGCACCAGGGAGCTCTGGCGTGGGATACCTGCTCCGCCCGCATGTGCTGTACATCAGCGCGGAAACGCATGGCGCGCGCGAGCGCTTCCTATTGACTTTGTACATGCGGCCGTAAACTGAAACGCTCGGCCGATAACTGGCTCCAAAACAGTGAAAATTGAAATGAATATTGTCATGGCAATTCGTGATTTTTTCTGGGATTCTTTTTTTGTTTAAATAATAATAATATTTGCTTCATGATTTGAACAAGAAATGATAATAAATAGATAGTAAAGAGTCCTAAAAATAGGATTTTGTCTTAAGTGGCCGAAAACGGGCTCCTTTACTCTAACTCTTATTTTTATTTAGCTACAAGGAAACAAGGTTGCACTGACAATAAAATACATAAAAGAAAGTATTCCCTTTTCGTTATGTTTATTGGGTACTCAGGGCGCGACAAACCCGCTTGCCCGACGTCCCGGGGCAACCAAATTGAGCCGTCGGGCAAGTAAATCAAATTATCACTTGCCCGATTCGGGCAAGTGATACTTTTACAGTAATTTCCTAGTGTCCAAGAACTCTACCATTCACCCGTCAACTTCTTACCCGTCGTCAAAATCCAGAAGCAAAAAAGCGATCGTTCCGATTTCGAAAAAACTTCACAGACAGCTAGCCAGCTCAGCTAGCTCAGCGCGCATGCAACAGTGACACTTCAAGCCATGAATGCCGCTCCGCCTCCACGCACGGCCGGCCGTGAGCTAGCTAGAGACAGCTAGCGCGATCGTACCAGCTGCGAGCTTATTCGCGCTCTCTCTCTCTAGCTCTGCAGGCCGCGCCGACAGGCCTTTGCTATTCTCTGATTGCCGATTGGTTGAATCACGCCAAATATGACGTCATTATTCTAGGGAAATGAACACGTGCGAATCGGAATGGAATAAACAACAGGGATTTTCTAGTAAGTACAAAAAGTCAAATGTTGATATTTATTCATAATGACTGTTAATGATTGTGAACATATTATTTAAAACTCGCTGCTCATATAAATCAGATGAATGTTTTTGTCTCGTTTTCAATTTATTACTGCGGTCTCAAGATCAGAGTCCTTTTTCGCTTTAAAGTTTGGGCAAGTGGAAATATTGTTTGGGCAAGTAAATTGAAAACCCACTTGCCCGACAGGGCAAGTGGTGAAAAAAATTCTTGTAGCACCCTGGCCGTACTGATGAGGCTGGCCGTACACTTGCAAAGTGTAGCCAAGCACAAGCCGAAGAATCGGAATGAAAATGCATAAATGGTAAATGTGAATATTGCACGGAGATTACATAATGATCAATGATGATAATAAACATGAATAAATGCGATGTACATAATGAACGTGAATAAATGCGATGTACATAAATAGAGCTTACGACAATAGTAGAAATGAAGTCGAAAGTCCAATGAAGATGAAGAGAGTTGAGAACGAAGGAAGGGGCTCACGCGATGAAATGTGCGGAGGCTTGAAGAGGCGGAGATGTAGCTTCGTTGTCGTGGCTGAAGAGCCGTGAAGAATCTCGACGCTGACGTCCGTGATGAAGATAGTGAAGAAGCTCTCAGGCGAGAAGAGAAGAGAAGAGAAGAAAGTGACGCTCGACGATGAAACAGTGAGTCGTTTGATGTCGGAGGCCAAGGTGGAAAATGCAGACATCAAAGCAAGTAGTGGTGCTGAGCAGTGAGTCGCTCGATTGATGAGCCGAACTTTGAAGATGAATGTTTAGATGAGCTGCGGTGAGTCGAGCTCATGTGGTGAAAGGCTACCGGTGAAGAAACTGGCAGCTCCCCGCGGAGAATCAAACGCCATGTCGGATATTGATTTAACTGTTCCACTGGAAGACTGCAGCCCGATGAACACGGCAGAGAAAGAGTTGACGTGCCGTAGAAAAGACGAAAGGCACAGAAGAATACAGCCTGGAGAGGAAATTGCGGAGACGTCTTGACTCGACCAAGGTGAAAGCGGGAGTGGAGAAAAACCTCGTGGCGTTGAAAATACGCGGGGTGAACAGTGCGGAACCACGATGCGCGATTGGAAAGAAATACACACGTGGCCCGAATAATGAATATAAATAAGTAGCGTGATGGAAAAATACTGGAGACATGAATGTACGGTGAAAGTAGGGCGAATGTAAGTAGGGCGAATGTAAGAGCCGCTACAATCTAAATCAATCGTAAGTCCTCCGATCAATCACAAGTTTGCAGTCTCTTATCTCGGATCTAGAGTAAAGGAGGGGGTAATCGACCAGCTCCAGTTTTCAGCCGATCCGTTGGATGCATGATAAAATCCCTTTAAAATACATCGCATAATAGCATAACACATATCCCACACATATCATACCATGCCAGAGTCACTGAAGAACCACATTTGCAATGGAAAATATATCCTAAAATATCACATTTTAGCGATGTAATCGGCGGTCCCGCTACCCAAATCTGAAAAATCGAGTATCATACACGTGTCTGTAAGAAAATAGGATTTTGTCTTAAGTGGCCGAAAAACGGCTCCTTTACTCTAGTTGC
Organism: Strongylocentrotus purpuratus; assembly: GCF_000002235.5. Taxonomy (NCBI): domain Eukaryota; kingdom Metazoa; phylum Echinodermata; class Echinoidea; order Camarodonta; family Strongylocentrotidae; genus Strongylocentrotus; species Strongylocentrotus purpuratus. The sequence goes on along the minus strand of NW_022145594.1, from coordinate 3,411,316 downwards.
AATTGATATCAATCGCAAATTAGTTGCGATTGATATCAACTCTTTGTAAGACGGGGCCCTGAGCTCTGCGTACATGGATGAGTGATGGCTGCTATGTCAGCTTGATGAATGATGGAGTAATTCCTTTTGCAGCTCACAGTTTATGGCAGTAGAGGTCCGCAAATTATGTTTTCCTCATGTATTTTGAGTAGGCCTAGTGACCAAAGGGATGTAGAGTAAGGGAGGGGGTTTTCGGCCACTTAAGACAAAATCCTATTTTTTGGACTCTTTACTTCCTATTTATCATTTCTTGTTCAAATCATGAAGCAAATATTATTATTTAAATAAAAAAAGAATCCCAGAAAAAAATCACGAATTGCCATGACAATATTCATTTCAATTTTCACTGTTTTGGAGCCGGTTATCGACCTAGCGAGTCAGTTTACGACCGCATGTACAAAGTCGATAGGAAGCGCGCGCGTGCGCCGTGCGTTTCCGTGCTGATCTATAGCACAAGTGGGCGGAGCAGGTATCCCACGCCGGAGCTCCCGGGTGCTCCCCTTGTCAGGGTTGGGCGGTAAATACCGGTGGCGGTAATTACCGGCAGTAAATACCGGTAAATACCGTCCAGTAAATAAGATGCGCGTCCGGTAAATATGTAAAAAAACGGGAAATATGATTCTAATTCTCTATTTATTAATAATTTTACTTGTTTTTAGCCTCATAACTGAAAATATTGTTCTGAAATAATTAGCAGCACAATCCCCATAGTAGGAACACACAAAACAGATTTATAAAATACTCACTGCATACAAAATTGTACAAACCCAAACGAATGGCATTTTGTTCATATGGGTCATTCCATCGGGTTGGGTCTTTTCAGCATTTTCACGTGTTCGAATGTTTAGAAGCTATTTACTCAAATTTGAATGTATTTTTAGAAAAATAAAAGTATCAGGCCTTAAATTAATCGACGGCCATCGACGGCCAGGCCGTCGATGCCCCTATGACTGGCCGCGGTGCCCTCCCAAAAAAAGATATATTCACGGCCAAAAAGGCCGTGCCCTTTTTTTTCCAACTGGACGTGCCCTTTTTATTTTAAATTTGCGCACATAAAACCACCAATTGCGCCCATAATCATCTAAAACTAGACGGCAAGGCGCAAGTGTTTTCCGTGAAAATGCGCCCATAAATTATTAGAACAGTAAAAATAGACGAATCACGAACAGTTTGCCGCCCACGAGCTCTCTTCTAGCTTCGTATTTAGTGCTTTAATAAGGCGCAAGTGCCGTGAAAATGCGCCCTTTGTTATTATATAGGCAATGCGCTAGCGCACGTACCGTACGTACGTACGTTCATATTATGCGATCGCATGATATGCATATATGGTGCATGCTGTTGACGCACGCACGTACTTACAAATCGAAGGCCAGGATCAAGAAAACAAATCGTCAAATGGAGAAATAAACAAGCATTCAAATAGTCATTAGAGATCTGTCGAGGTTTGTTTGTAGGCCTAGTTTATTATTTTATCTCAAATAGAATTTAGAATTATCTTATTAATAAGTTAAGAACACCTACGATGTTCTCGATCGTAGTTACTCTCATTTTGCCACCAGCCGACCTCGCTTCAAAAAGCTACCCCGCCAGCTTCCCAAGACGAACGTTTCGAGTCCCGGTAAAATTCCGAGGGTGCATCGGTTTCGCTGGCAAACTTCCAGCCCGACAGCTTCCCACCAAAAGTGGCGAGGGTGTGTGTGCGAGGACCGATTTTGGTTTCGTGAATGCACGTTACGCAACTGAGCTGAGCTGAGCGTGTCACTTTCAGCTGTCGAATGTCTATAAGGACATTTTTACATCTTATTTCATTAGTTAGGCCTATGTAGACCTTTCTATACAACAGTTAAAAAGATAATTTCTTCAAATTTGCTCGTACTACCGAGAGAGTGGCGGAAGGTTTGTGTGTGAGGTGCGATTTTGATTTGGAATACCCGGCCCGGTAAACTTGCCAATTAAGTCCTTCTGACTTTCGATGTTTGTGAAATTGACAATTTATTTATTCATTTGCTCATCAATATTTTTAGTTACTTTAAAATACTGTTTAATGTGCAAGTTTGATGTTCTTAATCAATCTTTCCTGTTCATATTGTTAAGATTAAAAAGTTATTAATTTGATCGTTCGATCTATTCACATTATGAAATTATTTTGTAGAGTCTAGACTCTCTTTGAACTTATGATTAGATAAGCGGCCTATCTGTTTTTGGAAAATTGCCCCTTGCTCTGGTAAATCCCCGTGGCAAAGGGCAACTTAAAAAAAAAATTGCCCCTTGCTCCTGGCTGCTAAATCTAAGGCTTGCGGGCCGCCGCCTTGTTTGCAGGCGCGTAGCCAGAGTTTGGTGTTTGGGGGGGCACATACATGTAATCGATCGAGGTCAAAAAAGGGGTCTACAAAATTTCAACCGATCCTGGAAATTTTAGGGGGGGCACGTGCCCCCCCCCCCAAAAAGGGGTCTACAAAATTTCAAACCGATCCTGGAAATTTTAGGGGGGGCACCCCCCCCCCCCCCCCCCCCCCCCCCCCCCCCCCGTGGCTACGCGCCTGCTTGTTTGTATGTACCGTAGACCTCTATACATTCTGTGAAGAAGCTGGTGCTAAAAGTCATGGGAAATTGATCCTGCACAAGTTTCATAAAATACACATGACATCTAACAAAAATAGAATCAATTTTTTTGGCCTCATACTCGATGCCCTTTTTGTAAAATATTTTGGCCTCGATGCCCTTTTTTTAAAAATATTTTGGCCTTGGTGCCCTTAAAAATATGAGGTACTCGAGGCCAAACTGGCCTTGCCCTAAAAATGACGAAATTTAAGGCCTGAAGTATGTTATATTGAAGAGTAATGTAGTACAGAATAAATAAACATGAAAACAGAAACTTCTTCATCATATTTTTTTTTTTGGTGAGAGTTTTACTACCGATGTCTCAGCGATTTTGAGGGTGAAAGTTGTGACATGAAAACATGTCATTTTCATGAACTTATTTCTGGAAAAAAGTTCATCATAATGCAATGTTTTCTACTTAAAACATGTCACCTTTAGTACCCCTACTATGTCTGAGAAGCTCAAGTGAAATGTGCAAAAAATTGGCAAGTTATTCCATATTGAAAAAACACAATACCTACGTTACCAACAATGTCCTAGGCACTTTTTTCGTAACGGCGGTAATTCTAGCATTTTACACAAATTTAGCAGGATATTTTCTCAGAAAGTTTCATCTTATTAGGAAGGTACAACCCCTCATGAACATATGTAGAAAGAATGATGATTAAATCGGTCGGTAAATATAAGAAAACAATTAATTTACCGCGAAAATCGGGCGCGATGTCCTTCGTAATTTGGTAACGTAGGTGTGAAATTACGGTGTTTGAGATATAAACCAGCCCGCTAGCTTCAGTTTTCGGTGTTAAAATGACCTACTAGCATAGAGATATATATCTCTATGCCTACTAGTTATTCACGAATGCGCAGAACATGTTTTTTGCCGGACTGCGACGACCTACCCCTACAGTGCAACCACAAACGTGAAGATGTCTTTGTAACGTGGTGCAGCCATTTTCGCCCGTCAGCGCCCAAATTGGTACGTAATATGTTTTTTAAGTTATTTTTATGGCCCGAGTTATTATCATGGACAATGAAATTCCATGTTTTAAAAATGTAATTCCGTTTTAAATTGTGTTATTTTCAACTTAAACCGGTTTTCAAACCATCACATGTGAGTGAATATTTTACTGTTGTCCCACATACTGATATATGTGTTATAACGAAACGTGCAAAATCAATGCCGGACTTTTACCCTTAAAAAGCTAGTTTCTTAAACAGAAATTGAATTTTGTTATAAGAATCCCGTAAATAATGATATTCATGATGTTCCTACACCTCAGATTTTTTCTGACAAGTGTTAAATTAATTAATATTATTTATATGGTGCCATTAATTGTCATTGAACAATGATGGCTAAGCCTAACGAAAAACACAAGTTATTGAACATTGCTTCCTTCAAGTTAGGAAGTTCAATCTGAGACCCGAAATACACAACTTTTTTGGCAAAAAAGGGGTTGAGGGTTGGGGTTGAGATAGAGAAGAATGGGTTAAAGGGGAGGGCACCCCCCCCCCCCCCCCCGATTCAATTAAAATTGGATACATAATAATGTAATGAGCCTTTTTTTTAATTTAAATTTTTTTTATAAATGAAATAATCATTGATCTGGCTCCCCTTCCCCCCTCATCCAAAGGTTGAAGTGAGGGATAAGGGGCTTCACTACCTTCCCTCCCCCTCCAAATAATGATAAATAACAATTATAATTTTTTAACAAAAATTTATAATTCAACACAAATATTAAACTTAAAAGAAAAATCAAAATGAACAACCAATAATAATACCTACTTCTATTTGGGCATGCAACGAGCCAAAAGTGAGGAACTCCCTATCCATCTTGCAATCCTCTGTCTAGTTGTTCCATCCTTAATTCTTACAATTTGATTTTACAACAGATCTAGATAGAAGTACTCAATAATTGCAAACACAACACACGTTTGAAATGAAAAATCACAGAAACAGTTTACAGTTTTGTTTATTTTTATCTCATTTAATATTCTGTACTCATTGGTTTTTATTTATTTCTTTTCATGCATATTTATTAGATTGCTGCATCCATTTCATTCATGGCTCCTCTGCCTCCCTTGAGGATTCAGCTCCGGCAGAGAGAGATCAAGAGAGCAGGCAAAATGACCAGTCATCGAAACCTTCCTGGAAAACAGATCTTTCCAATCTAATCACTATTTTGAAGAAGATATAAAGTTGATCATTGATATCTATCAATATACCTCTTGTATGAATACTGTTTTTTAATTTACTGATCAAGGGATAAAATATATTTCAGATGACATTTGATGTAGTCTGTCATTTTTCAATGAGTATAAGAGGATAGTTACTCTAATATCATACTGATGTTACTCGGACATGATGTCCGTGTAACGTTGGTAACTGGAGGTGTTGAGGTGAATATAGACCATAAATCTTGCAGGTTTCCTTTCAATTGTGTTATCATCTCATTAAATATGTTTCATGCATCAATTAATTGGCACATTTCATGGAATGTAGCCAAGATTTTCTATGCAAGAGAAAAGATTACCCTTTAGAAAAAAACATGATATGAAGATTGCTAGTTCCTCATTTGTTTCATGTTTATAAATTGATATAATGTTGCTGTGTTCAAGTTTTAAGTATTCTAAACTATTGCTCCCATCATCTAAATGTTTTCCACACACAAAAAAGTGGAGTACAGACTGTGACAAAGTTTCAGATCAGAAAATAAATGAGCAAGTAAAAAAAGATGTCCTTGTAACGTTGGTTTTTTGGTGTGTCTGTTTTTTCATTTTAAATGAAAGTGTGCGAAGGAATACACACAATTCCAGTGGAATCTATTGAAGAATGGGTGTTAAAAACAGGATATAACAATAAACAAATTATTTAACAACTCTGAATTTTGAACCTTCATGTCACAATTTATGACCCAACCCGATGGAATGACCCATATGCTAATTAATAGGTATTCATGAATATGGTAATTAGCAACTGGGAACCAAAACCTTCTTACAAGTTACTTTTATTGTAAAGTTTAAGATATTTGAATAAAATCAGTGAAAATTTGAACAAAATCGGGCAAGGAATAAGGAAGTTAAAGCATTTTGAAAGGACTAGTCACTAGAGGGCGATATTCAATTTGATGACATCATTTGTGGACAACTCTCCATGCCTTTTGTACATCAAATTTCATGTTTTTCCTTCTTTCTTGTGATTGAGATAATAGAATGCAAAATGATATTCTACTTCACATGTTATGAAATCCGATCAAGAAGACAAATAAATAGGAAAAAAACAAAAGACTTGTGAAATTTTAGGGATTTTACCTTGCGTCCAATGGATCAGCCGAAAACTGGAGCTGGTCGTTTACCCCCTCCTTTACTCTATCATCGTGTTTGATGATTTTTCATGATGAACGATTTAACTGACTGCTAAGAAAGCATGTAGGTCTAGTAAACAACAAGGGAGCTGAACCTAGCTAGGAGAATAGCAGAAACACCTAGAAAATGTCTGAATTGATTACAAAAGTGAAATGTTTTTTATTTCTTGTTTCTTTTTTTTTCTTTCCATCTCTAGAATCATGGCGGGAGAATCCAGACTTTGCCTTGTACCTGACGGAGCTCAGCTCGTTTGGAGTGGACAAACTATGTAAGTCATTTGTTCATTTTCTAAATTAACCAAATTTAAATACCATATAAAATTTCCTGGAAATAGACTAAGAAAACTGTAAATATTTATGTTTTCAGATTAACTAATATTAATTATATTACATGTAAAGTATCTATTTTGGATATACCTTTGCATTGTGTTATGAAATATGTTGTTTAGAAATGAAATGTGATGTTATTTTCAAATTGATTGTAAATTGTCATGTAATTCAGCTGAGGCTGCGAAAGGATAATAATAAAACAAACTAAACTGAAATGATCCAGATCTGATTCTCTTCCTTTTCTCTTTTCTTTATCCAATGCTGCTCAGCTCGCGAGCCAGAGAGGTTGTCAGATGAAAGGTCACAGGTCCTTCAACAGACTCAAGAGCTAGCATTCGATAACTACAAGACATTCATTGAAACGGCAGACTGTTCCAGGGAGATAGTGGAAGATGTAAGCTGTTTGATTCACGTTCTGTAAACTTTTTCACTTAGAAATGTAGTATGAAGTCCTTCATGAATGTGACTATGATAATTATGATTAATGAAATCGCGATGCTAACTTAATGCACAGAGAGAAAGAGAGAGACAGAGGGGGGGGGGGGATCTTTGTGTCTTTTGCTCTGGCTTACTTTTCAGTTGGTTATTGGGTTCTTTTTACCCTGATTAAAATATGTGTAAATTGTAGGTGAATTGGCGTTTGGTCTACAACCAGTTTATCTACTACACAATTACTGTATTCTCTTGATGATTGTTATTCATGATCGAATGATTATTAGACCATATGGGTAGTAGGCAAAATGGGCATTAGACAATCTGGGAATCAGATCAACTGGAAATTAGACTAAATGAGCAATAGACGAAATGGGTAGTATACTTATTGGAGATTAGACCAAATGACTATGAGCCTAAATGGTCAATAGACCAAATGATGAGTATACAAATGACTACAGGTATTAGATCATGTGGTTAGTAGATGGGCTGGGTGTAGACCATATGGGAATAGACCTATTGGGTAGTAGACCATCTGTTAGATCAAACAGTAATAAAACAAATTGTTTCACATCTCTGTATTGTGATTTTTTTTCTCACCTTTGTTTACACGTGTTTTTGTGCCTTTCAGTTTGCAGTTGTAGAGCAGCACCTGAACCACTTATTAGACAAATTACCAGACTTCAGCGAAGGATGCAACCAGTTCCTGAAGGAAGCACAGCAAATCAGCTCCAGGTAAGAAGAGGGGAAGAAGTGAGAAAGAAGGAAAAACAAAAGAATAAAAAACAGAAGGAGATACATGTACTGTAGATACCTAGATAAAGAGATGACAAGAGATAGATAGATAGTTGTATAGATGAATGAATATAGATAGATAAATAGATGAGAGTATAGATAGTGAGAGAGGTTGGGTTTAGGATTAATCAAAGAAATACAGCTAACTCGATCTGCATAATTCAAAGTTGCACAAGTCAAATTTTCTGAAAGTCATATGAATTTTTTGGACCAAACTATGCAAAACGTGTCATTTCCACTTCATAAGTCAAATTTTGAATAAGGTGAACTACTTTGTGCAGTTTTAACAGATTCGTCCTGTGTAAGATGTAAAATGTAGTAAGTTAGGGAAAATACAAGGAATCATATTTTGTATGTTACTGGGCTCAGTCACCAACTTTCTTTTCTCTCCGTCTTGCAGCCGGAGAATGAATTCCTTGACGCTTTCCAAGCACACCCAGCTGTTGGAGATCCTTGAGATACCTCAGCTCATGGATACCTGCGTCAGGAATGCTTACTATGACGAAGCCTTGGAGCTGGCAGCGTATGTCAAGCGATTGGAGAAGAAACATGCTGGCATTCCGGTTATAAAGGTATATGCAGGCCTGATAAAAAAACAATTTAAATCAGTTTCCCGATTACACGATTCCCCCCCCCCCCCCCGATTTCCCCCTTATTTTCTCTATTCTTCCCTATTATTTCCCAACTTTTCTTACTCAAAAGGGGGGGGGGGGGGGGGGGAGTTGTTAGATGTCATTTTTTTCCCCGAATCCTCTTCTTTTTTTAGTGCTCACTATCACCCCTGTATATGGAGTCTAAGTTCTCACCAGTGCGTAATGGTTTAAAGTGACTCGGTAATATTGCCTCAGATTCTGAAACAAAATGCTGGGTTTTGATTTAGATTTCGTGCTGCAATCATTATTATAAACCTTTAGGTCAGTCAGGAATCCCTTGACTTTTACAAACCAATCGCCTGTCTGATTACCAAGATATTTATGATTGAAATCGAAATTTCATTTTTCGTTTTCCTAACAGTTTTTATAACACTACAGTTAGTATGGTAAAACCAGCGTATCAAAGATTTTAACTTTTTTGAGGCACTTCATGATCATTTTGAAGCACAATTTTTGTTAGGGCTTCAATTTTACACCTTGTCACAGACACTGATAACATGTAGAGCCATGCATCTCAGATTTAACATTGTTAAACAATGCCTTTAATGCTGTTTGGTCTACACCCAGCCCGTCTACTATCCACATGGTTTTATAATCCTTTCGTCTACTTATCATTGGTCTAATAACCATTTAGGCTAATATTCATTCTGTTTAATTTCCATATGGTCTAATGTCCAATTAGTGTACTACCCATTTGGTCTATTGTCTAATTAGTCTAATAGAGGTGTTGTGGTCGAGTGGATACGTCGCCGGACTGTCGATCACAAGGTCCGCGGTTCGAGTCCCGCCGCCGCACTAATGTCCTTTGGCAAGATATTGATCTACATTTGCCACACTCCACCCAGGTGAAGTAAATGGGTACCCGGTAGGAATTTATTCCTTGAAATGCTAGAGCGCTATAATGGCAGCACAGCTAAAGCCGGGGTAATAATAATATCCAATATGTCATGCGCAGTTGAGTATATACATATAGAAACTGCGCATTATAAATTTACAATTATTATTATTATTATATAATAACCAGTTGGTCTAATTCCCAATCTTTCTAATGCCCATTTTGTCTACCATCCATAACTTGGAACTATTTTGCTCTATGTAGGCTTTCACCTAAAGATGTCGCAATTGAAAATTCATTAACCCTTACTGTACTGGGGGGGGGGGGGCCTGGGACCCTCAACATTTTCGGAGATAGCGCCGCAACCGCTTGGAATTTTGAATGGTCGTTTCATGACTTTTTCCCTCAAGTCTTACGCACATTTTAATACCATTTTCGTCGAAATCGGATATGCCTGTAAGGTGTTAAGGGTTAAATCAGTGGTAGTGATGTTGGTAAAATACCCTGCCTTTAAACATTCATTGTAAGTTTCCAGTTGCTATAATCTGTTTTTGTTTAATAGTCGGTTCTTGTACAGCGCTCCTTGCCAGGTACCCATTAACATCAACTGGGTCGAGTGTGGCAAATGTAGATTAATGTCTTGTCAAAAGCATTAGTGCCTCGGCGGGACTCGAACCGCGGACCTCGTGATCCACAGTCCAGTGACGTATCTACTTGACCACGACACAGTAACTCAAGATAACCCAAACACAACCCTACTCCTGATGACGGATAGTCAACCTGTTCGAAACATCGAGCCACTCCTACCACCTATCCTCTCCAACCGGTGCTATAGCTCTCCTTAGAATTATAAGCTAAGGAAGATTACCAACAGTCTTTTTCAAGACTACACCAACAGTGCTTTTTAGGACTACACACCCTCAAGAAAGATTACTGAGAGTCCTTTTCAGGACTCCTCAATCCTCCCTCTCTATCACATGGTGCACCCGCAAGCCTACTGTATAACCCAATCTTTGTTTCTCCCTCTCTCCAAGGACATTGTTGAAGAAGTTCAATCATCTAGTCGCCTGATGTTAAACCAGTTGATCCAGCAAATGCGTTCAGCCATTCAGCTCCCTGCATGCTTGCGTCTGATTGGTTACCTGCGTCGCATGGATCTCTTCACAGAGGCGGAGCTTAGGATCAAATTTCTACAGGCAAGGGACGCATGGTTCCAGGGCATACTAGCTGCCATACCAACAGATGAGGGTAGGTTTCACAAATAATGTTTGCGTTCATGTTTGTGTTTATGTCGTGGATGAACTTTCTACAGGGTAGGGATGCATGATTCATGTGTATACTAGCTGCCATACCTTCTAATGAAGGTAAGATTGATAATACAAAACAATAAAACAACAAAGTAAAGCTAGTAAACATGTTATTAGTGCAATATTTATTTTTAAAATACTTCTATAATGAAATGAAGTGGCATGAAGAGAGGCGTCATCATTTAAAAAATCATAATTTCATCTCAAAGAGGTAGAAGCACTTTCTTAGGATCTGGATCTGGTAAATACATGTACTATCTCAATTAGTCGTAATGTTTACCTACGCTTTCAATCGGATATGTTAAGTAAGAACTTTTGATTTATAAACATTGCGTCTATTGCGTTCTGGATGAAACTATTTGTGCAATTTCTTGGCTTAGCTACCTGATCGAATAGATCTGTGAATATTAGTTGACCTTGCCACAGTATAACAATAAAAATCATGTTATCTTTATTGTCTGCAGCTTACCAGCACATCACGAAGGTGATAGAAGCGAGCAGAGTCCACCTGTTTGACATCGTAACACAATACCGAGCTATCTTCTCTGATGATGATCCTATCTTATCAGCCAGTCATGACTCTGTTACCAATGAGGCAGCTCTATTCCAGGGATGGGTTGTAGAAAAGGTGAGAAGATTGTATGTGTGTAAGGATGTGTATGTGTCTTGACTATCTGTCTGTTTTTCTGTTTGTCTATCTGTCTGTCTGTACTGATGATCCTATCTCATCAGAAATGAGTGATACAGATCATAGATGATGAGAACTTTTTAGAAGAATAAATATGCTGTTTTATCTCTCTGTTTGTCTGTGTGTTTGTTTGTCCGCTTGTGTGAGTGTTTATTTGTTTGTTTAAATGTGTGTTTGTCTGTCTATACTTGATTACAAACGAGTGAGCTCTCTTTCAAGGATGTATCATACAGATGATGAGAAGGTTAAATGTGTGTTTATTTGTCTGTTGTTTCTGTTTGTCTCTCTGATTTCAGTCTGTTTATCTGTCTGTTTGTTTTTCTGTGTGTTTGTATGTCTACTTGTCTGGTGTTTGTCTGTTTATCCGTTTGTACTAAATCTCTTTCTGGGATGAGTTGCACAAAAAGGGATAAAAATTTATGTCGGTTTGTCTGTCTGTCTGTCTCTTGATATGTACTCAGTCACCTCTCTCTATCTCTCTCGTATTTAAAGAAATCTTTTCACTCTCTATGTAGCTTTTCTGTCCGTTTCTCTCTCTCTCCAACTATCTATACGTATATGAGTGCGTGCGCATGTGTGTGTAACCCTCTTAATTAGTCTAGATCTAAAAACTTGACCCTACCAGAAATTAAGGCCACATAGTAGTCAGTGTCCTTGTATATTGCATCATAATTCGCTGGCACTACATTTAGTTGAATTACTAATTAATTTGTATGTGTGCAAAGATCTCTGAAGCAGCAAACCCAGTAATCCCACCAGATAATAATACTCCTAACTTGCCTATAGCTCAATCTCAAGGGTGAGAGAAATTTGGTATGTATGATGAGAATTCCATAAGGTGATAGGATAGGGCACAGTGGATTACACCAGTCATTTTTTGTTGTAAAAGTGAAGTCAACTCTTGGTGACTGTTATAAAAACCAGAATGGGGTCAAATTCCCAATGAAACCCACTACAGTCAAACCTGCTTTAGTGACCACCTGTCCACAAAGACCACCTGTCTACAAAGGCCACTTTTTGTGTTTCCCTTGGGTGGTCGCTATAGACAGGTTTGACTGTACTATGCGTCTTTAAATGACCTTTGACCTGTTATTCTCCCCCGTCTAGGTGTCCCAGTTCCTACGCACCCTGGAGCTCGACTTAGAACGTGGCATCGGGAACCGCTTGGACTCCCTCCTGGGCCAGTGTATGTACTTTGGGTTGTCGTTCAATGCGTCTTTAAATGACCTTTGACCTGTTATCCTCCCCGTGCAGGTGTCCCAGTTCCTCCGCACCCTGGAGCTAGACTTAGAGCGCGGCATCGGGAACCGCTTGGACTCCCTCCTGGGCCAGTGTATGTACTTTGGGTTGTCGTTCAGTCGAGTAGGAGCAGACTTCAGAGGGCTTCTTGCACCCATCTTCCAGAGAGCTGCACTGCATAGCTTTCTATCAACATTGAAATCAGCATCAGAGAGGTATGCTTAAAGGTATAGACCAGTTCTGGGGGTGTTTCACAAAGATCTTAAGTTGAACTTATCTCTAAGTTGGACTTAAAAATTATGGAAAGCTGTGAGCATCATTGAAAATATTTTGTTAAAGTTATTTCAAAAGGCATACAATGTTGATTCAAATGATTCATACTTTCTATTATCAGGGAGATTTCATGTTCTTGATGTGGAATTTATGAAAAGTCTAAAATACTTCAATTTTTACTTATGAAAATATTTTATTTTTAGGCTACAAATGGCTCTCCATAATTTTTAAGTCCAACATAAGTTTGACTTAGGATCTTTGTGAAACACCCCCCAGGTCATGCGATTGCATTGTGAAAGAAACGGTGTGGAATCGACCAGAAAAGATTGATCATCTAGCATATAAGTATTGGTGTGTACTACAAGGTTCTGGAATCATCAAAATAATAAGAAATTTGGCCCAGTCTTGGTAAAGTTACGAGCACTGTACATAGAAAGATGTATTTGGGACTACGCGATATCTATCCAGTCCGGAACTATGAATAACCCTAGGAAGATAAATTTCCCTTATTCATATGAGGGGAAGGATCATAGTTATTAGGTTAACTTTTACCATACCCGGGCAGCTTGACTGGATGCACCTGCTATTGCAATATTTATATATGTTTTCTATTGATTTTGTCTCAATTCATGTTTGTTATATTGTTGTATTTATGTGATTTGATTTGCAAAATAAAATAAATGAATGTAATCAAGATGTGTAGAATAATGCATTTACTATATATTCTTCTTCAGGTTTGAGCAAGATATGCAGTCCTACACACCGGTCGCTTCACAAGCTTTCCTTGCGATGTCATCGGTATCCATTCCAAGCAATCAGGTAAGTCACTATTTCTAGTTTGCTTTGGAGTTGATCGGTTCATGAAAAGACAATATCGAGGGGTCAGTGACACAAAGACGTAACTCCATATTTTGTCAAAATGAGCATCTGATATCAAAATGTTCAGAAAAATTTGGACTTTCCAGGAAACACAAAGACTTAACTCCACCCAACACCCCATTGAAGTCAATGACTAGTGAAACATAGACTTAACTCTTTAAGGCCCAAGTGGACCTCTATCTTTAAACCACTTTTTCTCAAAAAATGGCCAAAATGGAGTTACGTTTTTGTGTCACTGACCCCCTGATATCATATTTTTTCCGCCCACCGCACAGTATACAATCCTCCTGCGATCCGATATTCGAAGAAATGGGAGTTATATTACATTATATAGAAGTCTTTACAAACATCTTCTTGATGTAGGGTTTTGAATAATGATAATAACAACCACAATTTCAATGCATTTTAATCACTATTTTTGTGTACAAATTGAAAAAAATTGGTAGAGTTTATGGTCACAAACATTAGTTCATTTAATATACAAGTAATCTGTGCTGATGTGAGGACAAAAATCTGATTCATTTAGACCTTTAGAACATTTTGAACTGCTGTGGGTTTTAAGCAAAAACAATTTCCAGACTAATCATCTAAGTCATCTTTCCTCTTTTCCTTCTCAGAGTGATGGAGCCAACATTCCACCACCATCTCTGATGGAGCATCCTCCTCTAGCAGCTTACACCAATAGCATACTAACAGGACTGAATGATCTCAGGCTGTGCGCTCCTGTGGCTGTAGCTCACCATGTGTCTCAGTCACTACAGCAATCGCTCAACACCATAGTCCATGCTATTGTTGCCTTTCATAGGTAAGCTCAGTAATGTCTAGGTAACCAAACATTGTAGCATACTAACGGGACTGAATGATCTCAGGTTGTGTGCTCCTGTAGCAGTAGCTCACCATGTGTCCCAGTCACTACAGCAAACGCTCAACACCATAGTCCATGCTATTGTTGCCTTTCATAGGTAAGCTCAGTGGTGTCTTTAAAACCATTCGTTAGTCCAAGAAGAAACTGTCCATGAGAAGATTTGAGTTAAAGGTAAAGACCAGTTCTCGTCATGCGATTGCATTGTGAAAGAAACGTTGTGGAATTGCTCAGAAAAGGTTGATCATCTAGCATATAAGTATTGGTGTGTACTGCAAGGTTCTGGAATCATCAAAATGATAAGAAATTTGGCCCAGTCTTGGCAAAGTTACAAGCACTGTACACAGAAAGATGTATATGTGACACTTGCACGATATCTATCCGGTCCGGATAGATTTAATAATTTACCAAATATATCAATTAGTAGGTCGTTTTTCAGGGAAAATTTGTATCATCATGTATTAGTCAAAACATATTCTTTCACATGATTGGTAATAAGAGCTTCCATTCCTTTTTTGAGAGGGGGGCGTTTCCAAAACTAGTCTATACCTTTAAAGCCTGTGATCAGAAGCTTTAGGCAAACACCAATAGCTTGCTAAATCAGTTTTTTTTTTCTTTCACAGAGCGGAGGAGAGTACATTCAACCAGCGAGAGCAGGAGCAGTTCATCTCATTCTGTGAGTCAGCAAGCAACCAGATGGTCCCTTTCCTCAATCGATGTCTGATCTCATTGTTTCCACCATCGAGCATCGCTCAGACGCTAGGCCTCTCTACCATTGAACTACAAAAGATGGTAAGAGGAAGTGAATCTACTATGTTATGTTAACTATTAATGGGGTGGGGTTATTTTGGTGCTCTCACAGCTCTCTGCACATTTTGCATCCTTTTTGCTCAATAACCATATTGTGTTTCAAGCCAAGAATTAAAAAAGGAAATTAAGCTTTGAAATATTCAATTTCGCAACAAGTTGAAAAGATCAAAATTGATTTTTTTTTTTCTCTCAACTTTTCGACCAATTTTTTTAGGCATGTATAATGCTTTCAAAGACGTGTCATTTTATTCAAATTTTTAGATGTTGCATGTTGATGGCGTGTCTAATGCTCACAGTCAAACAGCTGCTCTTCTTAAAATTGCATATTGCTTTTTTTTTTTTTTTTTTTTTAAGTGTGGTATTTGCAAGTTTTTCAGTTGCGAAACAGTCATTTCCCAAAGTATCTCGCTATCCTCCATCACGGAAATGGGTAGTGGAACTGTGACTTCAGTCGTGCAGTGCATGCAATGAATAAACCAGAAGTTAGTGTCTCTGCAAAAATATCCTGGGTGTCGATGACGCGATGCACTATGGGCCCGTTTTACCCTATTTGCATTTTGGAGAATTTCTTAGTGACAAAAGTGTATTCACAAATAACTAGCATTTTATTTCTGAATGTCTCCTATTATCAGGGCCATGTGGGATCTCTAGACGTTGCATCGATCGTGGAGTCATTACGATTGCTGATACCACAGAAGGAGGAACCCGTCAAAGTGGAGGAGAAGGAGGAGGAGAAAGAGGAAAGGGAAGAGTTAAAGATTGATAGTAAGATTCCTGTGATTCCTGAGGTAGCTGAAGAGCAGGTAGAGCAAAATGGTAAGTTGTTAATTGTTTCATTTGCAAATTCATTTTTCATCTTAATTTTTTGTTTAGTTGTTGAATCGACTTAAGTGACTGCAATCACTTTAGTAATAGTCTGATTTTCACACCTACTGAAAGGAGATACGTTTTGTGCTGCACAAATATTCAATCAGTCTAATTTTGGCCATTACAAGTAGTGGGATATTGATGTAGACAAATGCTCATGTACCTGTTACAGCTCCTTTTATGTCATTATTACCAAATAACCAAAGATGTCAGTCTGTCACTCAATAGTGTCTGACAGTGAAGTCTAGAAGGTAAACATGTTTCCTTGCATAATTTGAATACTAGGACACTGCTAATGTTTATTCTTACTTTGATGAATGTAATATGCACACATGTCAAGTTTCTTATCACTTTCCAGTATTCAATGATGTATGGCATGTACAGTCAAACCTGTCTACAGTGACCACCCAAGGTATACACAAAAATTGTCTTTATAGATAGGTGATCTTTGTAGTCAGGTTCCTTTAGTACATGTTTCAATAAGAAATGTTTTTTCAAGGGAAACAAAACATGTGCTTGTTGTAGACAGGTGGTCTTTGTAGACAGGTTCCTTTAGTACATGTTTCAATGAGAAACCTTTTTTCAAGGAAAACAACACATGTGCTTGTTGTAGACAGGTGGTCTTTGTAGACAGGTTCCTTTAGTACATGTTTCAATGAGAAATGTTTTTTCAAGGGAAACAAAACATGTGCTTGTTGTAGACAGGTGGTTTTTGTAGACAGGTGGTTACTAAAGCAGGTGTGACTACTACTTTTTGATGTGTTCTGTATACATTTTTCTTTTCAGATGAACTCACCCAAGGATCCCAAGGAGAGTTAGAGGCAACAACAGACCTGTCTGACGGACCGGAGGCGTCAACAGAGGCATCCACAGAGGCATCATCAGAGGCACCAACAGGGAAAGAGACGGCAGAGGAAGGTCTCAACACATGATGCACGAATGTACAGGATTAATGTTTGGACTGGAGAATTATGCAATAGCATTATGATTTGAACATTCAAACTTGTAAAAAAACTTAAAAGACTAAGGATCTGAAAAGTAAAAGATTAATAAAATCTTAATTTTAATGGATGCCAAGCTACCTTGGGGGAGGAAAAGCTAAATCGGCTCAGAATCGTAGTGACGTCAGACCAGTAGAGTAAGGTCCCAATGTACAGGATCAATGTGCGGACTGGAGAGCTTGGAACTGAGCCTTTAATATATTACCACAGTTTTTCACTTCGGATCCCATTTTCAGTTTAGGCTCATTATTTTCTTGTGATGCTTGAAAAAATGACTTTTATTTTTTCTGTCTAATCATGTAAGTGTAATAAAGTACCGAAGCTGTGGCATCATAAAAATAGATTTTCCTATAGGAACTCAGTGTTATTTTCCTCTGGTTTGTAATGTTATGAACAAGAGCAAAATAATATTCTATAGATATGTATTTATTCAGATGGTCATATCTCAGCCAATCCTTAACATATTCAATTGGTTTTCGACATTTGGACATTATTTTTGAAATAAGTTGAAATTGAGAAATTCTAAAAATATTGTTTTGATGACGTCACACTTCACCACTCTATATGCTTCATATTGCTCTATCATCATGGACCTTCTGTACCTCAGTGTATCTATCACGAGACAGATATATACCAAAGGCATCACGAATATTTAACTGTTTCTAGCGTAAGATTAATCTATACAGGTGTTAACTAAGTTGTCATGGAGTAGACCATGGGCCGAGGCATGAAATTGTGCTTAGTTTTGAAACAGTACCTACACAATTCTTTTCAGCACACGTTGAACTACAGCCCCAATCGGCTTGATGAGCTCTTTAAGCTCTTAGTTCCTGTATGTTCACAAAGCCATGTTGTACAGTAGTTTATTTTGTACACACTTGAAACAGTACCTCCACAATTTTTTGCAGCACACGCTTGAACTTCAGTCTAGCCCGAATTGGCTTGATGAGCTCTTTAAGCTCTTAATTCCTGTATGTTCACAATGCCCTGTTGTAGAGTAGTTTATTTTGTACACACTTGAAACAGTATACCACCACAATTCTTTTCAGCACACGCTTGAACTTGAGTCTAGCCCGAATTGGCTTGATTAGCTCTTTAAGCTCTTAGTTCCTGTATGTTCACAAAGCCATGTTGTACAGTAGTTTATTTTGTACACACTTGAAACAGTATACCTCCACACTTCTTTTCAGCACACGCTTGAACTTCAGTCTATCCCCAATATTGGCTTGATTACCCATAGGAAAGAAATGAGCCTGCCGCATACTCCTGCGGCAGACTTGCCGCAGACAGTCATCTTTTTCACATGCAAATTAGTTTTGCCGCAGACTTGAAGATCGATGAAGACTTTCCTTAATTTTGAGTAGATATTTTCATCTCTCGTAGCTTGCATTCCATAAAACAACAGATTTGATTTCCTAGTGTATAGTTCCACCAGAAGGAGTTTCTTCTCAATTCCTGTAGCATCTTCTTCAATCTTAAAGGCGTGGTCCGATGTATCAGTTAACGCCAGCTAAGATAACAAATATATACATACAACAGTCCAAAGTCACTGCTCATGCATACTCTGTGCCAGAGAAAAGCTGTGATTGTTGGATTTCAGTCAGTGCCTAACTGAGGAATTCTCTTGAAGGCCCACTATTGTCTATGCCAAACTCTGTAGCAAGCCGGACATTCAGCTCGGCACAAGGGTTGAAACACTGTTTTTTAATTCTCTGAATCCACCGTCAAGGACATCGCTCCTCTGGACATTGACGAGATTTGAGGTTGAGAGGAGCTCTTTGTTACACTGGCTGGCAAGTTGAAATATTAAGTCTTGGAGGGATCTGATAAGAGAAACAAATACACATTCATGATCATGAAGGTCTTTTCTTTGCACAAATTACCTAAAATTACCTAAAATTAAATTCAAACTACTAAAAGCTACTAATTTGCAGACAAAGTCTGAATGCGACCCAGTGACCCTGACCTGTTCCCATGGGGACTGCTCAAACAAAATGCATGATGGGATTCTTGTTGCAGGCACCAGCACCTGATACGAACACTCATGATCATCGCATGTGAATCAATGCTTTGTTGTTAGTAGTACCTTGGCAGAAAACCCCTGTAGAGCCAGCTGTAGATTGAATATGTTGCCAACAGCATTGAAGATGAGGACTATGATGGTGTTCTGTACACTGTTGGGTCGGGACACATTGGCGATTTGGAGCATCATCTTGAAGGAGGAACCTCCCTTATCCCCTCCGACCTTCAGCCATACTTCCCCTCCTGTTTCCTCAAAGGATTGAAAGTTCAGCCTGTGAAGAAAAATATTGTACCATTCTTGAGGTTGTTTTGAGTATTCTTTCGCCTTTCTTGTGGACCCCCCAAAAATTTACTAGCCCCAGGGCAAAAATTCTTTTTTTTTATGAGTAAACTTTTTACTATTTGAAATATCACTTTTTCTTGATAAAACCTGAGATTTTACATGAAGCATGACATGAAAGAAAACAAGATCTTTCCAATTTTGTGAAGTCAAAAATCTGCTTGCCCAATCGGGTCCCCAAAGTATGACTTTCATTCATTTTTGCTGGCCCGAAGTGCAATTTTACTGGGCCACTGCGAGTGCATTATTCAATTTTGCGTCAATTTGAATTCTTACCTCTCCATTAGCTTCTGCTCGACTGGAGACAAGCTTTCCTTTAGGTCCTTATGGATGTGGTCATCCTTGGTTTGTCGGTTAAGGAAACTCTTGGTCCTGATCCGGGCCACCTCTCCTCCACGTCGCTTGTTAAACACTGTACAAGCAACGAAAATGGCGTTTGCCAGTTTCCTCCAGTCTGTGGAGGAGGATGATGTGTGGAGTTTGGCCGTCCCATCCACAATGGCCTTTTCTGTGTATGCCAAAAGCCTTTGTAAGTCTGTCGTGCTTGGCAGATCTTGTGCACAGAAGAAGACCCTCTCTTTGATGGCTTGGCGGGCAGGGCTTGCAATAAGGTCTGTCCACTCTGCCTCGAACAGTCCCTTGAAGTAGTCGGCATCCTGCTTCTGTGAGTGCATTATTCAATTTCGCGTCAATTCGAATTCTTACCTCTCCATCAGCTTCTGCTCGACTGGAGACAAGCTTTCCTTTAGGTCCTTGTGGATGTGGTCGTCCTTGGTTTGTCAGTTAAGGAAACTCTTGGTTCTTATCCGGGCCACCTCTCCTCCACGTCGCTTATTAAATACTGTACAAGCAACGAAAATGGCGTTTGCCAGTTTCCTCCAGTCTGTGGAGGAGGATGATGTGTGCAGTTTGGCCGTCCCATCCACAATGGCCTTTTCAGTGAATGCCGTGCTTGGCAGATCTTATGCACGGAAGAAGACCCTCTCTTTGAGGGCTTGGCGGGCAGGGCTTGCTATAAGGTCTGTCCACTCTGCCTCAAACAGTTCTTTGAAGTTATCAGCATCCTGCTTCTTTCTTGTGTCCCCCAACCGGATACACTGCCCCCTCTTGATCTGGCAACACTTTATAATACTGTGCCCGATGTGGATGCCAAGGGATGGGCTCTTCGTGAGCGTAACACCACTCATCGTTTGGTCTTCCTGAGGTTTGCAAAGCAGTCGTGTTGCTTCAACAACTGTGTCGAAGTACCTCCCTCCAATGCACTCGTCAAGTGAAAGTTTCCTGCAGGCGACTTCACTTGATTACACCACAAGACGGCCAAGCTGCCTCATGCGTTGGCCGATCTCGTTTTTTCTGGCTGCCCCCCTCCTTTCAAGTAGCATGGCCCCAAATCTGAGGATGAGAGGATCTTTTTGTACTGCATCTACTGTTCGCTCATCCCCCCTCTCTCTCATGCTGCTGACGATGACACGCCATACCCTCTCGCTGGTATTCAAGGAGGCTCCGTCGAGCAACATCCTTGCTTGCGCAATTGTGGAACTGCTGTTGTCCTCAGGCTCGGTGGAATTGGGAGATGTGGCGTGACGGCAATTCCTTACATGCCTCCACATCTCTCCTAGGCTGACAAAGCCGAGGCAGTGGATGCATGGAAGAAAATCCTCCACTACCCTCTGCTTTGTTGGCCTCCTGAGAAGAAACAATTCTCCTTGCTTTTTATCCAGAATTGAGAGATTGTGCTGGAAATCGCCCAGAAGTCTCAGCTTCTCAAAACCACAATCCCTTTTTTTGTGGGGGAGGGCAATGAGGCAGGCGACCTGAGGCTCATCCGAGTGCTGTACTTTGAGGCAATGGAAATGGCGTTTGCCAATTTTCTCCAGTCTGCAGAGGGCGATGACCTGTGGAGTTTGGCCGTCCCAGGGTTTTCAGAGCTCAGTGTGGAACTGGCTGCTGACTGAAAGCTTTCTTTGCTAACATATGTGTTACTATAGACACTTTAAACTACCTTCTTGCTCCATAAGCCCTCAATGAATTCACTGCAGTGATAATTCTCCATCTCTGATTGGACTGCAACATAATACTTCCCCTGAGTCTCATAAGAGTGATTCATGAGGCTCGCCATCTTGGCCGCATCATTAGGAGCAAGGCATTCTCTGGTCTCACCATTTTAAATGGGCATAAAAAGTGATCAATAAAACAGGAATAGAAAAAGACTGCAACTTATGATGAATTTAATATTTGGTAATACTGGAATATAACGCCAATTTTCAAGGCATTTAATGACAGCTTTCAAAGGCAAATATATTGAGGGTATAATGTTTACTATACAGGGCGTATCATAATAAAGGATATTGAAGTTTAATGACGATTTATATGAAAACTACTGATTTCATAATCAAGCATTTTATGTCTGTTGTAAAGGACAGAATGTCCTCTTTTTAATGACACCCCGATCATACTACTACTGTCACAGTTGACTGAATAACAAAGCATTGTTGTCCACCATGTGAAAGGTGCACTGTGCCAAGTTTGATAACATTTCCTTCTTAGACACATAATCCACTCATTGTTCAGCATTTCAATATGTCTGGGCTGACACAAGCACTAATCTTTATAATTTATCTGTGAATGCTAACTTGTCACAGTGCACCTTTCACATGGTGGACAGCAATGCTTTGTTATTCAGTCAACTGTGACAGTAGTAGTATGATCGGGGTGTCATTAAAAAGAGGACATTCTGTCCTTTACAACAGACATAAAATGCTTGATTATGAAATCAGTAGTTTTCATATAAATCGTCATTAAACTTCAATATCCTTTATTATGATACGCCCTGTATACTGGATTAGGTTTGTCGGTTGTGGAAACACTGGTTCCTAATCCGGGCCACCTCTCTCCTACGTCGCTTGTTGAAGACCGTAGAGGCGACAAATATGGTGTTTGCTAATTTTCTCCAGTCTGTAGAGGACGATGACATGTGGAGTTTGGCCGTCCCATCCACAATGGCCTTTTCAGTGAATGCCAAAAGCCTTCGTAAGTCTGCCGTGCTTGGCAGATCTTGTACACGAAAGAAGACCCTCTCTTTGAGGGCTTGGCGGGCAGGGCTAGTAATAAGGTCTGTCCACTCTGCCTCGAACAGTTCCTTAAAGTTATCGGCATCCTGCTTCTTTCTTGTGTCCCCCAACCGAATACACTGCCCCCTCTTAATCTGGCAACACTTGATTATACTGTGCCCGATGTGGATGCCTAGGGATGGGCTCTTCGTGAGGGTAACACCACTCATCGTTTGGTCTTCCTGAGGTTTGCAAAGCAGCCGTGTTGCTTCAACAACTGTGTCAAAGTACCTTCCTCCTATTAAGTCGTCAAGTGAAAGTTTCCTGTTGGCGATTCACTTGATTTCACCACGAGACAGCCAAGCTGCCTCATGCGTTGGCTGATCTCATTTTTTCTGGCTGCCTCCTCTCCTGTAAAGCAGCATCGCACCAAATCTAAGGATGAGAGGATCCTTCTTGACCGCATCTACCCTTAGCTCATCCCCCCTCTCCCTCATGCTGTTGACGATGACACGCCATACCCTCTCGCTGGTATTCAAGGAGGCTCCGTCGAGCAACATCCTTGCTTGCGCAATCGTGGAACTGCTGTTGTCCTCAGGCTCGGTGGAATTGGGAGATGTGGCGTGACGGCAATTCCTTACATGCCTCCACATCTCTCCTAGGCAGACAAAGCCGAGGCAGTGGATGCATGGAAGAAAATCCTCCACTACCCTCTGCTTTGTTGGCCTCCTGAGAATGAACAATTCTCCTTGCTTTTTATCCAGAATTGAGAGATTGTGCTGGAAATCGCCCAGAAGTCTCAGCTTCTCAAAACCACAATCCCTTTTTTTGTGGGGGAGGGCATTGAAGCAGGCGACCTGGGGCTCATCCGAGTGCTGTACTTTGAGGCAATGGAGATGGCGTTTGCCAATTTTCTCCCATCTGCAGAGGACGATGACGTATAGAGTTTGGCCGTCCCAGGGTTTTCAGAGCTCAGTGTGGAACTGGCTCCTGACTGAAAGCTTTCTTTGCTAACATATGTGTTATCATAGCTGCAATGGTAGTTTTCCATCTCTGTTTGGGCAGCAACATAGTGCTTGCCCTGGGTCTCGTATGAATGATTCATGAACGTTGCCATCTTGGACGCATCGTTAGGAGCAAGGCATTCTCTGGTCTCACCATTTTAAATGGGCATAAAAAGTGATCAATAAAACAGGAATAGGAAAAGAATGCAACTTATGATGAATTGAAAATTTTGTAAAACTGGAATATAACGCCAATTTTTAAAACATTTAATGACAGCTTTTAAAGGCAAATATATTCAGGGTATAATTATTTCTATATATTGATTTGGTTTGTCGGTCATGGAAACACTGGTTCCTAATGCGGGCCACCTCTCCCCTACGTCGCTTGTTGAAGACCGTAGAGGCAACAAAAATGGCGTTTGCCAATTTCCTCCAGTCTGTAGAGGACGATGACATGTGGAGTTTGGCCGTCCCATCCACAAAGGCCTTTTCCGTGAATGCCAAAAGCCTTCGTAAGTCAGTCGTGCTTGGCAGATCTTCTACACGGAAGAAGACCCTCTCTTTTAGGGCTTGGCTGGCAGGGCTTGCAATAAGGTCTGTCCACTCTGCCTCAAACAGTTCCTTAAAGTTATCGGCATCCTGCTTCTTTCTTGTGTCCCCCAACCGGATACACTGCCCCCTCTTTATCTGGCAACACTTGATGATACTGTGCCCGATGTGGATGCCTAGGGATGGGCTCTTCGTGAGCGTAACACCACTCATCGTTTGGTGTTCCTGAGGTTTGCAAAGCAGTCGTGTTGCTTCAACAACTGTGTCGAAGTACCTCCCTCCAATGCACTCTTCAAGTGAAAGTTTCCTGCAGGCGACTTCACTTGATTTCACCACAAGACGGCCAAGCTGCCTCATGCGTTGGCTGATCTCATTTTTTCTGGCTGCCTCCTCTCCTGTAAAGCAGCATCGCACCAAATCTAAGGATGAGAGGATCCTTCTTGACCGCATCTACTGTTCGCTCATCCCCCCTCTCCCTCATGCTGTTGACGATGACACGCCATACCCTCTCGCTGGTATTCAAGGAGGCTCCGTCGAGCAACATCCTTGCATGCGCAATTGTGGAACTGCTGTTGTCCTCAGGCTCGGTGGAATTGGGAGATGTGGCGTGACGGCAATTCCTTACATGCCTCCACATCTCTCCTAGGCTGACAAAGCCGAGGCAGTGGATGCATGGAAGAAAATCCTCCACTACCCTCTGCTTTGTTGGCCTCCTGAGAAGAAACAATTCTCCTTGCTTTTTATCCAGAATTGAGAGATTGTGCTCGAAATCGCCCAGAAGTCTCAGCTTCTCAAAACCACAATCCCTTTTTTTGTGGGGGAGGACAATGAGGCAGGCGACCTGGGGCTCATCCGAGTGCTGTACTTTGAGGCAATGGAGATGGCGTTTGCCAATTTTCTCCCATCTGCAGAGGACGATGACGTATAGAGTTTGGCCGTCCCAGGGTTTTCAGAGCTCAGTGTGGAACTGGCTCCTGACTGAAAGCTTTCTTTGCTAACATATGTGTTATCATAGCTGCAATGGTAGTTTTCCATCTCTGTTTGGGCAGCAACATAGTACTTGCCCTGGGTCTCGTATGAATGATTCATGAACGTTGCCACCTTTGCCGCATCGTTAGGAGCAAGGCTTTCTCTGGTCTCACCATTTTAATTGGGCATAAAAAGTGATCAATGAAACAGGAATAGAAAAAGACTGCAACTTATGATGAATTTAATATTTGGTAATACTGGAATATAACGCCAATTTTCAAGGCATTTAATGACGGCTTTCAAAGGCAAATATATTGAGGGTATAATGTTTACTATATACTGGATTAGGTTTGTCGGTCGTGGAAACACTGGTTCCTATCCGGGCCACCTCTCCCCTACGTCGCTTGTTGAAGACTGTAGAGGCAACAAATATGGTGTTTGCTAATTTTCTCCAGTCTGTAGAGGACGATGACGTGTGGAGTTTGGCCGTCCCTTCCACAACTGCCTTTTCAGTGAATGCCAAAAGCCTTCGTAAGTCTGCCGTAGTCGGCAGATCTTGTACACGGAAGAAGACCCTCTCTTTGAGGGCTTGGCGGGCAGGGCTTGCTATAAGGTCTGTCCACTCTGCCTCAAACAGTTCCTTAAAGTTATCGGCATCCTGCTTCTTTCTTGTGTCCCCCGACCGGATACACTGCCCCCTCTTAATCTGGCAACACTTGATAATACTGTGCCCGATGTGGATGCCTAGGGATGGGCTCTTCGTGAGGGTAACACCACTCATCGTTTGGTCTACTCAAGGTTGCAAAGCAGTCGTGTTGCTTCAACAACTGTGTCGAAGTACCTCCCTCCAATGCATTCGTCAAGTGATAGTTTCCTGTTGGCGATTTCACTTGCTTTAACCACAAGACGGCCAAGCTGCCTCATGCGTTGGCTGATCTCATTTTTTCTGGCTGCCCCCCTCCTGTCAAGCAGCATCGCACCAAATCTAAGGATGAGAGGATCCTTCTTGACCGCATCTACTGTTCGCTCATCCCCCCTCTCCCTCATGCTGTTGACGATGACACGCCATACCCTCTCGCTGGTATTCAAGGAGGCTCCGTCGAGCAACATTCTTGCCTGCGCAATTGTAGAAGTGCAGTTATTCTCGGGCTCGGTGGAATTGGTCGATGTGGCGTACCGGCCATTCCTAATCTGCCTCCACATTTCTCCTAGGCTGACAAAGCCCAGGCAGTGGATGCAGGGAAGGAAAAAAGGCACATACAAATATGTTGTGCTCCTTTAGCCATCTGAAAAAAAAGGATGACAAAATTATCAACTGCTTGACTTCTGGGTTTCTCCTCTCTTCCCCGCAAAAAGTAAAGTTCTTTAAAAATGTAATGATTTGTCACAAAATGATATTGAATAAATATTATAATTGTTGAATGATTAACGTACATACTACTTCCACTGCCAAACATTTGTTCCTTATGATTTTAGTTTTCTTGTCATCTTCCAGCTTAGCCGAAGCATGGACCTCATATTAACCATGTCAACATCGTTGATTTTGACGCTGGAGGATGGGTCATCCAGAGCCCCTGCCTTGTGAGCCCTGGAGACCTCATGCTGGAATTAGGCAGCTGATGAGTGGGAGATCTCGTCCCTGATGGTGTCAAGTTGAAGGCTCCTTCTCCGCCTTGTAGATGGAGCGCTGTGTACAGAACTGACTCTGGGCTTAGTTATTAGTACCAGCGATCTTGCTCCGATTCTCAGCCTCTCTCTTGAGAATGGGCTTTGTGAGCCCCGCCTTGTAGTCCCCTACAAGTTCCATGATTGTATGCACATCCTCTGATGCTACTTCTGGGAAATATACTCTCCCCACTCTCGAGAGTATAAATTTTGCAAATTTTGCAACAGAGTCGAGATAAGGGCTCAGTGGGGAACTGGCTCCTGACTGAAAGCTTTCCTTGCTAACATATTTTGGGGCAACCAACTGATCATTGCAGGATGAACATTTTTTCCTTGCGTTACTGTTCAGGCTGCCACATCTCTTACACTTTCTTTTCACAGCTCCTGTGATGGCACGATGTCTAGCGGGGAAAAGGTGTTTTGTCTCGATGGATTGTCACACAAAATTAGTACGATAGCGATGAATCGTGGAATGCATGCAGAATTATATCCATTCGAACTTTTGAATAGATACAAAGAAAAAAGGAAATATTCATAAAAAGTATCAGCGATTTTGCTCCGATTCTCTGCCTCTCTCTTGAGAATGGGCTTCGTGAGTCCCGCCTTGTAGTCCCCTACAAGTTCCATGATCGTATGCACATCCTCTGATGCAACTTCAGAGAAGTACACTCTCCCCACTCTCGATAGTATGAATTTTGCTCCTGACTGAAAGATGTGATAAAACACCTTGGTGCACACCGTCTCCCTAAGAGTTTGAGGGAAGAATCGTCCGCCATTCCCTTCCGCACACCAAAGCTTGTCCAGTATCGGTCCAATATCGCGAATAGCTCGCCCATTAGAGTGTACGAAGAGATAGTCTTCCCCATTTCTGGTTGGGAAGTAAGAGAATGTGAGAAGCCTCACCTCCTCCACAAACTCCCTCAGGATAAGGGAACAGCCCTGCTGAAGAAAACGTCTGCAGGCCACGCCCCATTTCTAGGAATTAAGTTATATAGCGTTGAAATGTACTACTAGAAATGACACTTTCATAGGTAACAAGATAATCTATGTGTTGTTATAGACACTACCTTCTTGTTCCATAAGCTCTCTGCAAGCATAGTTGTCTGAGCGGAAATGTAGTACTTTCCCTGAGTCTTGTAAGAGTAGTTCATTAATTTAAATTATTTGTTTGCGCCTTGAGCATCTCTAGAGATGGATATGTTGCGCTTTATAAATATTGTTATTATTATTATTATTCATAAAACTCGCCATTATAGCTGCATCCTTAGGAGCAAGGCATCAAAAAGAAAATGTGAGACCTTTATCATTGTCTTTCCATCCACTTCCTTCCTCTCCTCATATTCTTTCATGGTGGCTGTCTCACCAACACAAGTCCTCTGGGCGTTGACCGTAAACAGGTCCACCGATAAGTAATCCCGCATGGCTCGCTGATTAGCCCAGCTTTTGTCGCCTGCCCTAATCCCATCTATGTATAAGAAAAATAATGTAAAATGGAAATGTGAGACCTGTATCATTGTCTTTCCGTCCACTCCCTTCCTCTTCTCTTACTCTTTCATGGTGGCTATCTCACCGACACAATTTTGTTGGGCATTTACGTTGAACAGGTCAATCAGTAAATAGTCCTGCACTGCGCGCTGATTGTCCCAGCTCTTATAGCCTGCCCTTATCTCATCTATGAATATTTGTTTAAATAGTCTCTCGGATGGCTTGATTATTAGTAAATACATACAAGTTTACATTCAAAAAGGAAATGTGAGACCTTTATCATTGTGTTTTCGTCCCACTTCCTTCCTCTCCTCATTTTCTCTCATGGTGGTTGTCTCACCAACACAAGTTCTCTGGGCATTGACTGTAAAAAGGTCCACCAATATGTAATCCTGCACGGCTCGCTGATTAGCCCAGCTTTTGTCACCTGCCCTAATCTCTTCTATGAATATGTAAACAAAATAGTCTCTCTGATGGCTTGATTAAGTAAATACATACAAGTTTACATTCACAATTTGTTTCCATTCTGTTTGAGCCTGAAACAAAATTTAAAATGAAATAAAAAGGAAATTTGAGATCTTTATCGTCGTCTTTCCATCCACTTCCTTCCTCTCCTCATATTCTCTCATGGTGGCTGTCTCACCAACACAAGTTCTCTGGGCATTGACCACAACAGGTCCACCGATAAGTAATCCCGCATGGCTCGCTGATTAGCCCAGCTCTTATCGCCGGCCCTTATCTCATCTATGAATATTTTTTTTAAATAGTCTCTTAGATGGCTTGATTAAGTAAATACATACAAGTTTACATTCACAATTTTTTTCCATTCTGTTTGAGCCTGAAACAAAATTTAAAATAAAATAAAAAGGAAATTTGAGATCTTTATCGTCGTCTTTCCATCCACTTCCTTCCTCTCCTCTTACTCTTTCATGGTGGCTGTCTCACCATCACAAGTGCGTTGGGCATTTACAGTGAACTGGTTCAGCAGTAAATAATCCTGCACTGCACGCTTCTTGTCGCCTGCCCTAATCCCATCTATGAAATAAAAAATTAATGTAAAAAGGAAACGTGAGACCTTTATCATGGTCTTTCCATCCATTTCCTTCCTCTCATTGTATTCTTTCATGGTGGCTGTCTCACCAACACAAGTTCTCTGGGCATTGACCGTAAACAGGTCCACCAATAGGTAGACCCTCACGGCTCGCTGATTAGCCCAGCTTTTTGTCGCCCGCCCCTAATCTTATCTATGAATATAATGAAATTTAGTCTCTCAGATGGGCGGATTATTAAGTAAATACATAAAAGTTTACATTCAAACAGGAAATGTGAGACCTTTATCATTGTCTTTCCGTCAACTTCCTTCCTCTCATTGTACTCTGTCATGGTGGCTGTCTCACCAACACAAGTTCTCTGGGCATTGACCGTAAACAGGTTCCACCAATAGGTAGTCCCTCACGGCTCGCTGATTAGTACAGCTTTTGTCACCTTCCCTCATCTCATCTATGAAATACAAATTTAATGTAAAAAGGAAATGTGAGACCTTAATCATGGTCTTTCCGTCAACCTCCTTCCTCTCTTCATATTCTTTCATGGTAGCTATCTCACCGACACAAGTTTGTTGGGCATTTACGGTGAACAGGTCAATCAGTAAATAATCCCGCACTGCACGCTGATTAGTCCAGCTCTTATCCCCTGCCCTAATCCCATTTATGAAATAAAAAATGATCTTAAAAAGGAAATGTGAGATCTTTATCATAGTTTTTCCGTCAACTTCCTTCCTCTCCTCTTACTCTTTCATGCTGGCTATCTCACCAACACAAGTTCTCTGGGCATTGACCGTAAACAGGTCCACCAATAGATAGTCTCTCACGGCTCGCTGATTAGTCCAGCTCTTATCGCCGGCCCTAATCCCACTATTATTATTATTATTGTAAAAAGGAAATGTGAGATCTTTATCATGGTCTTTCCATCCACTTCCTTCCTCTCATTGTACTCTTTCATGGTGGCTGTCTCACCAACACAAGTTCTCTGGGCGTTGACCGTAAACAGGTTCCACCAATAGGTAGTCCCTCACGGCTCGCTGATTAGTACAGATTTTGTCGCCTTCCCTAATCTCATCTATGAATGTAATAAAAATTAGTCTCACAGATGGGTGGATTAAGAAAATACATACAAGTGTTCATTCACAATGGTTTTGATATCTTGATGATAATGCTATTCAGAGCATTGTTCCACTCTGAAATGAATGTCATTTAGATATCGACTGATTCAAGTACCTGAAAGTGTGCCTTCCAAGTCTACCAGATCTATTACTTTGATGGTGCTCACTTTGTTTTTGGCATGTATCTCTCTCTCAACACGTTTCCACTTTTTGTACTGCACTTTGCTTTCGATGTCTGTTTCCAGCAGTGGGCCTAGTTGTTTGGTTATGTTTTTCACGCCACAGTTAGGACATTCACGATCTATGCATGGCTTGGGTGAAATTTGGCTGTTTTCAGATTTGCACATTGTCATTTGTGCAAGAGATGCTTCATCAGAACTAAGCTTGGACACTGATTTAGAAGAAGCTCGCTTGTTAATGGCATTCAACTTCATCTTAATGTTTTCACATTTAATGCAGCAGCAGACGGCTCGCTCTGCCGCTTTCATGTGCCTCACATTCTTCGGTCGGAAGTGGATGAATTTCACGTATCCAACTTTAATTTCGGGATATTTGGCTTTGAATTGTTGGTAAGCAGTGGAGTATGAACACTCCAGATGGTGAGTGGGAATGCCATGTTTCACTCTTTTTTTGAGAGGCACAGGTCGAGAAACTTCTGACGACCACCAGTAGTTACAGATGGTGAGTGCATCTTCATCCGAGATCCCCTGCCTTGTTTTCTTGATCTCTATGATTATATCTTTCGCTTTGTGCTTTCGGACTTTCTGCCATGACCTTCTATTCACTCCCAGAAATCGACGAGCACGGCGACAAGTGCGATCAAAGTACTTGTAGCTGCGAACAAAGTGCTTTGGTTGGCTTCTTTTAGAGTTCATGCATTCATTGATAATCGGTGGCTCGGGATCTCTGGTACTGGCTTGCAGAACAGCACTCAAGGCTCTCCTATCTTTACTATTGTAAGATTTACTCAGTCTTTTGATATGTTTCTTTATATTTGAAGCTATTATATCAGCTTCTGGGCTGATGTTGATCCCTTGGTTTATCAACTGTTGTTTCTTTCTTGGTGTTGCAGATGGTCCAAAGGTCAGTGATTCTACCAGTTGAGCATAAGTTCTTGGACTCTGTGGCATAGCTTTCATTATTTTCTGACGTTTTCTGTAGAAGGTTGCTGAGCTGTTTCCTTTCCGACGAGGCCTCTTCACTTTTCTTCCTGTGTTTGACTGTCTTCCTGAATTGGTGGCTTCTTAATCATGTTTGTCTGTAGGCCTACTGTTAACTTCATCTTCAGGGCATGTTGGGGTTTGTGGTATTATCTGTGATTCGAGGTTAGTGGTTTCCTGGTCAGGTTGTTCGTTTTCCAGGCATGCTGTTGAGCGTGGTGTTTTCTTCCTTTCTTTGTCTTTTTGCTTTACTGTGGTTTTCTTTTGTTTTGACATTCTCGCTCTTGACTCCTTCATCTTCAGCTTGAAGTATTCCTTCCTCTCTTCTTGTGTCAAATCTTTGAAAGGCTTTTCCCCTTCATTCCTTTGACACACCTTCTTACTCTTCTTCTTTCGTTGCTCTTGTTTAGAAGCTGCCCATTTACGTCTTTGTTCTGCCTTCTGTTTCATGGCCTTATCCTCTATACTAATGTATGCCTTCCTCTTTCGGGCAGCATCCTTCTCTGAGTGTTCTTTGAATCTTGTAGGTTTAGTAACCTTCATGTTACTAAAAAACTTTGCAGTTCTGCTGGTTCCACAAGTTTTCTCACAGTCATTTTTATCTTTTTCTCTAGTTTGTGATCTCAGGCTCCAATTAAATTTAACTTTAAATGCCATGATGTTCAGGATTCATTTACCTGCATTGAAATGATAAATTCAAAGGTAATCTCTAAAAGACCAAATTGTACATATCACATGGCGATGCGTCATCTATTTATTTTATTTTATTTTAAGTAGAGCTAGGGTCCAGGAAATTCAAGCATTATTACTCACATACACCTTACCACACAACCGCTATCATGTGACCTCTCATACACACAAATTTGTTTGTACAGGCTTATCAAACTTTCAGTATTTTGATCAAGCATTAATTAATCACTCATATTTTTATTTAGTGTGTTGTAACAACTACATATTACTATTACTTCAATAAATAAAACACCAAATGTATTTCAATTTAAAAATTGATTGTTCTACCCTAAACGAATGTTGAGTGATCCAAACTAGGTACTGTAATCTCTACAGAAGAATATTAATATAGACATCAGTTCTGTATGGATGTCTTCATTTTTCACAAAACAAATTATCACAAAGTCTAGTTGTCTGACATTACTATGGGTGTTAAAGCCAAATTCTATCTCCTGCAAAGACATTTCATTTAGAAAGAAACAAGTCCAAAGCAATCCTAAATTGTTTATCAATCAAAACAAACCAGGCTGACTCTACATCATATTTCCCCCAAACCACATGGTATTTCCTGTTCACCCAACACAGAAGACTGCATGTGGGACAGCACACAAAATAATACCACTGAATCAGACCCTACATCGCATGTTTATTTTGCTATTTTCTCAGCCATAATTTACTTTTAAATCCCTCAAATCATAATGTTATTTCTGAGATTTCTTTGGTTAAAAACATAGAAATATACCTGATAGTTGAACAATAACTGTAATCTTTTGACTTATATTTGTCAAGGCTGCATAATTTGACCAACATCACACATGCTCATAAGTAAAAGTGGTGCATTGCAGTTGGTCCAAGGAAAACACTGCTATGTGCATGCACTCCCATGCTCCAATGTATTGACTACATAAACATAGGGATGGATGTATATGGGGCAAAGGTCAGAGGATTTGTTTTCCCTACTTGAAGTGCCTGGTTAAAAAAATGTGTCCTCTCCTTAACAACCTAATGGCATACATTATATTGCTACCAGGGTGGTAAATGATTGCAATGATCAGTAGATTTTGTCAGTTACACACTTACAAATATTGCACTTTAAAATGTATTTAATATCAGACTATGTTGTGAGAATATTTCTGTCTTTGCATTTAGAAATTACCCAATTACATAGAGGAATTAATGAAAATCAATACCAAAATAAAATTATAGCTGTTGACATGATATTTAATGAATTCTTATTATACTGAGTGGAACAACATATCAATGTTTTCTTACATGAAGGAAGTGATTATACTATAAAAAAATAATTGTTTCTGTACATTGTTAACAATGGGTAACTCTGTTATGGAGAGGACATTCAGTTTAACATTGCATTAGTGTGAGATACTGACCATCTATAGATATGTAGATGGAAAATCACATTTCATGATATTAAATGGAGGCATATTATTATTGTATACCAGTGCCATAGATAGTGCAAGCCTCAGTGCTTTAATATATGAAGAAAATACCTGTTATGGAGAGGACACACTTTTAACGGAAAATAAAGTCATCAAATTAACCAAGCAATAAAATATATATCACATATTTTGTTCATTGATTTGAGACATGTCCTCATTTTCAAACATTCTGAAGATTATTTAAATAGAGTTTAGGCCCATATATATCATTTTAAGTCACTGCTGCTGGCCTCAATGTTATGGAGAGGACATGTTTTTTAATTTTAACGGAAAAGATGCCTTTTACAAAAATATTCATCATTTTCACATTTATTGGTCAAATTTGGTCAAATAAGTTTTATGATGTTACATAGTTGCTGTGCTGACACTAAAACATTAAAATTTTACACAACTCTCAATAGATTCATGTAAGATATCAATGAACATTATCAAAATTATGAAATGAGAATCCCTTTTCCGTTAAAAATGCACTAAAAATGCTGAAATTAACAGAAATAATGTTTGCAGTGTTATGAAAATTGAACTGTAGGTTGCTGTTGATAAGGTCCATCAAATAAAATGGCCAACATAAAATAATAATTGTTTAAAAGATGCCAAAATGGGGAAAACCCCATTTTTCAAAAAGTGTACACTTAACGTGAAATGACCCGTATAGAGATGTTATACATGCGCACAGAAAAGTACATACCAGTAAAGGCCAAAGCCATTTATGTTGAAATCATGCACTATTCATCAGACGGCATCACGCTTGTTGGAAAAAGTTTTACACTTCAATCGAAATGCATGCTAATAATTATACATGAATATATCTTTCAGCTTAAGTTTAAGCTTATCTGAATCGAGTATTGGTATGAGTTTGTCCTTCCATTGACACACTATAAGGATGTCATCCTTTCCTGCGCCGTTTCTGTTGGCCTTCTTCCCGTTCGTGAACTGAGTCTTCAGGTACTTTATCTTGCTGATTACCTGCGTCTTGTTGCACAGGATGCAATATCCAGTTATTTTTTGGTAGGCAACTTAATTCCTCTTCGTTTTCCCTTCCAGAATTCTCTTTATCTCTGCTTCTCCCCACACAGTGATCTGAGTGCCTTACTGTATTCGTTGGTCCAAATGAAAGCTACGTTTTCTGCCATTTTATTTGTGGTTGAATTTTTTTAATTGCTTTTAATTTCTTCTACCTGGCTAAGTGGCTGTCAACAAAACACATGGCGTCTCCGGGTCAACCTGGGATTTAGGTGTCGTGGTCAAATATTCTGATCAGGTGATCACTCCAAAATCCAGTTTCTCTCCGTTATGTACACTCCATCGGAATGGCACGAGTTTTTACTTACATTATCCGGTTAGCTTCCCCTGTATATTGGACTCAGCATGTGTGGCAAAGGTGCAACCAAATTGTCCATGACCTTAAAGATCTTGATTAGATGAGAAGTGATCGATGTATTTTATTTATTTTTGTATATTTTGTTCCTTTATTGAAAAGGCCACATTTGTTTCTACCCCACCATGCAACACAGAGCTACGTACACATCCACTATTCGCCACACACACACAATACACTCATAAACTCAAAGATCAGAGAACACATTTTCATTAAAATTTAACCTTTTTCTCTTAGTCAAGCGTCTCCTGAAATTTTTCACAAATAGCTAGGATACTACTTTAAATTCATACTATATTATAGAAATATTAAGTTTATTATTATATGTATATATGTACATTTTGAAGAAGTTATTATTGTTTGTTTATTATACCTTACATTTACATGTTATTCAGTTATTGTATTTGGAAAAATGCAGAAATAAAGTTAAATCAAAATGAAATCATTTGTTTCCATATATAAATTGATCTCCTTCCTTGTAAGCTTCACGAGTATAGACACATTTTGTTTTCTTTTTCTGTTCCTTATTTTTTAAAGCCGTTTATATGTGAGGTATATACTACTTGAATTGTAATACAGGTGTAAAGTATATTCTGTCAAATGAAATATTTGTAATGGTTCAGTTTTTTTTCATGTAGACCCACACAATATTCCAGTTTCATGAGCCTGGTTAAAACTAATGAAAGTACGTATCACACCAAGAGAATGGCTGAGAGTTTTGAGTGCAAGAAATTAAGAGAGAGAGAGATTAGTAATGAAGTGGTGAAGGAGCAAGTAGGGATGTAGATGGGAGACGTCGAGAAGGTGGAGTTCTGGGAAGAGGTGAAAATTAATTTGTAAGCGTTATCATTGTTATTATGCAAGTGTGGAAGGACATCTGATGTTCCCTGAAAAGTACGGCTCTTCAATTGCTTTCATATTCTAAACAAAAAATATAAAAAATCCGGACAGATTTTTATGCCACATTTTTGTGTAGCCCCATATACATGCTCTGTGTACAGTGCTTGTAACTTTACCAAGACTGGGCCAAATTTGATGATTCCAGAACCTTGCAGTACACACAAATACTTAGAGGCTAGCTGGTCAACCTTTTCTGATGGATTCCACACCGTTTCCTTCACAATGCAATCACATGACCAGGGGGGGGGGGGGGGGGGGGGGGGGGGGGGGGGGTTTCACAAATTTGTCATCGGTGTCAAATGACAGTTTTTCTTATAAGCTACTGAAATCCTTGCTTATCAGCAGATTTGTCACAGAATTTTGTCATTTGTCATGGAAAAAAGGTTTTGTGAAATGCCCCCCCCCCTTAAATCAACAGTGATGGTGGATGTGATTGCAGTGGTGAGAAGAGGCCGATTGGGGAGGATGCAGTTTAATGAGCTGGCCTTGATTCTAGCTCGGAGAAGGTTTATGATGGTGCAAGATCTATAAGGCTTGTGTTAGAACAGTGATGGAAACTGGGAATGTAAAAACAATAGAAGTATCTTGAGGAGAGCAAGAGCCATGATGTGGTGTGACATTGTCCGATAGAAACAACTCAAGTGAGCTCATGGATAGGTTGGTCTGGGAGAAACTGGCGGAAGTGGTAAAGAGAAGTGGATTGAGATGGGTGGGTCATGTGTTGAGAAGGGAAGATGATGAACCTGTGAAAAGAGCATGGGATCTGGAAGTGGATGGCATATTTCATGGAAACATAATGGTGAGGCAAGAAAGCGGTAAGGTTGGTCTAAATGAGGAGGATGCTCAGAACAAGAAGAGGTCGAGGGAGGGAGAGTTGTCATGGAGCAAAAGGCAGTAACCAGAGCTGCCAACCTTGTGCAACCAAAAAAAAGGAAATTCAAGCAAAAAAAAAAGGAATTCATAAACAAAAAATTACAACCACGCGCGAGACACTTCCAATGCAGAAATGTCCATTCCTCATGCTGTTTTTTCCATACAAGCAGGTATTTTTTGTTTGGTTATTTTGGTATTGTCGGCTTTTCATTCTTTAAGAGAATATTTTTCTATTGAATTTGTGATCAAATCACCATTTTCGGGCAGTTGCTTGACGAGCGGAATGTTTATAAAAAAATTATTTAAAAAAAAAAAAAGTATTTTATGAAGAAAAAAAGGAGTAATTCCGGCAAAAACGGAATGGTTGGCAGCTCTGACTAACCCCTCGTAAGACGGAAAATGTTGACTTTAATAAATGTGTTGATGAAAGCATGTTCTCGATTTAAATGCAAATGTAAACATCTCTAACTATATATAAACAGGAACAAATTCTGAAGCCAGGATAAACAAATGCTGGGAATGAGCTAGTGAAACAATGTACACAAAACGACAGCATTTTCTGAAGGTGGGCTGAATTAAAAATTCCTCCATAAGTGGCATGAGTTTGATTTTAAAAAGCTTTGATAACTGTTTCATCGATTTTCGTCCTGTAATATACATTATCATACTAATGAAATCAATATTGTCACAATGCAAATTATTTCAGCTTAATTCACAGTTTCATATATTTTGTTCAATAATTATATCAGCTTTATTTCATGGCTTTAAATGTATTGTTTACTTATTTCAATAGAGATTAACATTGATTTCTACAGAATGAATGGCTTTAATAATATTACATGCAGTTTCTTTTTAAACACCAAAATTCTCCATTGTTGGTTTTTTATATAAATATAGGCTATCGACCCATTATATCCTGGCATTTTTAAGATTTAGATAGCCAAAGATTCCATTTTAATTAAATCATATATTTATGATTGTCATATAAATATTTCATTATCTTCTAGTAATTATTATAGTCCCATGAATAACTTTGATTTTTGTAATACCCTATTACATATGTCAATACTAAAAACTCCTTTTGGTTGTACATCTTGAAGAAATTATCTGTTACTTGGGATATCAAAATAAATATTATTACAACAAAAATCACATACTTTAATTGCAAAATAGCTCAACAAAGAAAAAAAAAATATATATATATATATATACACATATATTCTTTTTTTTTAAATTTCAGGTCTGTTTCTAAATGCTTCAAAATGGTATACAACTCATCAGACTTGGATCTCCCTTACACACTGAAAGAAGATAAATGAAAATGAACCCAGCTACCTTAAACAGACAGCCTTCATACAAACTGTCAGCCTGTTAAATTTCTCTCACTCTCTACGTGCCATGTCCTGAGACGTTGGCGACTATGGAGTGTCACAACTCTCTGTCCCATATTCTATAAGTAATTGATTTCTCCCGAGATCAAATCCACATTCAGAAATCCCACTGCTTAGGCTGCTCATCCACAGAACCCTCCTTCTACCCCTACTCCTCCTCCCCTCGATTCTTCCAATAAGTGCAAGATTTTCCAAACCTGTTATATATAAATGACTCCCATTTGTTGGCTTGGCAAGGAAAACGTTCTCTCCAAAGTTGCAGTTTACTTGCTAGCAATAGGAAACTTTCTTAATGAAACCAAATTCAATGCATGAATCTTTGTTAAAGGTAATACAAAGTTTTGGGAAATTTTGAATATTGGCTGGATAGTGATTCTTTACAATTTCGATATACTTGGATGCCCTGTGGATATATTATTAGCACTAGAAAATGTAACCCCTATAACACTTCTGCTTTTGAGAAAAATGGAATATCGAAATTTACCGGTAATCCCAGTAAATTTTGATAAATTTCAAATACCGGCTACGGCCATACAATGGTATCTGCGATCATGAAAATCTCTGAATATATAGTTGTGATATATAATTTCCAAACGGAAATAGCCAATCGGTCGATTTTAGTAAAAAAACATTGTTTTTTAGCTTGATTAATATCTTGACCTTGAGAGGGAGCTATACAATTTCATAACTTTAGACTCGATTTCAACCGCAACATCGATCACTGAATATTGTAGGATGCATATGCTTCCAATATGTTCATTTGAACCAAATTCATGACAACATACCAAAACTTTGTATTACCTTTAAGTGCCTAGTTACACATTACTCAATTCACCAGTTACAATTATCATATTTCAATAGTCAGAATGCAAACTGCATATATTACGAGTTAGGTAGGACAAGCCATAGTGTATGTCCTACAGTATACCACAGCAAAAGTATCGGCAAGTAATTACAGGCATATTTCATCACCAGGGACCCATTTCACAAAGCCTTCTCTCAATGACAAATGACAAAAATCAGTGACAAATCTGCTGATAACCAATCAGAAGCAAGGATTTCAGTAGCATATAACCAAAACTGTCATTTTTCACTGATGACAAGTTTTGTGAAACGCCCCCCTGGTGCATGCAGTTAGAAAGATCAATAGTCCCATAATCTCTGAGGCTGTCTAACATGTCCCCTTTCTCTTGCTCTACCTTTAAAAATGCTCCCGGGTAGAATATGATAATTGCAGCATTATCGCTGTTAGTGTCAACGACATGGCATTCTTTTCAGTACTTGCTATACGTCACAAACAAAAAATTGCTGTATCCGTAGAAAACTTGGATTACAGAGATAATGTCCCAATCACAGCAATTGTTTTCATCGACTCCGAGACGATTTGATTGGTCCTTTCACAGTCCGGTAGAATAGTTTGTTGGCCACGCCCACAACGAATGAGAATATACGAACTTGGAAGTCACTATGGAAAAACACAATCAGAAAATGAATATGAGTTAAATCAAATTGAAATGCTTCCTCCTTGCCTGGCAGCTGACTGCTGCCCTTAGAACACTGCAATTAAGAAACAAGCAATTGATTCTTTTCATAGCTCGTTACCTTTTTTCAAGCTGGTGTATCTGATTTGCGAAAGAGCAGAATAAATAAAAGAGATGATGAAACAGGTTTACAGTAAACAAACCCTAATGCCTAATCTTAACCCTTTCCCCCAACCTGGCCTAACTCCCAATCCAAACAATACATCTGGTAAGAAGTAAAGCATGAATAAGTAGTAGAAATAATACAAGAGGTAGTGGCAACAGTAGTAGTAGTAGTAGTAGTAGTAGTAGTAGTAGTAGTAGAAGGAGCAGTAGGAGTGGTAGTTGTAGTGGGAGTGGTGGTGGTAGTAGTAGCAGTAGTAGTAGTAGTAGAAGTGTCGTAGTTGAGTGGTTTAAGTACTTGACTTGAAATTCAAAATTCTTTGTTCGATCCCCAATACGGCACTAATGTCCTTTGGCAAAGCATTAATCTTCATTTGCCACACTCGACCCAGAAATTGAAATGCTGGAGCGCTGTAATGGCAGCTAGGCTAAAGCCAGGGTAATAATTAATGCGCCTCGGAATGGAATTTCTAGATAGATGGCGCTATAAAAATGCCTATTATTATTAATATTGGTAGTAGTAGTAGTAAAAGTATAGTAGTAGAAGTTTGGTAGTAGTAGTAGTAGTCGTAGTTAAAGTAGAATAAGTAGCAGTAGTAGTAAAAGTATAGTAGTAGAAGTTTGGTAGTAGTAGTAGTAGTCGTAGTAAAAGTAGAATAAGTAGCAGTAGTAGTAGCAGTAGTAGTTGTAGTAGTAGTAGTAGCAGTAGTAGTAGTAGTAGCAGTAGTAGTAGTAATAGTAGTAGTAGCAGTAGTAGTAGTAGTAGTAGTAGTAGCAGTAGTAGTAGTAGTAGTACTAGTAGTACTAGTAATAGTAGTAGTAGTAGTAGCAGTAGTTGTAGTAGTAGTAGTACTAGTAGTAGTAGTAGTAGTAGTAGTAGCAGTAGTAGTAGTAGTAGTAGTAGTAGTAGTAGTAGTAGTAGTAGTAGTATGTAGTAGTAGTAGCAGTAGTAGTAGTAGTAGTAGTAGTAGTAGTAGCAGTAGTAGTAGTAGTAGTAGTAGTAGTAGCAGTAGTAGTAGTAGTAGTAGTAGTAGTAGCAGTAGTAGTAGTAGCAGTAGTAGTAGTAGCAGTAGTAGTAGTAGTAGTAGTAGTAGCAGTAGTAGTAGTAGTAGTAGTAGTAGTAGCAGTAGTAGTAGTAGTAGTAGTAGTAGTAGTAGTAGTAGCAGTAGTAGTAGTAGTAGTAGTACAGTCAAACCTGCTTTAGCGACCACCTGTATAGAACGACCACCTATCTACATAGGCCATATCTTTTGTTTCCCTTGATAATGATTTCTCATTGAAACATGTACTAAAGGAACCTGTACATAAAGACCACCTGCCTATAAAGACCATTTTTCTTGTCTCCCTTGGGTGGTCTTTATGGACAGGTTTCACTGTAGAAGTAGTAGTAGTTTAAGTACTTTTGCTCCCACTTGCCTTTTATTTACAGCGACACATCTTAAGAAGCCTTTACTTACCATGCCTTGGATGTAATTAAATTGTAATAATATAGTTTAGGGAATTAAGGAATCGATCAGATAAGTTTTTTCCCAATTATTATCATTGATAATGGTCTGTTTTCACTCAAACTTTCAGATTATCTTTAATTGTACATCTAGCATTGACGTCACTACCTTAGCACCATTTATCTCATCTGAACAATGTCACCAAGTCCCTTTAGGAAGCCTTTACTAACCATGCCTTGGGTGGAGGCTGGGCTTCATTGCCACTGATGATGAAGAGAGGGAAGACTGTGGAGAATACGCAACCACTCACAAAGTAGGACTTGGGCAGCGATGTGATGAGGGCTAGAGGTAGACCAAACCCTAAGAAGTACGGCCAATTGGTCTCGATGTAAGCTATCCTTGTGTGCACTTCCCATCCTGAGAGAGAGAGAGGAAACAGACTGAGGTAACGTGTCTGTCGTTCAGCATAGCTGCCACACATGGGGAGAGGGGTAGGTGTGTCTCATTAAAGCCTGTACATCAATTGCGTACATAAAAACGCGTACAAATGCTTTTCATCACCAGACTCATAACGCCTGTATCACGTTAAGGTTAATATCAAAACGGGACAAATCTTGGAAATTGGTATCAAATTCACTGTTGATTACAAGATAGGCAGAAAGGGTAGGAAAATTGGAAGCCCTGGCCTACTAGGATGTTAGAGGGAAGAGAGGTTGATAATTAGTACTCAGTTTGACTAAGTTTTAACTACAAACCTCACAGTTATTTATTTCATTTTTTTATACGTGACTCACACTGAATGTATGTATCAGGTTCCCTTTCTCTTTTCTTCTATTTTCTTCTTTCCTAACCTTCCACTTTCCTGTCCTATCACATTGTATTCTGGGTTTCTGTGATAGAAATGCAATTTCTTCAATAATTCTGATTAATATTCTTTACTTGACATTTGATTCCCAGCCAGCTATGATTATCGAATCCTATTTGATCAGGGAAGCTATCTTGACAAAACCTTGTTGATTTCTTTTTTCTTTTTATTTTTTTACAGCTGTTTAGTTCAGTCGTCATTTATGTACATGTATATTATGTTTCTGTCATTCAAATGTATTTTAGTGTGGAATCGCATGTATTTTAACTAATGCATTTACAAATGTATTTATACAAACGATGGAATCTGAAAATGTGAATTGAACTTACCCATATTAAACCACTTGTATTCGAATGCATAGAGAGCGTTGAGAAGCGAAAGATGAAACATGCTCAGGAACTGACTCACTCCTTTAATTGGTACTAAGCTAACCACCATGCTCTAAGAGAAACACAACATCAAGAAACTTACAAGAAAATCTATATTTCTGCTCGGAGTTTGAGAACATACACAAAAATACAAGAAATAATGATGCTCTGTACAGAAAGAAATTATTTTTGCTCTTATCAATTACCTTAGATACATGTATATCTTAATGAAGATAGACACCATGATCTATTTCACACAAATCCAGTACCATTATTGATAGAAACGGTCAAGTCTCTTTCCAAGATAATCCAATCCAAAAGATATTTGATATAGCGCCTTTTCCTTGCAGTTACAAAGCGCTGCACACACGCTCCACAATGTTTGGGCCACTTAAAAACAAAAGTTAACTGATGAGATTGTTTACTACCACTTTTTGATCAGTTTACTATGCATCGTACTTGTTGACTTCTTCATTATACTACAGTGAAACCTGCTTTAGCGACCATTCATATAAGACCACCTGTTTATAAAGACCACATTTTCTGTTTCCCTTGAATGTGTTTTCTTATTGAAACCTGTACTAATGAACCTGTACATAAAGGCCACCTGCCTATAAAGACCATTATTATTGTCTTCCTCAAGCGTTCTTTATACGCAGGTTTCACTGTATAGAGACAGATGCTCAAGCTAATGATATATGTATGTATAAATTAATTCAAACTTTTATTGTATCATTTCATGAAATATACTTTTCTGTCCCAATGCATCTATTTGTTCTACAGCTTTTCAGTACATAGGAATACCTTTAAAGATAAAGTTGAGTTCTGTTCATGGGATTGCATTGTGAAAGAAACGATCAGAAAAAGTTGATCATCTAGCATATAAGTATTGCAAGGTTCTGGAACCATCAAAATGATAAGAAATTTGCCCAATTCTTGGTAAAGTTACAAGCCCTGTACACAGAAAGATGTATATGGGACTACACTAACATGTGGTGTAAAAATCTGTCCTGATTTT
Source organism: Strongylocentrotus purpuratus (assembly GCF_000002235.5). NCBI lineage: Eukaryota > Metazoa > Echinodermata > Echinoidea > Camarodonta > Strongylocentrotidae > Strongylocentrotus > Strongylocentrotus purpuratus. The sequence goes on along the minus strand of NW_022145594.1, from coordinate 3,367,871 downwards.
TATGATGTTACATGCCATATTTAGAATATTAAGATATTTGAAGAGCCATGTTTTTCAGGAAACATTTTTTCTCTGATGTTCTTCAACACATGCATAATACAATGATAACGCTCACAAATTATTTTTCACCTCTTCCCAGAACTCAACCTTCTCTTTAAAAAACGTTACTCCTGGCAAAAAGACCACTCACCTGTAGTAAAAATAATATCTGTATAAGAACACTGAATAGAAGATCAGCTATGAGCCTGCTCAAGCTTGGTAGCTGTGGTCTGCCTCTTGACTTTCTATAAGCAAGATCTGCTATGTCCTGTACAGTGAAACAAGAACAAGCAACAGCAAAATGAACATCGATGAAATAAAGGCATACAAAATTAACTTTAAAAAACCTCAGAAAATGACCCCCCCCCCCCCCCCTTTAAAAAAATCTCTGCACATGTAATAACATTCTGACTTGATTTTTTTTTTCTTCATGTTTTTTTTGTTACTGGCTTTTTTTGGTATTACAATTTGTCCATTTCTATTCAGTTCACGGACTCTATAGGCAAGATCCGCTTTTTCATATACAGTGAAACACGAACAAGCAACAGCAAAATGAATTTCAGTTGAATGAAGGTGTACAAAATCAACTTTAAAAAAAAATCATTGTGTAAACCTCAGAAAATGACCCCCCCCCCCCCCCATAAAAAAACCTCTGCATTTTTCTTCATGTTTTTTTTGTATTACAATTTGTCTATTTCTATTCAGTTCACAGAACCTCAGGAAATTAAGCTTACTTTGAATCATTGGGTCATCTATTTGGGTCGGTTGGTTGCATTACCCAAACTTTTGTGAAAATGAGCCCTTTATTCACGTAGTGTCGGGGGTAATGTTTGTGACATAAACCCTGTTCATCTACGAAAGGTCACATCCTTAACATGCATCTTCGCATGATCTTCAGCTTTAGTTTCACAAAAGTCTGTGTAACGTGACCTACCGACCGGACGTGATGACCCGATGATTCCAAGTAAGCCAGAAAACTACCACCCCCTATATAAATTGACATAAAACATTCAAAATATAAAGAAAATATGAAAGTATAAACCATTGCACAAAAAGAAAATGGGGCATCCGTAAAAGCAAATAAGGCTTGACAATTGAATGCACCTGGCGCACAAGTAATAATAATATTAGCTATAAAAAAAAAATAAAAGTGATTGCATTTTGGTAAGAAAAATTAAAGCTAATCTTGAGCTCTGGTATGGGAATCTATTTTGAGAGAAAATTGCTGATTTATTCCTGGAGTTAGATTGGTTGTTTGAAACAGTGAAATAAAAACAAACGCACAAAAACCTTAAATACAGGTCATCATCCTCGATAAAAGCCACAACTCCCATTTGCAAATAGTGAACTGTATTACATGGTGTCGGGCCTACTTACCTGGATTTCCTGATCTTTCTATGCTAATAACTCAGCCACTATACATTTTCTACCAAAATTTTTTGGCACATGTCACTCATTTGTAATCTTGAACATTCAGTGTAAGTTTCGTTGGATTCTGTGAGAATTTAATTTCTATATTTACCAGAGCCCTGTCTTACAAAGACTTATGATTGATCGAGATCAATCGCAAGTTCTCCAATCAATCGCAAGTTTGCAGTCTCCTATCTCTTATGTACCTGTACATAGTTACAAATGATATCTCTTTCAAATAATTTGCAATTGATATCAACTCTTTGTAAGACGGGGCCCAGAACTCAAGTTTGTCTTTAAATAAATGAAACGGATTGAAACTTGCAATACGGTATGTGGAATGAAATAGCTGCTTACTTGAAACCACAGTGCACTGACCGCCTTGCTGAGTAGAAACAGGGGAAGTACCCAGAATGCACTGAACGTATATGACAGCATAGGTTTCATCCATGACCAAACAAGGTTCTCGGACCCGGCCGCACCTGTTAAAGGTCAAAGGTCATCAAAGGTTACGATCAAAAGGCACTTACATGTAGGTTATATAGCCATGAAAATTCATACGATCAAGTAGTGTTAGGCTCTCAGTGATTTTTTTTTCTTTATTCCTCAGATAAAATCATGCTATTGCTCATAGAGCAAGATTGCATGACAACCATCATGTGACACTAATTATACAAAAGGCCCCGTACATATTGATTTGGTAGCTTGTCTTGTTTGAGTGGTGGGGTAAGGTTTTACAAAGGTTTTGTGGTGCCTGGTCATATTAGGTTCTTACTAGTCCACAGTCTGGGGGTGTTTCACAAAACTTGTCATCAGTGACAAGTGACAGTTGATGTTATAAGCTACTGAAATCCTTGTTTCTGATTGGTTATCAACAGATTTGTCACTGATGTTTGTCATTGAAAAAAGGCTTTGTGAAACGGGACTGTCTCTGTGTCGCGCGCCTAATCAGCTGAGAAAATAATACACTCTCAACGCTCAACCAGTGACAGTAGTTCTTGCCTCTCATTTCAACAGTTGTTGTGGGGGATCGGGCAATGAGTGCATGGAGCCCGCCCCCCCCCCCCCCTCCTCCCACTCCGGGAACGGAGGGACCGCATTCATGTTCCCAAATTCTCCGACTTATGGGGGGTGCTGAAAAGGCTCGTAACAAACAAAAAGATCTGCTCGTATTGACTTTACACACCAGACTTATGGGGGGGGGGGGGGGTTGCTGAAAAGGGAGGGAACATGCATATGCGTACCCTAAATAACAATGAGTGGGGGGGGGGGGCGGGGCATGGAGACACCGCGCTGTGTGTGGGATGCGTGTGACTGAAGAATATAAAAACGGACAAAATCTTGACTAGGTTCTCACCTGCAATGAAAGTAGTCACCCACTGAAGCAGGGGCAGCAGCACATTGTTGAAGACTATCAAGCTAAGCCAGAAGACCCCTACATTCAGAGCACAGCACTGCAGGATCCGATGCATGACCTTAGGCTCCCTGGGGGGGGGGGGGGGTAGAATGAAGAGATCAGGGAAAAAATTAATATTTATTTTTCGGGGGCTACTTTTCAACCTTGCCTGTCTGAAAATAACATTCTAAACTTTGTTTTGCATTGAACTCAATGTAAATTTATGGGGGCTCTTTTCTGATTTTCGGAGGCTCTTTTGGGCATTTCGGGGGCTATTTCACTGGAAGAGATGCTGTATGAGAATGGAATCTAATTCACAACAGGGATTCTTCTTTTGGGGCTAAATTGATCACATCTATCTATCTATCAAGCTATAGTTCATCAAGACGTTGGACAAAGCCCTCCTCATAACATTTCCATTCTTTTCTGTCTCTAGCTATCCTAGTCCAAGCGGCTGTTCCCATGTATGATATTAGGTCATCTCTCCATCTTCTCTTCTGCCTTCCTCTTCTTCTCTTTCCCATCCTTGGTTGCCACTCTGTTAAACGATTTGTCCATCTATTGTCCTGAAGTCACATGTCTTTCTCTAAATTGGTAACAATCATTTTTTTAATTACTAATAGAGTGTAAACTGTAAAGTCTCTGAAACTAATTGTACAAAGTATGAGAGTACATTTGTAAATCATCTGCCAACTTGCCAAGAGCTGTAAGGGTATTAATTTGATAACATGAATAAACTCTGTAATTGTTCTTTCTCTCAACAAATAGATTGGGCAGTGGGTAGGAACTAAACTTGGAACATTGATTGAACCAGGGTAGTCCTGAAGAGGTTTTAACACCTAACACCAACAGGTTTAGAGGTAGTTAAGAAATATGTTGAGGCACGAAAAGACGCGTCCGGATTGCAAATACGTGTACATAATTGTTGAAAATCGTAATTTTATCACACAGAGGTACATGTATACCCACAACGTTAAGATGTGGAACTGGTAATTACATGTACAGTCAATCCTGTCTATAGCAACCACCCAAGGGAAACACAAAAAGTGGCCTTTGTAGACAGGTGGTCTTTATAGACAGGTTCCTTTAGTACATGTTTCAATGGGAAACCATTTTCAAGGGAAACAACAAATGTGGCCTTTGTAGACAGGTGGTCTTTGTAGACAGGTGGTCACTAAAGCAGGTTTGACTGTACTATCTCAATCAGGCTCAATGTTACCCCCAAAAAATTCAGGTACCGTATGTTAAAAAAGAAGTTTTAATGAACAAATATCACTGACTTTTATGTATTATTATGTATTCAACTAATCTAGGAATACAAACCCTCTTTATCATGGTCATCGCTCATTTTTCAAAGCTTCTGCTGAACTTTGGAACAAACTACCATTGAATGTAACTACCATTGAATGTCTAAAACTGTCAGACTGTCAACCAATTCAAAACTTGTCTTAATACACATTTAATCAAAATTGCTTTTGATGATTAACCTACTCTGATCACATTGATGTATATTTCATATGTATTGAAATTTGTAGATTTATTTGTAATTTGTTGTTTAATATATAATTGTTTGTCATTGTATTTTGTTTGTATAGCACTTGGAGACTTCGGTGGAAAGCCCTTTATAAGCACCGCTTTTCAGTATAATATTATTATTATTTTCCGGACGGGTCTTTTCGTGCCACTAAATTTCAGTAAGCTACCTACATGTAAATATGAGAAACGGGTTAAATTCATGATTAGAAAAAGGAATTTATGAAATGTTGGACATAACATATGGCTCAGATTGCATTAGAGATCATCTAAGACTCCCATGGCTTCCTTGGGCGACAATAAGGGCCATGAAACCTGGCCGTAAGGGACTTTAACTTCTCACGCATTAGTTCATACTATTTGAAGTTGCAATTTTACATATTTTAGTTTTTATCGATGGGATGGAATAGACCTTACTCTTGTTTCTTTTCCCTCTGAGGAAGTGGTCTTCGTCTAGCTTCCATCATCTTCTCCTCCCTTTTCTTCCTCATCTCCTCTTGAATCTTCTCCATCTCGGCATCGACCCGAAAGACGAAGAGAGAACCAAGCACAGCATCCCGCATGCCATGGCATACATCCAGAAGAGTCACACGTAATATATCAGTCATGCTTGGTCAGCCTTCATTATCACAACGATGATCTATCTGAAATGAAGAAAAAAATGATACAGACCTAGAGAAGTTCATTTCAGTCATTGGTTAGAGGCGCATCTCCTCCGAGATATTGTTTACAAAATGATAAAAGTAACAAACCTACATGTACATGTTCATGTACAATAAGCTAAATGCCACTCTGAGTCTGCATGAGGTCAGAAGCCCATTTGTGTGTATTGTATGGAATGGATCCGGGCCAACTCGGACCAGGGGACAACTCGGCCCAGCTGCAAAAACTGTCAGTTTTTGTCATTTTACCCTAACTCTAACCCTAACCCTAAACCTAACCCTAAAATGACAAAAAATGACTGTTTTTGTACCTGGGCCGGGTTAGCCCGACTCCTATGGAATCTATGGATCACATTAAAGATAAAGGTGAGTTCTAGTCATCTGATTGAATTGTGAAAGAAAAGGTGTGGAATAGATCAGAACAAGTTGATCATGTAGCATGGAAGTATTGGTGTGTACTGCAAAGTTCTGGAGTCATCAAAATCATAATAAATTTGGCCCAGTCTTGGTAAAGTAGGCCTAACCACTCCAGCAAAGCATAGAGAGTTTAAACAAGTTTAAAACAGTTTAAAAATAGCCTTCCCCCTATTTGTTGGATCAGCTAATTAAGGAGGCGTCCTTTCATATGACACCTCATTTATTGAGTTTCACCTTCAGGATCACGAGGTTTGAATATCACACACTTTTTTCCAAAAAAAAAATGGTGAAAAACGATTCCAAATTGAAGATTGAAAAATCGTCCAGGGCCAGCCAAGCACTGTGTTTGCTAAATTTAGCAAACTCTCTGCGAGCAAACCTCTTTACACTAATTGCTTTCATCGTAAAGTGCACATCAGCCTTTCAAATAACTACTACTAGACCTACTAGATCTAGTCTAGTTTTAACTGGTGCGATGGCAATGCCAATGCGGTGGCTTTCCTCGATCTCGGTCGAGTCCACCCCACTCCCCTCAGCTCAGCGGAGCTCGAGAGGTGGTAAGGAAGTCGCCCGGCAGCGTTGCCGCAGATCAACTTAGGTCCGAGTACGAATGATGATGTCCCTTTCTCTTTCAGCTCACCCGTCCATGGTATCACACACATGCCTCATTCAAAACACTGTGTCACTGCCATTTTCTCAAATTCTAAGGTCACAATTGAATGAAATATGTATCATAATAATATAAAGTTAGGTGCGATGACGGCTAAAATAACTCGCTTACCAAAGAAAAAGGTGATATTTTACAAATCTTGTTATCAGCAATTCGTTCGATCGGTCAGCTGGAAATGACGAATATAAATTCTTGCCGACAATAACAAAGTCTGCCGCCATCTACCGTACATACGGGGCCATTCTCCGCTGATAATGTACAAAATATAGACCATGAGAAATATTTAAAAATTGTTTGATTCGCAAACTTTGATGCTTGCAGAATACGAACCAATGAATGGATGATTTTTTTTTTTTTTTTTAATTTTTTTTTTTTGGGGGGGGGGAGGGGGGGGGGTGGGAGGAAGTGTTCAGAGTTGACCGTGATTTTAAAAAATTGATTTTTTTTTTTTTTTTTTTTTTTTTTTTTTTTTTTGCCACACCACAAAACCAGGCGCCCCGCAACCGACCCAGCTTTTTTGCTCTCCCCTGGTAGCCCCATCTCGAATGGATCTTCGACAAATTTTGCTATGAAATGCAGCTTTTCACTTATACCTGCATATAGCCCCTCCCCCCCCTGCCCCCCCCCCCCCCCCCCCGAAGCAAACACCATTTTCCCCTTTTTCTCCGGCCAAGGAATAATGATTAAAATGTTCCCAATGAGAGAAGACTTAATTTGCATTCCTCTTTTATTAGTAGTATTGGAATTAATCTTTGCTTTAACTTTAGCATATTTAATAATATAGAACCAAATTTGAACATATTCAAATTGAGCCAAATTAATGAGCTAGGGTCGCTATAGGGAAGAGGGTAAATAGCGACCCTCTTCTTGAATTATGAATAGCGACCCTCTTCTTCGATTATGAATAACAGTCCTTATGAATAATGATCCTTTTATTCAATTATGAATAGCGGTCCTTATGAATAATGACCCTTTTCTCAAATTATGAATGGCGGTCCTCTTTCTCTTCTCTCCCCCGTGTACTTTTGCTAAAATTCCTACTCCTCCCCCCCCCCCCCCCCCCTAAATTTGAAATTTTGACTCATCGACATTCCGTTCCGTTGGGGGGGGGGGGGTAAGGTCATATTTTTTAGGTCATCCATTAGGATTTTAAAAAATAATAATAATTACAACAAAAAAAAACAAAAAAAATCAATACTCAAAATGGGGGGGGGGGGGGTTCCCGAAAAACATACACATACACAAATCTCAAGGGGTTTACCCCCCCCCCCCCTGCGTACACGCCTGAGGAGAGACATGGAAAGACGACGAGAGAGAGAGAGAGAGAGAGAGAGAGAAGGGGGGCTAGAGAGGAGGAAGATGAGAGAAACAGATACACTATTTTATAGTAAGTAAAAGAGAGAAAAAAGGAGGAGCAGAAAAGCGAGATGCTAAAAAATGTAAAAACATGAGGGAGAGAGATTTGTTTAAAGGAGTGAATAAAAAGAAAACGGCCAGGGACAGAGCATGGGAAACGTTGATAGCTAGATGACTTTGGAGGGAGACTGAATGAGAAGATAGAGAAATAGTGAGAGGGAGAGAAAAGGGGAAATAATATAATAATAATAATAATATATCATATATTATTAAGATATATATTATTATTATTATATTAATGAGAAAATAGAGAAATAGGGAGAGAAAAGGAGACATAGAGAGAGAGAAGAAGAGAGTGGGGGAGCACAAAGGAGATGGAGCATGCAGGGTGATGAAGGAAGAGTGTATGGGGACAGTTAGAGAGAGATACCTGCATGTAGCAATGAGTGATAGGATGGATGGATGATGTGGGGGGGGGGGGAGACGAGCAGGAGAAACGGTAATACAAAGAGGTAAGAAACATCAATTATTGTAATAAGACTGAGAGGAAAGGGAGTAGAAATATGGAGGAATGAAACATGAGCTAGAGAGAGAGAGAGAGAGAGAGAGAGAGGACAGTAATGGGGATGAAGAGAGAATGGAAGATTGAGAGAAGGAGAGAGGGAACAAAATAGTGAAAGATACCAGGGGAAATGAAAGGGGAATAGAGAGAGAGAGAGAGAGAGAGAGAGAGAGAGATGACGGATACAAAAAGAAATGGATAAAAGAAGGAAGGGATAATAATACAATTAATATAGATAAATACTTATTTATACTAGGGTGCATGCTGAGAGACTAAGAAGAAAGAGAAATAGAGAGAGATAGATAGAGAAAGGGAGGGATCGGGTGGGGGGGGGGGGCAGAAATGAGGGAGACACTATACCGGGACAGAAATAAACAAAATAGGGGAGGAATGAGAGGGAGAGGGGTGGGGGGGGGGGTGAAAAAAAATGATTAGAGACCGAGAAAGAGAGGGGGAGGGGTTAGATTTAAATATAGTGAAAGAGAAAGGAAGATAGTGGGAGAGAGAAAACATTAAAACAAGACAGAGAAGCAGTCAGTTGCATTGTAAATTAACATTATATTTCTTCTTCCATTATTAACTCTCAAAAACCCATTGTTTGTAATGGATTTTATTCATAGAAAATGTCACTAACTGGTAGCCTTCCTACAAATCTTTGAGATAGGCTGCATAGCCCGTTGAAGATTGACAAAACAATTGGAAGAAGAAGAGCGCCTCAACTATGGGTGTATATGGCCACATTTTCACTAGGGACAGATGAGGCCTCTTGCCGCTAGAAAAATAACTTAGGGGGGGGGGGGCAGTGGCGGATCCAGGGGGGCGGGGCGGGGGGGGGGGGGCCGGCCCCCCCCCCCCCCCTTGAGAAAAAAAATCATGCAAAATCACGCGATTTTTACCTTTTTTGGGGGTTGGGCCCCCCCCCCCCCTGGCGCTCAAGGGGGGGGGGTGCAAATTTTAAAATTTTCGAGGACCAAAAAAAAAATTGTGCTCACTACCCCCTTTCTTCCCGTCGCTCTCTTTCCCCTTTTCAGGCCACCGAAAAGGAGTGCATGGCCGAATCGCCCCCTCTTCCCGCCACTGACATAACCACAATTATTATTGGAGACAATGAAAACTTTCTTTAAATGACCGATTTCAATCTATAGCTAATTGTGTAAAAAAAAAATTAAAAAATGGAAAGCTATAGCCTATGAGATTAAGAAGTGCAGATGAAGTGCTCTGATGAAAGACTAATAAGAGACTTTTAATAGGTCTTCACATAGTCATAGACGTATGCATAGCATACAAGAACAACAATAATGAATATAATATTATGTTAATTGTGATGTACATTGTCATTATTCTACACCACACGTAGAGATATTATGAAGATTGTCTACACTCTGTACCCCCTGGGGGGGGGGGGGGTACTCACATAATAGAAATACGGGGATGTACCGCTCTAATGGGTCACTTTTGTCACAAGAACACCATTAAAAATGGTTTCAAAATTTGCGAAATTTTGTGTGCAAAAAAACACCAGAAAATTGTGGAAAATTTGTCTTTTTTTCGAGGAAAATGCCCTTAAATGACCCCTGGTATTGGGTATGGGTTTTGAGGCTCGAGCGGCACAACCCCGTCCAAATAAAATCTGAGTATCCCCCCCCCCCCCCCCCCCCCCCCCCCCCCCCCCCCCCCCCCCCCCCCCCCCGGGCCGGGTGTGTAACCCGCGCAAGCGAAGAAGATATCTAGCTTGGTAAAAGACTATAGGCTAAAACGCGCAGCCGGGGATTCCCCTTTTATTTTATTTGCGCGCTCTGTTTCTTGTTCCGGCCGCGACCCACCGAACTGTGCAGTCGCCATTTTCTGCCAGAATTGTGCACGCGTACTGTACCGTACTGCCACGCCACCTCGCTTCCGAGTTCGATTCAGTGAGTGATTGAACTTACTATATTTTAAGATCTTTTTTCAGTTTTATTATGCTGATTTAGATTTAATTCTGTCGACGAAATGCTACCTTTGTAAACATAGACTAGACCCTAATCAGACTGAACAGCTGAAGTGAAACAAGGACCAAGCCAGGTTAGTCTAGTGTAATTCGAATATAAATCTAGTCTAGGTCTAGGCTAGACCGAATTTTCCGTCTCTTTCGTTCGTTAGCCTCTTATTGGGGTAGGGTCGGCTCTCTCTTTAGAGACGGAAGCCGTTTATACACATGTCCTTGCTAACGCCACGGCCAGTCCTGGTCGTAGCGTTTTGCCCCCAAAATCCCCCAAAATGTCATTTTACCTCGAGCATGTTATATTGTAAATTAGGCCTAGGCTATAATAAATCAGTTCCACTTACCAACTTGACTGAAATAATCAGTTTAATAGTCCCTTTTTAGGAAATTATGGGTCAAAATCGAAATCCATTTTGAAAATCTTTTTCAACATGGATTCCGATTTTGACCCATAATTTCCTAAAAAGGGACTAGACTAGTCTATTAAACTGATTATTTCAGTCAAGTTGGTAAGTGGAACTGATTTATTACCTTACAGATGGCGCACAGTTTTTCCTTCATAATCATTTTGCCTTCGGCGTAGACTAGAAGGGATGAGATTGACGGCAGCGAGAGTTTAACACGGCTTGCAAGATTTTCAACATGGATGTCGATTTTGACCCATAATTTCCTTAAAAGGGACCATTAAACGGATTATTTCAATCAAGTTAGTTAGTGGAACCGATGTATTATAGCCTAGGCCTAATGTAAAATTGGATATGCACGAGGTAAAATGACATTTTGGGGGATTTTGGGGGCATAACAATACGGCCGTGGCAAGTTTGTTCATGTTTGTGGGAGGGGCCTAACGGCTAAAATCTAGCCGTGATATCTTCAACATAGGCTGGCATAGGCGATCGTTCTGTCTCTATAACCGGAGGTCTAGTGGAGCCAGACGTAGTCTCAGTGGAACAACCGACGGTATAGAGACTGAAGCTTTCGGTCTAGGTCTAGGCCTAACGTTAGGTCTATGGAGTATGGCTATGACTATGTCCCAGCTTCCGGGTCTTGCACCATAGTCGTTTTACATCTAGGCCTATATCTTGCTTGCTGGGTCATATCAGGAATGTCATAATTGGAGTGTCTAGATATAGTCTTTAAATATTAAAGGTAGATCTATAGCCTAATACAAAGTTTTGGGAAAATTTTAAAATTGGCTGGATAGTGATTCTTAACAATTTTGATTTAGACTCTAGAGTCTATTTTGGATGATCCTGTGCCTGGATGTAGATCTTGACTAGTCTAGATCTACTACTAGATCTAGGTCTATAGACTATAAGCACTAGAAAAATTTAGCCCCTAAAATTAATTCTTCTGCTTTCGAGAAAAATTTACTGATGCTCACGGTAAATTTCAAATAGATCTAGCTCTTACGGCCATACAATGGTAGCTGCGACCATGAAAATCTCAGAATATGTAGTTGTGATAGATCTATAGGCCTATGTAATTTCCAAAGGGGAATAGCAATTGGTTGATTAGTCAAGAACATTGTTTAATGGCTTAATTAATATTTTGACCTTGAGAGAGAACTATACAACATAAAGAGTTTATTATTTACAATTTCATAACTTTAGACTTGATTTCAACCGCACCAACGATCACCGAATATTGTAGGATCACATTTGCTTCCAATATTTTCATTTGAACCAAATTCATGACCCCATACCAAAACTTTGTGTTACCTTTAATGAATATTGCATTTAAAATTCTTCAAATTACTGTTAATCATACTTCATAGTAGACAGTGTGTGTGTGTGTGTATTGGATTTTTACAGACGTGTATCAATCAGATATGATTATTTGCGTCTGGGGACAGACCTTTAACGTCACCATCAGAAAGACGTGACTCAGTTTCGAACCTGCGTCCTCTGCTGAATCAGTTTGCGCTTCTACTTTTAGCTGGATTACAGACACACACCACAATGCCAGATTTACGGGGCAAAAAAAAAAAAAATGTGCTTCTACCCCCACCCCCCCCCCACGCTTAATCACCGCTGGCTGAGTTGCTGCGAAAATTGTCCTCAAAAAGTGTCGGAAGGGGGGGGGGAATTGCTTACTACGCCCCCCCCCCCCCCCCACTGACGTTGCGATTTTCAAATTTTAAAACCCTCCCCTTTAAAAAATCTTTGTTACAAACTTCATTCACCTATGACAAATAATTGTATTTCAATAGTCAGAATGCAAATTGCATGTATTCCATGTTGTTAGTTAGGACAAGAATAAGGCCATGTAAAATTGATTTCATGTTGATCGTCCCCGCCCGCTTCCTTTTTTCTGCCCGCCTCCTTATATTTGATATTTGATTTTTTTTTTTTTTTTTTTTTTAATTTTTTTTTTTAACTATTTGTACATGCGGCAGCCATCTTGGGGAAAATATCAAATATCAAATAACATGGTACACCCTCCTCCTCTTTTTAAAAAAATCCGGACAATCAACATGTAATCAATTTTACATGGCCTAATGTTTGTCCTACATGGAGCGACAACTATAATGTTTGCAATTCACATTCTCACTATTGAAATTAAATTATTTGTAACCGGTGAATGAAATAATTTGTAACGAGGCACTTAACAAAGATTTATCTATTAAATTGATTCCATTCCTGTGCCTCTTCTTGACACTGCTGGGCCGAGGAGCCTTGAATGCACTCCCGGGATCTCTATATATGGTGTAGACTCTGCAATACATGATGACACTCGTTGCATGCTGGGGAAGGGTGCCCTGATTGGCGACTACACAAAAGAAAATCACGAAATCATTGTTTTTCTGCCCAGATACAACATTTCGTGAATATTAACCCTGCAAGGCACATCTTCTTGGCTGGTCCCAGCCATTCCTTCCAAAGGACGGGTTTCAGGAGGCATGGGCGAAAAAGTTTATGACGTTGAAGTAAAGCACCCAAAACCTTAAAAGCTATTATAGATGTAGTGAATTGAAACTCTCAGGGATAGTTACTCCATCTGTTTTGTATACCTAATATTTATATTTTTGAATGTTGTTTTCAGATACTGTCGTCCATGTGATATCACCATTTTCCAGAGGACTAAATCTCTGTCGAGTGAGAAGGATATCTTACACCATGGATGGATTCTGCCTTCTCTATCTGCTTCTGATCCTCTTGATGAGATCTGGTGACATTGAAACCAATCCAGGTCCTAACACTGCAGCAAGGTATGCATATACTAGTAGCACCTTCAGGGTTAACAATGACGTTCTGGGCCCTAGCTGTTGCATAAACCTTGTTATCAGTAACAAGTTACAATTACTGTTATAAGCTACTAGAATAAGCCAGTTCACGGTTGCAGTCTGAGCAAGAGCAGATAAAGGTTATTGCAGAACAAATTGTGAAAAATACGGAGACGAAATACCGGATATGTGCTCATGGAAGTTATGTAATCAATATTTATTTATGCACAAGCAGTGTACTCCATGATACACAGGTGGAAGTATTCTTTGAAAAGGGGAAACAAAGGCTATATTGTAGCACCTCCATCACTGTAGGAGTGATTATTTCATAATGTACAAAGTGGGACCTCTTCATGTTTTGAAGATCTGTGGATATTCAGGGTGATTACAGAGATGTGCTAACCGTGAACTGGTCTATTGTGGCATTTGTTCTGCTGAGAGCCTGAGATCAGGAATGTCATAGAAATTTAGCATTTTTGATTGATAACAAGTTTGATGAAACAGGGACCTATAGTTCCGTGATTGCATTGCGAAAGAAACAGCGTGGAATCGATTGGAAAGGTTGATCATGTACTGTAGCACATACCCCGGTACATGTAAGTATATTGGTGTATACTGTGAGTTGTCAAAATGATAATTTTTCCCAGTCTGGACACAGAAATGTGTATTTGGAACTCCACAAACATGGCGGTAGGAAAGTGCATGTGGTCAAAAACAAAAAATTTGTCATATATATTTAAAAAATGAGGGCATTTGTAGAGCTGTGACCTGTCTTTTTCAAGGAAGATTTTGTTCTTTGATACTCTTCCACACTAACATGAAAAGTGTGAAAAAGCTCACTATTTTTAGTCACCTTTCCCAGAACTCAACCTCCTTAAACAAGGCAAACCACACAACGTGGTCAATTATCATGAATGAGATCAATGTGACACTTGAAATCATCATTTTATAGAACAAACTTATAGGCCCGAATTCACAAAGGAGATTTAAATTTAACCCATGGTTTTAACATTCATTTACATAACCCATGGTTTAAAATTAGTGCAAAATAAGCGCAACACAGTCAAGAGGTCCAATATTAGACGCGCGCAAGGCAAGGTATGCTTATTTTGCGCTAATTTTTAAACCATGGGTTTTGTAAATTAAGGTTTAAACCATGGGTTAAATGTAAACCTCCTTTGTGAATTCGGGCCATAGTGATTACATATATTTTGCATGATACAGATAATAATTATGATGATGAAGGTAATAATAATGAAAATAATAACAATAATGATGATGATGATGATAATTGTAAAGATAACAATAATAATAATCATCATTATCATCATCATAATCAATTGTAGTAATGTTAATGTACACATCATTATTTTGACAAGTAGTATAGTAATCCTTTTCTTCTTATTATTATTACTTATATCATCATCGTAATTATTGTATTTACTGCTTAACTCTGCTTTTTTGGCATAATTACCCTTTACAGAACAATACTGCCCTGACCTGCAACTTGGGCCAATATCTTTCAATTGTTAATATCACAGGCATTATATTCTGATATTCCTAGGCTGTATATATTGCATGCTCAAGCATGCATGTTATACAAATTGTTGAGTATCACATTATACGATGCTCTCTAACTAATATCCTATCATACCCAATTAATATATTATTCATTTTACAGTAATGTCAGTGACATGGAGTTCCTGCAGCTGGCCCATGATATCCAACCATCTTACTACGAGGCTGTAGGGATATCCCTAGGGTTCTCTTATGCTCAGCTAGAGAATATCCTGATTCAGAAGTGGAATAACTATACCAATGCATTTTTGCGGGTATTCATGAAATGGAATGTCATGCAGCAACCTCCACACTCAAATAAACGGCAGCTTTTGGCAGACAAACTACGAGAGATTGACTTGGGTGGCTTATCAGACAGATTACTCAATGAACCAAACAGCACAGGTAAACAGATACTAATTATTGCAGTCTTGCTATGTCAACAGAAGATATAGAAAACCATGCATGAAAGTAAAGTCAGTTTTTACCATCTAGATAAAGTGAATGATGCTCTGTGTTCTATACATGTACATTTGCCACAATTTACAGAAGTGTCAAATATTTCAGGCCCCATGTATGTTTTTATAATTTACTTATTTAACTTTGTTAATCTTAATTTTTTTTCTGTACACCAGTATAGTACAAGTTCTTTGAGTGACGGCAGAATTTAATGTTTGTCAGCTTTCTTTATGTGTACATGTTCTTCAAACAAATTATATTCTTTTGCGTCATTTAATTATGATAACTATAATTATGCATCTGCACATGCACGGATGCATAATTTACTTCATGACTTCATACAAATTCAGACAAACATGTAGGACTTTGTGTCTTCACTTGAGTGCATGCACCTATTTGTAGGTCACACTATTAGCCTCATGCCTTTAAAATCTTTACAGATGTATCAAAATACATGTTTATGTGTAACCATGTGAATATGGATTATCTATGTATTTTTAGGAGGGCCATCAAGACTGCTCGAATCACAGACCAAACCTCCTTCAGCTGAATCTCAGACCAAACCACTTTCTCCTGAACTGGTTGAGCAGTGTGCAAATGATTTCAAGTTCAAGTACAGGTCAACTCTATGTAAGATTAGAGCTGATCCTCTCGATCCTGCTTCCATTGTGCCGTTTAAAGACATGTATACTAATCTCTTCTTACTAGAAGAACATGGAAAACAGAAGCGAAAGCTAGATTACAATGATATCCTCGATCTCAAAGTTAATGGAGAGTTCCCCAAGCGGATCATGGTTCAGGGAGAGGCAGGGGCTGGAAAAACTACATTTTGTGCTAAGATTGCCTGGGACTGGATTGAAGGGAGGCATTTCAGTCACTTTGTGTGGGTCTTGATTGTTCCTCTACGTGAATTTAAGCAACACACTATTGGCGAGATTGCAAAGTCTTATCTGGACAAAAACAATCCAGCAACGGTTTCTCAGATTACTGAGTATATCCAGTCAAATCCTGGCAAGGTATTCATCACATTCGATGGGCTAGACGAAGTCAGTGGTGAAATCGTGAAGACAAAATCCTGTAATTCAAATTCTACTGATCAAATGCAACTTCAGCCATCACAGCCAAGTGTCAGCTCATCTGGTAATATAGGACTTGTAGATATTCTTTGTTCAGATCAACTTGCCTCTTGCCCAGTCTTGGTTACCACTCGCCCTTGGAGAGCAGTAGAGATCAGATCCGATGGTGATCTAATGAAGCTCTACACATTCATTCATGTGGAGGGTTTCAACAGAGAGAATTTGTCAGTTTACATTCACAAATACTTTCCAAATAATGAGGATAAAGCAAATCAGCTTATCCAGTTCACCAGTGAGAATGATGTCATATCTGAAAACATGGCCCACTATCCTATATATGTAGCCATGTTGTGTCTTATGTGGAAAGAAGTTGGTGAGCAAAAACTAAAGGAAATGAAATCACTGAAAACTTTTTCTCAAATATTCAAAACAATGATTGCCTTTCTAAAAGAACATTATGCTCAAAAAGAGGTGAAGAAAGTAGGCAGCCCCTCACTTCATGCCTATTTGAAAACAATTGATGAGCTCCTTGGACCAATTGCCAAGCAGGCCCTCCATGGTCTGCTAGAAAATACCTTGGTTTTCGGTGAAGATGATTTCAAAATGTGCCCAGAATCCAAGGACACTGCCTGTAGGGTCGGGATTTTGTCTCAGGAGGACAGAATTACCACTAGTATGGACATGCATAAGGGGAATTCTTATGTGCAATTGCCAGTCTTCTTCCCTCACAAACTGTTTCAGGAGTACATGGCTGGAGTCCATCTTGCTTCCCTGTATGAATCAGATCGTAATGAATTCAACAGGCTGATTGAGCAAGTAGTGCTGCCAAGGAATTGGGAGTTCAGGTATCTCCTGTACTTCACTGTGTCACAGCACAAAAGTATTGCAACCCATATAATGAACTCTATGCCTCAGGGACTACCGATAAGCAGCTTGAATTTCTTTAACTGGCAAGAAAAGTTAGATTTCAATGTTGATGTAGCCTTTGAGAGTGAGGACCCAGATGTAGCAGCCTTGGTGAGGGACAAGCTTTCATCAGAGGAGATTGTGCTGACCATAGGCACATACACGACAGCACACACTGTAGCTGGTTATGCATTCATTGGACCACATGTGGTAAGTTTGATCATAGTTTGATAAACAAAATCAGTTCATCCATTTTCTTACATTACATCTTTTTGCAATTTTCTTACAGGACAAGAATATAATTATGGAAGGATGCATCAAGGAGGTTTAAACAGTAACAATTGTTAAACTTGTTCAAGTTCAAGTTTTTAAGTTCAAGTTTTTATTGTTCCACATTTTCCCCAAAAATATGGACATACATTTAAATAAAAAATTATACAATACATGTAGTATAAATGAGCACGTCTCAATGATTCTCAATTCATATAATAGATTAATTAGAATGTGAGGAACCTATTAAAAAGCAGTGTTTGTATATTATAGGTTCCTGGAAAACAGATGAAGAAATCGTAACAGTAGAGAAAGATGTAATTTAGAGGGGAGAATTAAAAGACAATGGAATAAAGAAATTTGTATTAAAAATAATGCATTAGCACCAATACCCAGAGTCACCAGGTTAAAATGCGAAGTCGAAATGTGTAGTCACCCAAGCAATTTAGTAAGCATAGCACAAAGTAATTTATTTATATACATTATTGAAAAAACCGGAACATGCATCATTAATTAGCTAGAACTGCTATCGGTGATGATATTCATGCATTGATGCCCGTATTTCTATTTCTTTGAGCAGATAAATTAACTGAGCAATTAGATCGGTGATCCTATGTACAATGAACACACCAAGGCACATGTCATTACGCACCTATGGTTTTCCATATGCTTTAACCTACATGTATATGGCCTTGCATCCTAACGTACCAATACATGACGCATATAGAGCGATACATCGTAATGCAGGATATAAAAAGGCATCTAAAACGTCCGGATGACAGGTTTTCAAAATTGGGCTATGAGACATGCCCTGAGTTTGGCCATCCAGAATAAAATTGACGTCATAGCCGATACGTGTTACAGTTGGGCAGAAAACCTGCGTAATCCGAATTGTGACCTGCTTCCAATATCGATCTACTCAAAATTTACTGAGTGAACATATACTGTGTATGGAACCATTTGAAAAGCTATTCCATTGTGGTCATTTTAACCCATTGTCATGCACACTAAGGTACTACAAGCATGTCACGCATGTCACGCATTGTATGTGATGCATAGCAAATTCAACATTTTAAAAATTAACCTAGTGATGATCGACGTCATGAAATTTTACCAAAGTTGGCATTCGGTTGTCAAGTAGTTTGATACACGATTACACATGTCTGTTAAGTTTCATAGACCTAGGTATAAAGTTTGCAAATAGATGTACAGTGTATGTTGAAGTTTTTATGGAATTATCCTGAAAAGTATGGTTT
The DNA here is from genome assembly GCF_000002235.5 of Strongylocentrotus purpuratus. Classification (NCBI taxonomy): domain Eukaryota; kingdom Metazoa; phylum Echinodermata; class Echinoidea; order Camarodonta; family Strongylocentrotidae; genus Strongylocentrotus; species Strongylocentrotus purpuratus. Next base: position 3,349,095 of record NW_022145594.1, on the reverse strand, counting down.
TCGAGAGCAATTTTTCGCAAAGTTGGTCAGTGGTAGGATGAATTTATTTGTTGTTGTTGCTGCAAAGTGTATATCTTGAAGTATCTAGATCCAAAAAAGGTTACTGATAAATTTAGGCATGATGGAGCTATGGCCCCATAAACATCCATTGTCAGATGTAATTCATATCATGCATGACTATTGATGTGTAAAATTCAGGAGAAATAGATGTATACCGGTATGTGCAATGCAAAGATAAAGATGCTGTACATATTTCAGACAGAAAGAGATTGATATGACAAAGTTAAGGTAATTTTTCTTTTTCAATGGTCAATATTTAAAGAACTTTAGCGATTGTTGAATTTCGGCCTTATATTTAGAGTATGAAGATTGCATTTTGAAGGACCAATTGTATATTTAAGATTAAGAGCAACTCTTGCACTATTTACAGTATTTTTTTAGAAGTCTGTAGCATCTAGGATAGGGGAGATAGGTAGGCTGAAAGAAAGGCATGTAAACGGTCCCGAAACAGTCAAAATGGCGCCTGGACGAAGTTCAGCAGCTAGTGCAGACGGTGAGATGGTAAAGCATATGCATAAAAAATTTGAAAGGAATTGGGATAGAGAAAAGGACCTAATTAGGAATAACAAGCACTAGCTGCATGCAAAACAAATGTGATTTGGGTGGAAGAGGAATAAGAAAAAATTCAGAACATGCAAATTGATATATTAGGCATTGACTCAATTCAATTACGTTATTATGTAGTATGTACTGGCACATGCATACACATTGCATCTATACCTTTTAGATGAGATAAAATTTGGGGACAGGAAACTTCATCAATAGTTTGCCCATTTTCATCCCTTCAAAAAAAAATATCTCTTGCCTAATTAAAATCGCAATTCTTGGTTTATGAATGTTTAACAGGAGCAAACATGGTAAACAGAGGTCAACAAAGGAATCTGTTTGATATTCTTGGCCCAGTGTAAAATTGGTGTTATTGAAATTGCAACTCTTAACATAAATGTACATTATTAATTTTGATTTTAATTCATCCTCTGCTTCACTCTCCTTTGGTAAGATTGAATACATACAACTGTGCTCATGCCGGGGGTATCAACATTTTTTCTTCTTTTCATCTTTGCCAGCCTAAATTTTTGCTCTGTATCCCCCCTTTTAATTTAGTGATGGTATTCCTATTACATTTATAAATGATTAAGATATGATCGAGGCACCAGATGGTGTGGAATTAATTAATCTCCTTAGAAACCTGTTCTTAGACTTTACATGGTAAACTAAGATAAGATATTCCTACTTTTGCAAAAATAGGAATTTGATATGAAATGTCATGGCAATAGCTCTTCAGCCTGTACCTTTGGTTATTTCCTTTTCCCTCTTTCTCTCTGTAGTTCTAGCAGCAAATTTAGGGCAACCGCTCATGTAGGTTACTCATGTATGGCTTACATCCAAGTGAACATCTATATTCTGCATCTCATCAGTGATCACTTTGTCATTTTATCCAGGTTAAGCTCAATATTTGGAGAGATTGTGGACCTACTATGTCACTTGATGTGGCAGAGATGATGTGCTCCGTGCCATCCTTGAAGGAAGTTTTTCTTCATGATGCCGCATTCCATCATTGTTTTTTTGAAACACTTGCAAGGAAAGGAAAAGAATCAAAGGTGAGCAGTTCATCCACAATTATGAGATATGTTTGAGTTTTAATTTAAGTTCATTCCATTACCATCTATTCCTTTTTCTAATGTACATTTTACTTTTCTGTAATTCCTTTCAATATCTCATTTATGGTGGTTCTTTTGACACAATGTGAACAACCCCAAAAATGGCCTAAAAAACCCTCCATCCGGCAGGCGGAGCGCAATGACTTGTCCACAAAAAAAAAAAAAATGAAGAGAAGAAAAGAAACAGGTTAGTGTCACACTCTTCTTCAGTGGCCAGATGTGACAGATGTTTAAAAACTAAATCTGTTTCTGATGCAGACACACATAAGGTGGTCTGCATCGTACTGGTCAGACAGATTTCAAACTAACCTGTTTCTTGAATAATGCTGGTTCTTTTGACAGAAGAATATATCTTCTCAAAGATTATAGCATAAAGTATAGATCCAATCCAAACAAGGTGAAAAACTTACACTTTTAAATGCAGGGATATTACTTCACTTAATCCTTAAAAGTCAGTCCTGCAAGGTTCACACTATGCATTGATGACACTGATTACTACACAAACTATTGGACGTGATCATGAACCAAAAAATATAACAAAACTCTGAGAAATACTAAAGGGCTGCCTGCTAGGTGCACATCATCAGTTAGTAGGAAGCGGAACTGGTGCTGCTAGATTTTAGCGGAGCATTTGATACGATTGACCATGATCTGCTGCTTGAAAAAATGGAATCCTACATTTAAATCAGAGGAAGGGCACTTCGATGGTTTTCCTCATACCTTGAAAACAGAAAGCATGTTATGATAAAAAATGCCTCTTCGCAATCCTACCATGATAAACATGGGGTTCCACAAGGATCCGTCATCGGGCCCCTTGCCTTCAACAATGTACACAGAGCCAATGGAAGATATCGTAACATCTCATGGTGTAAATGTGATGCTTTACACGAACAGAAATGCAGATTACACGCAAATTGTATATCATTAGAGAGGTTAAAAGCCTGCATAACTAAAATGAAGATTTGGGCAATGAAAAACAAATTGTCTTTGAATGATTCAAAAACTGAAGTTATCCATTTCACATCTAAGTTTCGTCAAGATCCCTCCCTATCTAGTGTATATGTCAGTGAATGCCACATTAATTCTGTGCCTTGAGCCAGAAATTTAGGGGTTATGTTTGACCAGCACATCACAAATCAGCAATGGCAGGAATCAGGTGCATGAGTAAAATCAGATGTTTCCTCTCGAAGCAAGGTGCTCTCACTCTGGTGCATGCTGTCTGTGCGTCCGACCCACTTTCTCATTAAAGGGATATCTCTAGAACACGGCCCTTGAGATATGACCTTTAAACTTAATGATAGTATGTATCACTATAGGAAGAGAATCTCATCAGATTTTGGAGTAAATAGGTCAAAGGTCAAGGTAACAAAGGTCAACTTATGAACTTCCAGAAAAAAGCACATGTATTTGTTAGTCGATTTCTGCCCCTCTATGGAATTTACAAAATGGAAGATGTTAAATTGTACATCACTTAACACAAAATGCAATTTAAAGATAAACAATAATGAGATAACTACAGAGCAGTATATTACTAATATCTCTAGAACACGGCCCTTGAGATATGACCTTTAAACTTAATGATAGTATGTATCACTATAGGAAGAGAATCTCATCAGATTTTGGAGTAAATAGGTCAAAGGTCAAGGTAACAAAGGTCAACTTATGAACTTCCAGAAAAAAGCACATGTATTTGTTAGTCGATTTCTGCCCCTCTATGGAATTTACAAAATGGAAGATGTTAAATTTTATATCACTTAACACAAAATGCAATTTAAAGATAAACAATAATGAGATAACTACAGAGCAGTATATTACTAGTATCCCTGGGTAGCAGGGTTTGCACAATTTAAATATTTTCCATAGACTGTATCTAGACAGCTACATTGTACACCTTGGACAATTTACCCCCCTCCCTGGCAACTACCAAGGACAATTTATTTGGTGTGAAAGTGTGAGAGGTTAAGATATTAGAGTTAAAATGCCAGGGTTAGGAAAAAATGCCATAAGTGACAATTTTACACATCAATCAATTTTGATTTCACCAATCCTTTTCCTAGGTCAATTATAAAAGAAATAATTAAGCATACTAGCTCAACAAAGATCACCACACTAGATGTCAACATTTCCATGTCCCTTTCTACTTATAACTATGTGCTGTGGGGCACCATGTACACTCCAAATAATTGATTTTGTCCACGGGATCACTACTGACATTGATAACCATCTGTCTTATTGTTACTTCTCTTGCTTGCACTATGTAATGAATTGTCAAGTATTCCTGTTAAAATTTTTAAACTATTTCCTTCTATACCTTCGTCCTTTCTCTCACGGTCTCTCTGTGTCTCTCTATGTCTTTTTTTCTCTACCTCTTATCCCATCTTCTCTCATCATAATGATGTTTCAATACTGGATTATTTTATGGGACTATGAATTCACTCTTTATTGGTCTTGCCTTGATTTTTGTTTTAAGTAGAATGTATATTTATTCCTGCACGCCCTCTCTCTCCCTTTCCTTCATATATCTCATTTAAGTGACTTGGTATTACATTGTTGAAGATTGATGGAAAAACAGCGTAATTTGTTAATGAAATGTTAGTTATTTTATTCCTTCTACTGTACTAACCCTCTAACATGCCCAAAATCCTGAAATAAAAATCTCAAATATATATATTTATGGTTTTCTCTGAAGGCGTCACTGTGCGACACCCTCTAACAGTAAATTCTCCCAACCAATTTTTGAATTTTCCCACCCAATTTTCCATGAAAATAAGACGCCAGACAGGCTTTAAACAATCATTCCACATATTAATGTTTGGAATGGTATATAGAGCCAATTCATTGCTTTGAGACGATTCACATTACATTATAATGAAATAGTTGGGAGAATTCAGGAATTGATCAGATCAGTTTTTCCCAATTTTTATCATTAATAACGGTCTGTTTTCACTCAAACTTTCAGTTTATCTTTAATTGTACATCTGGCATTGAAGTCACTACCTTAGCACCATATTATCTCATCTGCACAATTTTACCAAGTCCCTATAACCACTCGACTGTGCACCATGTACAATATATACGTGTTCTCGCTCTCGCATGCCTGTGCGGACCACGTACATGTACGTGCTTAGTGCATTGTACTTTCAAGACCGAAGCACTGCATATTATGCCTAGCTCTACTGTGTAATTAGCACTGCAATGACGTTATACAGGACTTTAACAATAGCTGGCGCTCTTCCCAAAAAAAAGATCCGGCAGTGATGTTTCAGTCCCACTAATGATGTTAGTGCGAGTAGCACAGGAGGTATGAACGCGGATTAAGCCAACAGTAATCAAGTGGTTAATAATGAAAACATTGTAAAGGCTATATAGTCTAAATGTCAGTAAGAATTTGATTTAGACTCACACATAGAGGTTCCAATTTTATTGACAATTTGTATCAAAGTATTTTGAAAGAATAATATTTGGAGTGCAAAATTTTACATCAGTGAGCAGAGACGTACTTTAAGAGATGCCCTAGCTAGAACCCCTTTCTTGGATGCTAACACGATTGTCTGCCTGGCTGTCAAATTATTTCTGAATGGACAATTTTGGTTAATCTAGCTAGCTTCATGATTAAATTCCCTTTATCACATCGACACTAAAACTATTATCTAGAGATACATTTACATACAATCAGACTAGGTGATCAAACAACTAAATAAAATTAGTTTTGCATTTTCCCAAAGAAACCAAGGAAGCCTCAGTCTTTAGAAACAATGTTTCACTAAATAAATGAGATATATCTTGAATCAAATCAGACTGAGTGATGCTGTTGAACAACTTAATAATATTAAATTTGCATTTTTCTGAGCAAACTAAGGAAACCTAGGTCTATAGATAGACAAAATGATGGCGGTGGTGCTCGGTTTAATGATGTAGGTCTATCTACACAGTTTTGAGTACAACAGGGGGGTGGGGAGGATCTGCACATAATATGCATTTTTAAGAGGAAAGACAAGAAACTAACAACCATCACATCATGGTATAAATAGGCAATTATGCTCTCCAAACTTCACAACATGTAGACCTTGATAACAATTTGTAAAGAGCTATTGTTTGCCACAGGCTCCATAGGCCTACACTCTCATAGACCACTGTTCACAATGAAAATTTGATCCGTTTATTTGAATGCATTACAAAAAAGTCTATTCTTCTTAGGAAACCATTGTCATGTATTTCGTATGTGAGTGTCCTACATTGTATACAGGTCAGTGGGTATCTCACAAGTTGTACTACTATGACATCACTACTTTAATCAAAATGGCACCTCTCATGCGAGAATGGCTAGCAAGGAAAATGCAAAATATGGAGAGATTTTTTTCCCTTGCTAAGTAATCAAATAGGAGTAATTTCAAGATATTTTTGACCAGCTCTAATTTGTTTTAGTAAGGCTATCACTTAAAATTTGTTGGGTTTTATTCTCCTTAAAGATTATGTGTGGAATATTAATGAACACAAAGACCCTTGCACCATAGAAGATCTGGAACCACTGACCATAGCAAATCCAGAAGAAGAAGAAGACACTTAAATATTCCTTTTGATGATTTGTATTTTTTTTAATTTTATTTATTAATTAATTTATTTAATTGTTTGTTGTTGTTAAGAATATGAATATAAAAACAGGTGTGTTAAACATACCGTAGGTGATAGATATATGATGAACATGTATACATGTCTTTTTTTTATTCCAAATACCTTTTTGTTTTTTAAAATCCATTGACCAAAAATGTCGAAATAGTCATGAAATACTGAATTAAAGCAAACTACAGTGTGAGTCAAAAAAAAGTTTACACCTAGAAAATTGCTAATTATTAAAAAAATCATAGATGAACATTAAATTGTTATATGTCTGATGAAAGAGTGTTTTATCCCAAATCATTTGGTACCATTTTTGTGTGGTATGTGTTCATGCTTGGATGAACAGGAGACATTGTTTGCAAGAGTGCAAAAATCGACTTGCGCCAAAGTTGCTTATGTGATGTTGGAATAAAACAATTGGGATTTGGGTATTAATTCGGTCTTTGCAGATCCAAATAAGATCCCTAACAAAATTAATCATGCCACACATATCAAATATCGAATATCAAGGAACATTTGTGCGCGCGTGTGTAGGTGTGTGTAAATTTGCCCTTTGCAAAAAACATATGCAATGCATTTCATTTGATACATTCAATTCATTCTCTCACTCCGCTAATCCCAACATAATACATACTGTAGGCATCACTTTGGCGCAAGTCGATTTTTGCACTCTCGCTAACAATGCCACCTGTTCATCTAAGCGTGAACACATACCACACAAAAATGGTACCAAATGATTTGGGATAAAACACTCTTTCATAAGATGTATAATAACTTACTGTTCATAGATGATTTTAAAAATAATTAGCAATTTTTTAGGTGTAAACTTTTGTTTGACTCGCGCGGTATAGAAGAGCATATTTAGTTGAAATTCCAGTGTGTATGAGATTAATATTATTTTGATCACTAATCTCTATCCAACCCTTTCCAATTTAGATGAAGGCTTAAATTTACCAAAACTGTTCAATAGCCACATCCTCCTGACTTAGCTTTTTTGTGCACATGAAACCAGAGTTATGAATACCTTCACTACGTTTAAGGGATTGGGTAACTTTGTCTCAGATTCTGAAACATAATCCTAGATTTAGCAATGATAATTATAATTTTTTAGGGCTTCAATATTACACCATATCAAAGACACTGATGAAACGTAGAAACATGCATCTCAGATTTACATTCTTAAACGATGCCTTGAATAAAATATGCAGATTTCTGGGTATTATTTATTTCAGTGTTGTTAGGAGTTGGACTTATCAATACAAACAGATATAGGATATTTTATTAAAAAATATATAACTTGATCATTCTACTGATGGAAAAAAAAAGATCTATTTAGTTATCTTAAGGTTAAGAATGTTGATATGAATACAGCTGTGTAATACATACCCTAGGTGATAGATAAAAGAATGCAATGAGAAATTAGTTCTAGTAAATGAAACAAATGCATGTATAGATTACCTGCTTTACTATATTGACAAATAATGCAGGTCCAGACTCTCAGGCTTCACGATCTCCAGTGTCCCACACCAGCCTCATCCCATCACCTAGTAGAAGCACTGTGTTCTATGCCAAACCTGACTGACCTGGTACTCTTTGGAGGTAATCTCACTGAGGAGTTCTACTCTACATTGAAGACAAAGGCATCATCCATTCAGGTATGTGTGTTCTAATGTAAATGTCATGAAAAGGGTCATCGAAAACAGAAAAAGTAGTATTGATGAAATGATGTGCATCTATACATGTCTTCTTTTTTTTTTAATTACAAGTACCTTTTTTATTTTTAAAATCCATTTACCCAAAATAAGTCATGAAATATTGAATGAAAGCAAACCATAGAAGAGCATATTTAGTTAAAATTCCAGTGTTTATGAGATTAAGATTATTTTGATCACTAATCAATATCTAACCCTTTCCAATTTCGATAAAGGCTTGAATTTACCAAAACTGTATGATAGCCACATCCTCCTGACTTAGCTTTCTTGTGCACATGAAACTAGAGTTATGAATGCCTTCACTATGCTAACAAATACAGATTATTGTTTATTTCAGTGTTGTTAGTAGTAGGACGTATCATATAAAACAGATATAGGATATTTTATTAAAAAATATATAACTTTGAATGTTATACAAGAATTGATTAAAAAAAAAATCTATTTAGTTATCTTAAGGTTAAGAATGTGAATATATACATATACATACCCTAGGTGATAGATATAAGAATGCAATGAGAAATTAGTTCTAGTAAATAAAACAAATGCATGTATAGATTTGCTGCTTAACTGTATTGTCAAACAATGCAGGTCCAGACTCTCAAGATTGATGCTGTCCAGTGTCCCACACCAGCCTCATCACATCACCTAGCAGAAGCACTGTGTTCTATGCCAAACCTGACTGACCTGACACTCACTGGACAGGCATTCACTGGAGAGGCATTCACTGAGGAGTTCTACTCTGCATTGAAAGCAAAGGCATCATCCATACAGGTATGTTTGTCCTTATGTAAATGTCATGGAAAGGGTCATTGAAAAGAGAAAGAGTAGTATTGATGATATGATGTTTATGTATACATGTCTTTTTAAAATTCCAAATACCTTTTTTTTTAATTATAATCCATTTACCCAAAATGTCTAAATAGTCATGAAATATGGAATGAAAGCAAACTATAGAAGAGCATAGATAGTTGAAATTCCATTGTGTATTAGAATAATATTATTTTAATCACTAATCAATATCCAACTGTTCTAATTTCGATAAAGGCTTGAATTTACCAAAACTGTACAATAACCACATCCTTTTGACTTAGCTTTCTTGTGCACATGAAACCAGAATTATGAATGCCTTCACTACGTTAGAGGGATTGGGCAACTTTGTCACAGATTCTGAAACATAATCCTAGATTTAGCGCATGCTGCAATGATAATTATAATTTTGTAGGGCTTCAATGTTACACCATATCATAGACATGATGAAACGTAGAAACATGCATCTCAGATTTAACGTTTTTAAACGATGCCTTGAATAAAATATGCAGATTTCTGGGTATTATTTATTTCAGTGTTGTTAGTAGGACTTATCAATACAAACAGATATAGGATATTTTATTAAAAAATATATAACTTGATCATTCTACTGATGGAAAAAAAAATCTATTTAGTTATCTTAAGGTTAAGAATGTTAATATGAATACAGCTGTGTAATACATACCCTAGGTGATAGATAAAAGAATGCAATGAGAAATTAGTTCTAGTAAATAGAAACAAATGCATGTATAGATTTGCTGCTTAACTGTATTGTCAAACAATGCAGGTCCAGACTCTCAGGCTTCAATATCTCCAGTGTCCCACACCAGCCTCATCACATCACCTAGCAGAAGCACTGTGTTCTATGCCAAACCTGACTGACCTGACACT